>NC_136491.1:113744454-114079454 GCF_053919585.1 Euprymna scolopes
GAAGCATAAGGATTTTAAAGGATGTGATGTCTCGACAGTTAGCAACTGATGCAGGCACATTTTTTCCCCATTGCTTCAGCGAATCTGAAGTAAGAAAAAAATGCTTCCGAAAGTAAAGGGAGTTGTGCTGTTTTCTGTGTTAGACACGATGTTTATCTACTTCCCACCGCAGAAAGATGTGACAGAAGGTCGGGAAAGTAGGATTTTGCAAAGCCAGTGCCCTGCATAAAGAAATAGCACTTTGGCCTGCAAAAAATGCCCCAGCAGCTTCATCAGCATTCCCAGTTAGGGTCGCCTTAGGATAACCTGAGGCATAAGAATCATGTGACATTAGGCATCAGCAACTAGGTGTCCGTCACAAACCTAACTATTTCATATGCCGAGCAATTAGTCAGGGTCAGCGAGTCAACTCTCTTGAGTTGACAATTTCTTTTGTCATAAATCGAAATCTTAAAGAGAATTGACATTTCCCTTTGCTTGGAAGTAATCTTAATCCCAAAACAATTAATTATTTCTCATTTTTGCTTAGTTAGTGCGTCCAATCTATTACTCAGCCAAACACACACATACACCCACCTTATATCTACTAGTGGATATATCTAATGTAATTAGGGCCCATAGGTATTATAGCAATTAGCGGACGACTCCCATCCCACCTTGCTATGCTTAGAAGCTGAATCTCTCAGGACAAGCTACACTGATTATGCACTTGGGTTCTACTCAAGTGATAGCATTACAGAATTACTATGGCACTTATGGGGCAATAAACAACAAGCTTTCTGATCACTAACCAATCATAAGCCTTGTTTCTTAAGAATAGCATTTATGTAGCCAAGCAAGCGTAATCATTTTGTGCCAAGATGAGAAGCTGTATATTCTTTCCAGATATGTAACCATTTTGAAACTGACTTCACAACGTTTTACTCCAAAAGGTTAACTTCACAAAACAGTCTTTCTGCTAAACCACTGAGTTTGCAAATTATTTCTTTGCTGCCGAAGTACTGAGATAAAGATAAGTATCAAACAATTTTTAAACTTGATTTTCATTTTGCAGAGCTGCATCCATTGCCTATTAAATGATTTCCACACTCGTTTTAAAAATTGCTTCAAATTCAACTTACCATGTACACTTTTAGTGTGTTAATTGCTTTGTACTGATACTCATTAAAGCCTAAAGCATAATGCATGTAATTATGTGTACTTCCAAAAAATATTTAGACCTTTGAAAAACTTTGTAGTTCCAAAGATATTTAGACCTTTGAAAAACTTTGTAGTTCCAAAAATATTTAGACCTTTGAAAAACTTTGTAGTTCCAAAAATATTTAGACCTTTGAAAAACTTTGTAGTTCCAAAAATATTTAGACCATTGAAAAACGTTGTAGTTCCAAAAATATTTAGACCTTTGAAAACTTTGTAGTTCCAAAAATATTTAGACCATTGAAAAACGTTGTAGTTCCAAAGATATTTAGACCTTTGAAAAACTTTGTAGTTCCAAAAATATTTAGACCTTTGAAAAACATTGTAGTTCCAAAAATATTTAGACCCTTGAAAAACTTTGTAGTTCCAAAAATATTTAGACCTTTGAAAAACATTGTAGTTCCAAAAATATTTAGACCTTTGAAAAACATTGTAGTTCCAAAAATATTTAGACCTTTGAAAAACTTTGTAGTTCCAAAAATATTTAGACCTTTAATTTAATGTCCCACGTCTGTATTATCTGAAATTGAACATTGCTTACAGTCATGTAAGTAATAAGAACTATTATTATATTAGCTAAGTTTTGCCAGGAATTTGTAATAAGTCAACATTTACTCATAATAATACTTGGATACGCAGGTGTCTAATTTCCTACTAAGAATGAGTGCATCAAACTGATTGCAGGATGAAACTCGGGATTCGCTTCTGAGGAAGTAAAAAAAACAAAAAAAACACTGAGATGGAGTTAGTTCAAACCCCTAGTATAGAGGGCCTTTTTCTGAATTGACACCCAGAGTATGGCTGGCTACAAGAGGTTTTATGCCATCATTCAGACATAGACTGAGTATCTTAGCATTGCTCATGCAAAGGGCGCGAACTCTGAAATCATCGCCCACTTGAACAATGTTCTCATAGAGAAGGGAATAAAAATATGCCTACCGAGTTATTCAACACATCTTCAGCCCCCTCCTCAACTTTCCCTTATCCTCAGACATGTTTGTTTCCTTGCTGACTTCATCATCTTCATCCAACTTCCAACTCATTATGCTTACCAGATTTCTTCTTCAAACAAGAGACTCCCCATTTTCAACCCGCATCAAAAGGGGAGATCGGCTAGTATACAGTGATTCCAATATGGTGAGATCCTCACAGTAGATGAAAATATCAACAGACTCATGGAGACATCTGTTGCAAAGGAGGATGCTACAGCATCCAGAGAAACGTAGTAGAGGGAAAGGAAAGGGATAACAAAAAAAGCCAGGACAGGAGACAGCATCACGATCACTATCAAGGGGCAAGCATTGGAGGAATGTTGCAATTGTAGTAAAGGGGATAGCATTAATTTGGTTTCTGGAATCAGCATCAACGTTTCACGTATAGACCTTCAAAATGAGGAATGGTTATGTGATTATTGCATGAAGTAGTTCTGATGCTAATGCTCCTAGAAGTTGAAATCCATTGCCCCAGGTAACTTAAATCTGTGGAAAACGTTTTTTGTCAACAAAATATATATTCTTTTCTGATGAAGACGAATCAATTGTTATTTGTTTAAAGAAGACATTTGCTCATGATATTCCAAAAAAACTTTGAATGAGGATGAAACATAGAGTCAGTAAAAACGGTGATGCCAAATACCTCAGATTACCTTAGCAATCAAAGAGTGAGAAGTAATAAGCCTGGAAAGAACTGCATAGATCCATACTATAACAAACCACTTCTGCAATGGCACAAACTCTGGTGGCTTTGGAACCGAGCAGACAAATGGAGATAAAAAATGCCATGTTGTTGTTGGTGAGATAGTTAATGATTTTGAGGGTGTTTACCAAGTCACTCGCTAGACACCAGAGCTTCAATGAATCCAAACCCAGAGAAATAGAATATAGCAGATGTCTGATGTTACAAGTGTTATATAGAGCACTGCCGGGGCAATTCCAAGTAACCTGTATGATTATTATCATGATTGTTGTTAATGCTTGGAAAATAGAATTTTAGAAAATATGTATTGAGATGAATTAGGTATTTTACAGATAAAAATATTTATGTTAGAAATGTATCGGGAATGCTAAATAAACAAAATATGTGCATCAGTTAATTTGTGTCTTTCATTACGTGAGTTAATGACGCAATGAAATAGTTTTGAAATGCACATAAGTTTTTTACAGTGGAATTAGAGGAGGGAGTTGGACAAGTTAGCACAAAAGATATCGTCTCCATGTTTGTAAGCTGAGAGAAACGCAACCTCAGCATTATGTATAACTTACATCTTGCAGTTCCGCTGGGAAGTCAGGAATAAAATTTATATTAAATGTACTTGGTATTTGGCGTCCCTTTGAAAGGTGACACCTGTTTCAGGACTGCAAGAAACAGACCAGAAGAGTAAGAGACCTATTTGCCCCTTAAGAAAAAGATATGTTTGTCCTTTGTGTGGACCTAACGGACAAATGTGTTTATTCTTTGTTGTAAAAGACTGTTCTGCATATATTTGTTTGTTGCGATGTGAATAGAGTTATATATAAAACACCTACACATACATTCAACTAGAGGAACATTTTAAGCACTAGACGTTCACACACCTATATATATATAACTAGGGCTGTGACAACAGCATATTCTTTTCATTGTTTTGACTCTCGAGTATATATCCGACACAGTTAGACTCAGTTAATCAACCGAGAACCACATCATGCTATATAAAAACATATATAATCGAGAGTCAAAACAATGAAAAAATATTCTGTTGTCACAGCCCTATATATCACACATTCATATACACTCACCCCACACAAGTCTCTAAATGGTTTGCAGGTAATCAATGTTCCAAGAAAGGATTCCAGATAGATGATGCAAATTCTAAGTATGGTCGCAGCATAACAGTATATAGTTTTAAATAGATTGCCAAGACAGCCATGGCCTTCTTGACAATTTTAGAGATGTGCTTTCTCCAACGCAAATCGCTGCTGACATGTGCTGTATCAGAGTTTTCCTTCTATTCTATTACCCTAATAAAACTTGACAGTCTAGTCTACTCTACTATTTCATCGATAGATCATCATCATCCGAGGATTCTATTGTTGGCATTGGTTTCTCTGATATTTTTCTAGTCAGAATTCTTTATAGCAAGATATTGAGTACCTGTGGTAGGAAACACGTGAAGGTTTCCAACATCCTAAGTGAAAATGATTTTGTGGAATGAACTAGATTCGAACTTGGAACACCCAGACCGTTAGTTCATATTGTTAACCTCTTGACCACTCTCATCTTCTTCACCCATAGCTGAAGGGAATAGAGATGGGTTCATACCTATATCAAGGGTATTAGTTAAAGTATATGGGTTCAGGAAACTTTTGCAGAGCATTACTGTTATCAATAGAAGGAAGAATCTATCAGTGTGATGATGTATGGAAGTGAAACAGGGCCAGTGAAGGCTGAGGACATGCGTTACATGGTGATAAATAATATGAGAATGATACAATGGATGTGTAATGTGAGTTTTAAAGACAGGCTTAGTTCTGATGACCTCTGAGGAAGATTAAATCTGGACAGCATAGGAAGACGTGTACTGAATGGGAGACTTTGATGATATATCACATTAAAACAATGAAAAAAAGTGCTTGGGTTAGTAGATATAGAACAGTTGATATAGCAGATCCAGCTCACTGAGGAAGGCCAAGGGAAACATGGATGGGAGGGGGTGATAAAAATGATCTTGAGAGAAAGAAGGATAAATTAAGACCTGGGTAGAGATAGGTTAAAGAGATGTGTGCAGAACAGGAGGCTTTGATATTATGGCTGTGTTAAAATAAAGGATGAGAATTCTTGGGTTTATAGATATACTCTAGTTTCACAAGAGAAAGCCAGGGAAAACCTGGGAAGAATTGACAAAAAATAGACATGATAGAAAGATGGAATCAAATAAAAACCTGACCAGAGATATGTTAGTTTGGAAGTTAAATTCTTAAAGCCGTTTATTGTGTGCCAGCATATAAAATGAACGTTAAACCAATGATGATGATGATTAATGGATCAACAGTCAGTGACCGCCACTTTCAGAGATATGTATCCTTCTAATTATTACATAGATTACATAGACTGTGTTACGAAAAATTATTCAGGCAATATAGAGTTTTGTTTGATTGTCTTGTTTTAGAGCCTATCAATCCTTTTCAGGTTATTTAATGCCAAATCCGGTCATCTTGGTAAAAGTTTTATGCTTCAAGTTCCAAAAGAAGCTGATGGTTAAAAAAAATTCATAACTTTCTTAATTTTCTATATTTTTCTTTTATTTTTGCAGATCATCTAGAGTAATCCTTCCAAGGTTATCATGAGTCGTTATACTACCGAAGAGCGGATATTTATCGTAGAGCCGTATTTTCAGTTGAATGAGTCAATATCAGAAACTTAAAGAGAATTTTGACGAAAGTTCAACACAAGAAATTTCCCTACTCCTAATGCAATAAAAGCTATGGTGGCTCGATTTCATGAACAAGGGTCTGTATGTGACCTCCCTAAATCTGATAGACCCCGTACGGCAATAAGTGATGAGAATCGTCAGTGATTACCGGAGAGTGTGGCCGAGGACCCATCAAAATCAATAAGAAGGAGATCAAGTCAAATTGGGGTCTCTCGATCATCTCTTCACAGAATGCTTCATAAAGAGGGCAAATTTCCATATAAAATTCAATTGGTGCAAGAGCTTCAGCCAAACAATCCGGAAAAAAGACTGGAATACGCCAGACAATTCCAAAATTTGGCCAATGGAGATCCAAACTTTCTCAAAAATCTCATGAGGCCCATTTTCATCAAAAATAAGCAAAATTGCAGGATTTCGGGATCAGAAAACTCCCACGCAACAGCACAACGTCAATTACACCTTCAAAAATGTACAGTATGGTGTGGAGTAACGGCGGATGAAGAAATCGCAATTGGTAGACATTTGAGTAACATCATTTTTCATAACTAAAATTAGACCTTGTGAAAAACATACCCTAGATTAAGTTGTGTAAATAAAATTAGAATAAGTAGACTATGATATCTTACTATATATCAAAAAATCACAGAGAGGCTCATCTACCTACATATGAAAATTGGTAAGCATAACTTAAATATTGAGGAAGTTAATCAAATTTATAATCCGTCAACTTCTTTTGGGACATACTGTATCTTTAATTATTTATTTATGGTGTTTGCTTTGGTTGTACAGAAAAAAATGTTTTTTTCTTGTTTGTTTGGGTTTCGCAAATATGATTGAGTTTTACAAAAGGACAGAAAAAACAAAAACAAAAAAGAAACAATGACATCAATGTCTGGTGCCTTTAAGTCAGGAAATCGATGTCTTCAAACTGCTTGATCTGGTAGCAGCAGAAGGCAACATAAAGAGCAAATGATATTCAGCATGTAAGAATTGGCCAAGTGCCTTTCCTTTCATAAAATTGCTAATTGTTCTGGTTGAATATAAACTTACATTGCATCACTCATTTTCCCTTAAAGCAATTGACCCTAGACTTCATTATAAGAATATACCGCACTTTAGACAAGCAAAAAAAAAAAAACAAAAAAAAAAACACCTATTAAACTTGAATATCTATGTCTTCTGCCGAGATAAGGTCAATTAACTACAGAAACGTAAGGATCAAATTTCACACGTATACAAACAACAGAAACATTACAATGTAGAGTACACAAGATTTACAATAACGCTAGGCGGTTTTCAGAATGGAATGGGTAACTATTTGAGAACTATAAGTATATTAGCCTGGGTGCCCAGCGTTGCCTGGGTGCCCAGCGTTGCCTGGGTGCCCAGCGTTGCCTGGGTGTTTGGAGGTGTGTGTTGAGCAAAAATTAAAAAAAGTGGTAGTAGGCAGGCAGGCTCGAACCCGTATCGCGAAGGAAGAAAAGAACATGAAAAAAAGTGACATCTTTGCTGTTGCGCCCATCGCCAAACCGGAAGTGACGAATGTTTAAATTAAGGCTAGTCAATCGAAAAGAGGGGATGACTTTCGAAAATATCGGCGAAAAAAAAAGCGATTTCTCCCTGTAGAAAAGTGTTCAGTTAAGGGTGAAGGAATTAATGTTTTTGGCTAATTTTTCGATATTTGTCGTCCGAAGTATCGGGCTTCAAAACGATACCAGTCTTGTGAAAATCCGTCACCTCTGTCGAAAGTTTTAGGGATACATTTAAACAGATAGGTGAGATTTATATTATAGATGTTTCCACGTCTTCATCCTAATCAGTGTTGAGGCTTACTTTCTACAGTTGTTGGCAACAAGCTGCATGAAATAAAAAGAAGACATTATGTATGGTATTGTAGTATACACTTATAGGTGCTAGTTTACAAAAAGGACTTCAAATTTCCTACCTCGGAACATTTAGGTCACGTGATATTACGTGATCGGTGTAACATCAAATCGTCATCACCATATCGTACGAATGCGAGGATTCTATTGTTGGCATTAGTTTCACCGATTACTAGTCAGAATTCTTTATATCATAGAAAGACATCTGGTATTTATGGGAGGAACCACGTGAAGGTTGCAAACATCTGCGCGAGCCTTTTCCAAGTCGCACACAAAAACACGTTCACATTTCAAGCTATATTACTTGTCATATACATACGCGCACACGTCCACACACGTACATATATTCACGTTCGCGTACATACACTCACATTCACGTGTATATACACACATGCTAACATACACACATGTACTCACACACGCGCACACGTACGCACACAAGGACAACGTCACTTCCGCTTTCAAAGGAAATACACACATGCGCAAAAGACCACCGGAAACGAGTATAAAAGAAAGAGCAATAAGCGGCTTCTTCCTTTTATGCCCGGCTTTCCGACCGCGTACCTCACGCCATTTACTACTGTGTGAGACTAAGAAAGGGCTCGTGCACATCCTAAATGAAAGCAATTTTGTGGAACGAACAAGATTCGAATTTAGGACGCCAAGGTCGTCAGCCCATGTCGTTAACCACTTGACTACCGTCACCTTCCAACACCAAACGACGTAGATTGAATTCGTAAACCAGAGTTAACATGGATATACGTAGCAGGAGCAAACATTTGGGAACTCATAACGATGCCAAAACCTTTTTAAGGGGAGAAACATATACTTAGAAGCGAAATTCCTCCGTGTTCTATTTTTTAAAGAGAAACGAGAGAAATGAAACGGTTAAAAAAAAAAAGAAAAATGAAAAACATAGCGATATTGTTGAAAATGGTCTTCACATAAACGAAGGCACATTTCCATTTTTTTTTTTTTTTTTTTTTTTGAAGGAGTAAAGCAGGCTTTCATTCAGCTGTTGTAATTTTGGTTCGTGACAAAATGTGCGTTCAATTAACAAATTGAACTATGTTTTTATTTATTTATTTATTTATTTATTTATTTATTTATTTATTATTATTATTATTATTATTATTATTATTATTATTATTATTATTATTATTGTTGTTGTTGTTGTTAAAGATATTTTTTTCAATTGTCCGTTAAAAGGGGAAATTATTTGAATTGGTTTTAAGAATCTGAATGCATTTGTTTTTTAGTTTATTACCGTTCGACCTTTAAGATCAATAAAATCACGAAGTTACAAAAGATAGAAGTAATCAATAATAAAAAAAAACAACTATTTTGTTTTGTTTCTAAAATAAAAAAAAAATCGGATCTTTCGGTTGGAAAGGAGGTTATTGAAAGATCCACAGATCAAAAAAAAAAAAAAAAAAAAAAAAGGAAGGCTATGTCATTTGATGTTGCACCGGTCATCTAATATCATGTGACTTGAATTTTCCGAGGCCAGAAAGAGGCCTTAAGTTTAAGTCTGCTTTCGTAAACTAGCACTGAATTGTCAGTATTGGAGATAATTGGCCTTTACAATAAAGGGTTTGTAAATCATATGATCGTTATTTAAAAACAATGATCTTTATCTCTCTAAATTGATTCTTGTACCTGAGCTACAAACACTTATCATAAACCATAAAGTAAACATTGTTAATCATATTACACTAGCAGTGCTACCCGACGTTGTGCGGGGCCATAAAAACTAAATAGTTTCTCAATACCCTCACTCTACATGAGAATTTTATGTTTATGTGAGGAATGAAAAAAATAAAACTTAGGAAGCCTTCAGAGCGCTACTGAAAGTACCAAATAAAATTAACGATGTCTCCAGAGGACCACTAAAACTAAGGTTCTTCACAGCCTTTCTTGAATCTGGAGTTAGTGTCTTTCAATTTAAAAAAAAAAATAGGAAAAGCTCTCATTTTCTAGACTGCATTAATACATGATAACATTAAAAATCGTGTTTAAATTTTTGGTAACGTTCAATGGTACAAATGATAATTTGATTCCCCGAAATGAATGTTCTTTTCCATTTTTTTTTTAGGTATTATTTTTCTGGGGTTACGCTAATAAAAAAAAAATACCAACTTTGTAGGGGGTTGTTGTGTATTTTTGAAGTTTTAGCTAGACATACAACCACACAGACAGCTGCCCTTTAAATAATAGAAGATAAGTTAATTTGTGAACCACCACGATAAGTAATCAAAATTGCATTCATTCTATTAATAATTTTCAATCCTTTCATAATATTCTCTATCCTTTAACTGACAATCATTCCAACTCACTAAGCCTCGTCTTCGAGTGGCTTTTGCACTTGATAAACGGTGAATCTGAAGTAAAAAAAATAAAGGTATTTACGCGAGGGAACATGTGAAGGTTGCCAACATTGAAACAAGGGGAGAGGTCAAACATTAGCTCTCCAGACAAAACGTGCAAGAAATGCTGGTGTCAAAATATAGGAGGTGATGACGTCATGCCTTCGAAGAGAGAAAGAGGGTTTTTAACAGTCAGTCTGAGTCGGGAAACGGAACAGACAAGATGTGCCTGACAATATAGAAATTTAAGTGAATGTTGCCTCGAGACTCTGCCTGTGCATCGCAATCTTGGGATCAAGTTAGAAAAACAATTTAAAAAGCAATAAGAATTAGATATTGGTCTCTCTCCTCCCAATAACCTCTGTCTAAATAAAACCTTTGAAAAATCAGCAATCTCCGTTGTGTTTTCATGTATAAATAGCTATTTGTCTTGAGTTAAGCAGAAGACCAACAATAATGAGGAGATCGCTGCTCACACATGGAAAAGTGATGATCATAGAATGAAGACCAGCAACCACGCAGTCACGCACGTATGCAGAAAAGAAACTTCATTTGATTCATCTTGTTACTTAATCGCTCACTGGCGAAAACGTACGTGTGCTACAGTGCTCGCTTACATAAATAACGACATGCGGACCGCTTGTGTGATGCTTAAATGTTAATGGTGATGACACCACGCTCTATAACAGACACGACAGAAAAACAAATGAACACATATCTAAAGAAATGGCAGAAACACTAGAGGATGACCTCCAATCTGTAGTGAAATGGGAACAAAAATGGATGGTCACATTCAATGCTGCTAAGACTAAACTTGTTTCCTTCAATAATTACAAGAAACCTTCTCTACCACCAATAGCAATGGCCAAAGACTTTTTATCTGAAAGCACATCTTTTAAACTCCTTGGCCTAACGTTCATAGGAAACATGAGTTGGAACAATTGCATTGAGAGCATTGCCAGGACTACTGTGCTAGAAAGCTACTAATGCTCGAAAGTATCCTATACCTCTATAAGGCCACCATTCGCCCATGTATGGAGTATTGTTGTCATATTTGGGCTGGTGCATCTGCTACTAGTCTCTCGCTCCTAGACAAGGTCCAAAAGAGAGTCGCGAACCTGATAGGTCCTGAACTGTCATCTAAGGTTTAGCCTCTGTCCCATCGATGAAATGTAGTATCCCTCTGACTGTTTTACAAGCACTTTAACGGTGAATGCTCCGACGAACTGCAAGCACTCGTACATCCTCGATGTAAATATCCCCGACAAACCTGACAAGCAGCTAAATCCCACCCCTTCACAGTAGAGATCCCTAGATGTAAGAGAGCCTTCTACTCCAGTAGTTTCTTCCTCAGAATCGCTAGACTTTGGAATTCCCTTTCGAGTTCCTGCTTCCCCGACTGTACTGACATGCAGAAGTTAAAGTGTAACGTGAAACGACATCTTGCTGCCCAACTCCCCACATAGTACTCCTGTAGATTATATCATTGATAGTAGCCCCCTACATCAAAGTGGCACTATGCCTTGTTTGGGGGTGAAAATGTAATTAAAAAAAATAAAATAAATTGGCAAAATTTGGAGAGTTGGTATTAGTGTAGGGATCCATTTCCCCATCGCCACCATCTCCAAGGATGCACATAGAAAAAAAAAAAGGCTGATAAGCGAAACTACGCAAAGACATAAAGAAAAACAAATGGCCGACGAAAGTGACAGCCAAGAAATAAGCGAAAGAAAAAAAGTCAAAGAAAAAAGGAAAATCAAAAAGAAAAGGAACAACCAATCAGAAATGGATAACGAAAGAAGCAAAGTAGTAGCAGATAGATTTCAAAAGTTCTTCTTCTTCTTCTTCTTCTTCTTCTTCTTCTTTTTTTCTTCTTCTTCTTCTTTGAATGTCTGTTAAGTAGCATTTCGTTGTTTTTCTAATTCAGAATAAACTTAATCTTTGGCTTGATCGTCTACACGTGATTGCTGGTATATATACCACTCGAGCCAAACCTCCTTTTTTGATTGGCTTAGCGGATATCAAAAGAGATAATCTTCCGAAGCCATTCTGTTGCTGCTTAACTGAAGCTCAACTGAAACATTCTTTACTTGATTGTACGAGACTGCAATAAATAAATTTTGGTGCTTATTTAGAAGTAAACCTATTTTCAAAACCAAAATACAAAAATATCTTTACAAAAAAATAATAAAGTAGTTTTTTTTTAACTAATAAAATCAAATGTTATGGCGAAACGAGACGTAGGATTTTGATCATTTATGTTTTATACATAAGGTTGAGACAACTCAATTCGAACTATCGAGATCAAAATCAATATTGTAGTAGATGTAGTTTCCTATTAAAATCACTAAAATTCGTAAAAATTGATTTTCTATGTAAAAAAAACAAAAAAAAAAACTACTTGATCAATTTACCTGATTTTAGGCATGTGATATATTCGTTCCGTGACGGGTACATATATCATAAGGATTTGTCTACATTTTCTGTATTTTTTAATAGGTTTAATTCTAAATAAGTACCATAAATTTGTATCCGGATACAGGTGCTTAAGGTATTTGAAGACATAGACTATCCTCCATCCCTTTTTTTTTTTAATCTTATTTTTTATGTATCTTATGCATCGGTAGATTACGTAAACCGTTATCATCGGAAGATTACGTAAACCGCCGGATGGTGTCGAAATGCTTAGTCAGTGAAATCGCAGCATCTGACAAGTAGCAAACAAAAATCTACTATCAGACCATGTATGGAGTACTGTTTTCAAATTGGGGCTGGTGCATCTCTGTCCCATTTGAGGGTTCTTGTTAAATAGCAGAAACGTATCTGTAATTTGATTGGTCCCACCCTTTCATCTTCTCTACTCTCTCTCTGTCTGTCTCTCTCTCTCTCTCTCTCTCTCACACACACACACACACACACACACAAACGTGATGTTGCTTGTCTAAGTCTTTTTATGAATACTATTATGGCATACGTCAATTCATTGTTTTGGTATTTGATCGTAATACAGCTTCCTATTCCAGCAGCTTCTTTCCAAGAACTGCAAACTTGTGGAACTCTCTTCCTGTTGACTGTTTTCCTCCTAGCTACAATCTTGGTCTTTTCAAGATGAAGGTCAATAGGTATCTCTGTCTTTGCGCTAGTCATCTTTTATTTTTGTTAGCTCCTTACATCAAGTGGCTTCATGCCTTGTCTGGAACAATTATAAAAAACGGTATCTGTTGTCTATTAAATATTTGACGGTATCTTTGTTTATTAAATTGTTAGGTGAAAGTATAATTAAAAAGCCTCCCCCTCCTCATTTTTGTTTTTTATTCATTTCACGCCTAACAAGGCGTATCACTACTTGGACGGAAGGGGCTACAGTTTGTGACCATACCTAGGAAAGATTAAAAAGATATTGGTTTATGTTACATTTAAACTTCTGCATATCAGTACAGTCAGGGACGCAGGAAGCAGGAAGGAGATTCCAAAGTGCAGCTGTTCGAAGGAAGAAACTATTAAAATTGAAAGCTTTCTGGTATTTAGGGACCTCAATAGTGAAGGGATGAGATTTTGTTACTAAGCGGGTTTGTCAGCGATATGTACGCTGAGGGGACACAAGTGCAACGAGTTCATCAGAGCACATTCCATTAAGATATTTGTAAAACAGGCACAGAGATTCAACATTGCAGCGATGGGAGCTTAGTTGACAAAGTGGGACTTATTAGATCGAAAACTTTTTTTTAGACCCTATCCAAGAGGTAGAGGCCAGTGGCAGATGCACCAGCTCGGATATGGCAACAATATTCCATGCATGGGCGAATGGTGGCTTTGTAAAGGTACAGGATACTCTAAAATGTGAGTATTCTGTGCCTCTTGTTGCCAGAATGATGTATGGTTCAGTTTGATCTTAAGAACCCATCCTCCCAAGCATTACTGTTTTCTATGAAAGGAGGTTGATTTATTGCCTGTCGCCTGAAGCACTCCTACTTGGGAATAGAGTCAAGTTCGTTAACGGCTACTTTTACACTTTTTCAGACTGTGCACTTAGGTTAGCTGGTTCTACCGATATTAAATTTACCTTGTGTCATAAATTCCTGCTATGATAGGTACATAAATAAAAGGGTTTCTGGATCATTTTGCAGTACAGCCAATAAAACGAAACAATGTTCAAATACAAAAATACATAAATACATATTACCAAATTCAAGATAAATTACTCTTATACCTAGCTGTACAATTTTTTGTGTTTTAACTTACTTTAAAGCGTTTATTTACTTTGAAACACAAGTAGTGCCGAACAAGAAAAAATGGTTGACATTAAATATTCATTTGAGGGGTCTCCATAATCACTCAAAAATCGAAAATTAAACAAAATGGTAGTAGATACCCCCCCCCAGTAATTCAAACAGAAAATAGCCATCCTTCATAATAGTTTTTTTTTAAATGTCCTAATACCTTATTCTCGTGACGTTAGCAGGTCATGCAATTTAGTCGAAAGGCTACCTTCTATTTATGAAAGCCACGGTTTGTTTCGTAAGTGATCGGACCCTTTTGTCTGAATTAAGTCTGAGGCATTATCTCCTTTTTTTAGGAGAGGGTAGTTCATTGCTAGTTGGTTTTTCTTTTCCTGATTCAAACAATTTAACCTGGGTTGAATGGGTGACCAAACGGGTCACTTTTTTTATTTTCTTGTAAATTTATATATGTTTGTGAAAGGATATCTTGTATTTCCTGACAAGATAGAGGAATTCTTTTATAATGCATACGGTGAGATTCAACTCCGATAGTAACATGAAGATAAATAAACTTAACGTCAGCTTAGGAGTCTTGGTGCTAAGCAAAGATAACAGTTTATTCCGTGATAACTTGAGATTTGCTGGTACCATCTGCAGTTGCAAAGTACCGACGTCTGCCCATATGCCGGTTAAACGTGTGCTTTGCTTCGCATACAAAAGAAACGGAATATCCAGTTTCCGAAAGTGTCTGTCCGTTTGGCAAGGCGCCGTACAGGAAACAAAAACATTTGCGCAAAAATGAGACATCTATTAGCAAAAGCCTTGAACAAGACACAAGTGCTAAAATAAATCGTGAAATAATTGGTTTATTTATTTTTTGAGTGGTACGAGCCAAAAAAAAAAAACACCCTTTTGGACGACTTTTAATCTAGCTCCTGCTAAGGGCAGTTGGTTTATTTATTTTTTGAGTGGTACGAGCCAAAAAGCCATCCTTTTGGGCGACGTTTAATATAGTTCCTACTAAGAACAATTCGGACTTTATGCAAGTGTCATAATTAGTATTAGTTTATTAAATACAGCATCATCAAATTCTACACAACAGTTTCATTGCCTATAATCGGTTTCTTTTAGCAGCAGCAGCAGCAGCAGCAGCAGCATCACCACCACCACCACCACCACCACCATCATCATCATCATCATCATCATCATGATCATGATCATGATTATTATTATTATTATTATTATTATTATTATTATTATTATTATTATTATTATTTACTCACTAGGAGTTCTAACACAGGCCATCACCAGTGAGCCCTCACTGACAATAATCTGTGGTGTTCCCTAGAGTCTGAGTGACAACAAATCTCCCTAGATTTCCAGAGTCCTTATCCCTTTTGATAAACACTGCAAATAATGTTAGATAATAGCCGGATAGAAGCAGTTATCTATCTATCTATCTATCTATCTATCTATCTATCTATCTATCTATCTAGTGGACTAAACAACAGAGATTTTGACAGGTGTCAGATTTTGTTGACCGGTCATTTGCACCGGAAGTATGAAGCGGGAACTGGACGTGATGTGTCAGACGTTCAGGGTTGAGTAAGCTGAGTTAAGCTTAAGTGAGTTGGATCCGAGACGCCGATCAAGCAAGATGAGTTAAGAAGGTCTCCCCATGAGGAAGGCGATGGTCTCAAACAGAGAACACACAAGCCAAAGATCGCCAGTCACTACATTTCTGCTAACGAGATGCCTGGGAATGAATAAGCCATATAAAAACACACATCGTCTTGTGTCCATGTCTTGAAGTGTCTTGGTTACAGAGGTACTGGATCCCCCAACAATAGTTGGCAAATCCCTCAGAAGTAGCTAGCAGCAGACAGATATGTCGTCATATGCATGTGCATTATATGTTGACACGCATGCACCTACAACACTAGATGAGTCATGGACCATTAAGGTAGACATTTAGGACACGAGGACAACAATCCGTTATATACGTACACAATGTATATATATATATATATATATATATATATATATATATATATATATATATATATATATATATATATAAAGTCTGTTAGATAACGCATCTTTAGATGACAAAACAACATACATCAATTTGGTGCAACACAAGAATAATTTTATGTTATCACAACAGCCATTTACCATTAATTTCTTGTAGTGAACAGCCATTGGTATTCCTTGGGGTTTGGA
The DNA here is from genome assembly GCF_053919585.1 of Euprymna scolopes. Classification (NCBI taxonomy): domain Eukaryota; kingdom Metazoa; phylum Mollusca; class Cephalopoda; order Sepiida; family Sepiolidae; genus Euprymna; species Euprymna scolopes. The sequence goes on from NC_136491.1 coordinate 113,760,755, forward strand.
TGGCAAAAAACCTCCCCAAGGTCGATGTGTTCTCCACACTCTTCCAGTCAAGATCTATCTAATGTTCTCCCTCCTCGATCTTTCCATCCTCCTTGACCCTTCACAAACATTTGGTGACATCAGCTGAGGCCGACATTACCATTTTGAGGGGAGAGGCTCATGTAGTTGCATTCTTTCTGTCATTTTTGTTTTATTTCTGTTGTAATTTCTATGTGATTGGTCAGTTTATGTGTGTTGGTTATGCATTCGAGGATTTCCCTTAATATTTAAACTGTTTTAATTATTGTTGTCTGTTGTATCTTCTTGGCCTTTTCTTTCTCTCATTCTTTTTTTTGAAGTTTTTCAGGATTATTCCTAGTACTCCTACTATTACTGATGTTATCTTGACTTTCTTCATATTCCATATCTCATTTAGCTTTCTGGCCAGTTACTCATATTTGCTTTGCTTCTCCATCACTTTGATATTCACTGTGGTCTGCTGAAATGGCAGCATCTACAATTTGACAGGACTTTTCCTCCTTGTTAACTATTATGACATCCAGTCTCCTTATTTATCTGAATTTATCTATTTGCACCTCCATGCCCCATAAAATTTTTATGATTTCCGTTTTCAAGTACAGCTACCGGTTTGTGTTGGTACCACTTGGTGTTCAAGGTGCAGTTGTTTGCATAGTTCCCAGTGTACTGTCTTCTCCACCTGGCTGTATCTGTTCTGATATTCTTTTTGAGCAAGTTTGCAGCATTTACTAATTATGTCTCTTTATTTCGTCTCTTTGCCCACAGTGTTTATATTTGCTATTTTCTTTGTCGATCTTAGCCTTGATATAGTTAGGTCTAATTGTGTTGTTTTGTGCAGCTGTTAGCAGCGATTCAGTTTCTCTGTTTAGGTGCCCTTTTTGTAGCCATTTCCAGGTGTTTTGGTGAGTCTCTTCTCTTGTCATTCTTATGTAACTGTTTCTCTTCCAATTTTTCTTTTCTCATCTCATGTCTTGCCTGTTATGATGATTAGCTTTTCTGTTGACTGCGTTATGTATCTTTCTAATTCTTTTTTGTGTTATTCACACAGTCTTCTATACTAGCCAGTCCTTTTCCTCTCACTTACAGTCGGTTAGCATGCTCCTTAGAGTGTAGTGCAGTATGCATAGGCATTAGTTTCCTATTCTGGTCAAGATGCCTTAGTTCTGCTTTAGTCCAGCCTCTGAGCCTATCCTCATTTCCCATTGGTTGAGTAGTTTCAACTCCTCCACTGCTTCCAGATTTCCCCTCCTCATCTCTAGTAGTGAATACTTTTCCATTCCAAATTATATTTGGATATTCTGGCTTAAGGTTTCAGTTCTGTCTATTAGTGTTCCTTTTTGTTTCTTGCTAAAAGCTTCAGGTCGATGAGACGTTCTACTCTTTGTTCTGTGTTAGTAATCTTATATCTGGCCTGACATTTCCTTAGTATATTGTTAAGAGGTATCATGGCTATGATAAACAGTAGCAACGGAAAATGGCTCTCTGTATGGTTGTGTCAGTTAGGTATTGTCCTCCAGCTGTCAGTTCCAGTCTCTATGTTCTCATTGTATTGTCAATCAAATTTATCATCTTACATATTATTTTTTACATCCTCAAACATTTGATTATCTATGTTTGGGGGATCCTATCATATACTCTCCAGTAGTCGATCCATGCCCTACCTCTGTTCTTGTTTTTTTTTTTTTTTTTTTTTTTTTACCTCCTTTAGGATCTTTTGATCTGTGTATAGTACTCACCTTCGCTTAGTTGGTGTTCGCTGATTATGCAAGTTACTTTTTGCGCTCAAATATTCCTTTTTGTTTCTTGCGAAAAGCTTCAAGTCGTCTATATACATGAGATGTTCTGATCTTTGTTCTGTAATGTAATGTTATATCTTATCGGCTGTTTTTGTGTTGTACATACTCCAAATGATTCTGATCTCTTCTTATCCAATTTTTGTTTACTGTTCCTACTGATTCTACAGTTATTGATACAAACAGTCACTTTTTCGTGCTCTCTGGCAAGTTCCATACATTTGCTTAGTTTTTCTGCCTCCTCCTCCTCCTCCTCCTCCTCCTCAATATTATTATTTTACTCACTAGGAGTAGTGACACAAGCCATCTTCAAAGGTTTCTCTTTGAAAACAATTTATGGTGTTATCTGGAGTCCCAGATTCCAATACTTTCTTTTACATTCGATAACATTTGTAGATGAATTTGCGCCATCCCAAAAGCCGCTTACTGTTGATTTCTCATTGGCAGCAGCTATTGGCATTCACTGGAATTTAGGTGGCAATAAGCCTCCCCAAGGTCCTAGTCCTTTTTGTATTCATCCAGTAGAGATCTGGGTAATGCTTTCCCTTCTCGGTCTTTCCATCCTCCTTGACCCTTCTCACTTATTTGATGTGGTGCTATATCCACACAAAAAAGGGAGGGGCAGGCAGAGGCGTTTAACTTACAATTATACAGTTTCAGTTTTCATGATTCCATGTGATATTCCCTTGTGTTTTACATCTGCAGCAGTTTCTGTATGTCCAGCTTGTGTCTGTAGTTCAAGTGTAGTGTTATTCTCCACATTCAAGGGTTTTCCTTAATATTTTTGCAGTTTCCATTATTGTTATCCGTTATCAGTCATCTCTCTGATTCCAAATCTCTCCCATTCTTTTTTTTTTTTTTTTAAGTTTTTTGTTATTGTTCCTAGCACTGTTAGTATTAGTGGTGTTATCTTTACCTTCTTCATCTTCCAGATCTCTTTGAGCTCTCTGGCCAGTTCAGTGTATTTGCTTTGCTTCACTGTTTCCTTGGTCTTCACTCTATGGTCTGCTGGAACAGCAAAATTTACAATCTGGCAGGATTTTTCCTATTTGTTAACTAATGTAACATACGATCTTCTTGTTTGGATGGGTTTATCCGTTTGTATATCCATGTCCAATACAATTTTGTGACTTTTATTTTCCAGTACTACTGCCGGTTTGTGCTTTTGTACCATTTGTCTGGATGTTCAAGATGCAATTGTCTGAATAATTGCCAGTACTGCCTTTCCCTCTTGACCGTGTCTATTTTCATATTCTTGTTGGGCTAGTTTGCTGCATTCACTTATTATGTGGTCTATTCTTTTTGCGCTCAAATATTCCTTTTTGTTTCTTGCGAAAAGCTTCAAGTCGTCTATATACATGAGATGTTCTGATCTTTGTTCTGTAATGTAATGTTATATCTTATCGGCTGTTTTTGTGTTGTACATACTCCAAATGATTCTGATCTCTTCTTATCCAATTTTTGTTTACTGTTCCTACTGATTCTACAGTTATTGATACAAACAGTCACTTTTTCGTGCTCTCTGGCAAGTTCCATACATTTGCTTAGTTTTTCTGCCTCCTCCTCCTCCTCCTCCTCCTCCTCAATATTATTATTTTACTCACTAGGAGTAGTGACACAAGCCATCTTCAAAGGTTTCTCTTTGAAAACAATTTATGGTGTTATCTGGAGTCCCAGATTCCAATACTTTCTTTTACATTCGATAACATTTGTAGATGAATTTGCGCCATCCCAAAAGCCGCTTACTGTTGATTTCTCATTGGCAGCAGCTATTGGCATTCACTGGAATTTAGGTGGCAATAAGCCTCCCCAAGGTCCTAGTCCTTTTTGTATTCATCCAGTAGAGATCTGGGTAATGCTTTCCCTTCTCGGTCTTTCCATCCTCCTTGACCCTTCTCACTTATTTGATGTGGTGCTATATCCACACAAAAAAGGGAGGGGCAGGCAGAGGCGTTTAACTTACAATTATACAGTTTCAGTTTTCATGATTCCATGTGATATTCCCTTGTGTTTTACATCTGCAGCAGTTTCTGTATGTCCAGCTTGTGTCTGTAGTTCAAGTGTAGTGTTATTCTCCACATTCAAGGGTTTTCCTTAATATTTTTGCAGTTTCCATTATTGTTATCCGTTATCAGTCATCTCTCTGATTCCAAATCTCTCCCATTCTTTTTTTTTTTTTTTTAAGTTTTTTGTTATTGTTCCTAGCACTGTTAGTATTAGTGGTGTTATCTTTACCTTCTTCATCTTCCAGATCTCTTTGAGCTCTCTGGCCAGTTCAGTGTATTTGCTTTGCTTCACTGTTTCCTTGGTCTTCACTCTATGGTCTGCTGGAACAGCAAAATTTACAATCTGGCAGGATTTTTCCTATTTGTTAACTAATGTAACATACGATCTTCTTGTTTGGATGGGTTTATCCGTTTGTATATCCATGTCCAATACAATTTTGTGACTTTTATTTTCCAGTACTACTGCCGGTTTGTGCTTTTGTACCATTTGTCTGGATGTTCAAGATGCAATTGTCTGAATAATTGCCAGTACTGCCTTTCCCTCTTGACCGTGTCTATTTTCATATTCTTGTTGGGCTAGTTTGCTGCATTCACTTATTATGTGGTCTATTGTTTCGTCTCTTTGTCCACAGAGTCTGCATTTGCTGTTTTCTTGTATCTTGTGTATCCTTCCTTTGATTTGGTTGGTTCTAATCGTGTTAGCTTGAATGGCTGTTATTAGGGATTCAGTTTCCCTGTTTAAGTTTCCTGTTAGTAGCCATTTCCAAGTGTTTTCGTTAGTCTCATCTTTTGTAATCCTTATGAATCATCTGTGTAGCTCTTTCTATTCCCAGTTTTCTTTTCTCATCTTATCCCTTTGTTATGTTATTAGCTTCCCAAAAAATACTGGTTAGTCTTGCTGATAGTTGATTATGATGATTATTGTTGTTTAGACAGAAAAAATGTTATCAATGTGAAAAGTTATGTTTTAGTAAAATAAAAATACAAATGTAACTTCATGGATGAAATGTCATTTTGATAGTTATGTTTTCACAAAGAATGTTATTAGACAGTTTAGGAAAGTCAGCAATCAAAGAAAATAATAACAAAATGATTTGGGGGAAAAACAATAGGCGATGAGTTTTGATTCTTTGGTTACATGTGTGATGACCTAATGAATTTTAGATTTACAAGTACGAAGTTAGTTAAGTCAGTCTGTAATGAGAGTTGGCAATCTGAGATCGAGAGAGACAGTCAATGAATCGTGATGGTTCCAAGCAGAGGCAAGGGTCGACAATAAAGATGTAGAACTGAAGACCAGCATGCCTTTTTTAATGGGGAAACATTGAAAAATAAAGGTTGTAAATACAAGCAAGACTTCTGTTGTAAGAGTCTTCATATTGCAGTTCTTTTCTAAGGATCTGTCAACGCAAGATCAACCAGATAGAAGGTATGTTTCCCTATTCTCTGATGTACACCCCCATTGAATTGTATCGGTCCTTTTATTGTTGTTATATGTGAACACACACACCTAGACAAAAATGTACTGTTATAATAAATATACACATAACTAGAGACGATCACACGAAATACATGAACACAAACAGACAACATGTCAACATTAAATGGAAACTCTTTTATACACGCATTATATACACGTCATATATGCATGCAGTACATATACACTCTGGCCGGCTATTTAACACATTGTCTCTCTTTTTTCTATTTTTTTCATTTTTTCAGTATCTCTTGCTGTGCTAATTATTTTTTCCATGTTCTGCATTATGTATTTTTCTAATTTGTTCGCCCTGTCATTAACATAGTTTTTTATACATATCAGTCCTCTTCCTTCGTCTTTCATTTTCACATAGAGTTGGTCCGTATCATCCTTCGGGTGTAGTGCATTGTGCATAGTCATGAGTTTCCTTGTCTTCTGGTCGAGATGTATCAGTTCTTCTTTAGTCCAACCTATAAACGATCCAGAGTATCTTATTAGCGACACTGCCCATGTATTTATGACTTTTATTAGGTTTTTACTATATAGTATAGTTTACAAGGAGTTTTCTTGTTCTCCTGGGATATTCCTTTCCAATTTTCTCTTTAATTTCTGTTGTTTTGGTGATGTCTGCTTCAGAACTCTCAAATATTTGCAGTTGTTATGTTCACCTAGTGCTCTCATCTCTGTTTGGTTGAGTAGTTTCATGCCTTCCATTGCTTCAAGTTTTCCCCTCCTTTTGATCTGCAGTGCACAACTTTTCGATTTGAATATCCTGGTTGAAGATTCTGGTTGTGTTTATTAGCCTCTCTAGTTTCTTCTTGTTTTTTTTGCAAACAGTTTCAGGTCATCCATGTGCATTAGGTGGTTTATTCTTTCATCTGTATTTGTGACTTTGTATCCTTGGCATTTTCTTAGTATATTGTTCAGGGGCATCATGGCTATGATCAACAGCAGTGGTGATATGGAATCCTCTTGGAAGATACCTCTTTGTATTTTAATCTCAGTTATGTATTGTCCATCAGTTGTCAGTTCAAGTCTCCATGTTCTAATTACATTTTCTATCAAATTGATAATCTTGCCTGATATTTTATACATTCTTTTTTTTTTTTTTTTTTACACAGTGATGACCACTTATCAAGGCCCGGAAGCCACTCAGGGATAAGGGTTATTGCAAGTACATTACGTTAGTGTGGAGATTTGATGAAGTGTTTACTTAAGGGGGCGGTTCATTAGGAATTTGTTAACATTGGACTTGAAGACATTCAAGTTGTAGTCCAGTGGGAAGCAGGCAGACGGAACAGAGTTCCGCAGGCGTGCAGTTCTAAGAACGAAGCTTTGTTCATGGAATCCGCATTTTGATTTAGGCACAGATATAGAGTGGGGAAAATTTTTCACAGTGGACATTCTTTTATCCATGCTTGCGGGGTCCTGTCATATGCTTTCTTGTAGTCGATCCATGCCATGGCTATGTTCTTTTTTCTACTTTTTACTTCCTTCAGGATCTTTTGGTCTATATATAATATGTCATGTGTTCCTTTTTTTCCTTTTTGGCGTCCTGTCTGTTGCTTGAGCAATAATCTACGATCATTAAAGGAATGGTAAATGTGTTTTCTTAGTTGTGCTGTTAGTAGTTTCCACATTGTACGTAAGCATGTTATAGATCTGTAGTTGCTGAGGACAGTTTCCTTTTCTGCGTCCTTTTGTATCAATGTGATTCTACTTTTGGGCGTCCATTTTGGTACGCTATTGCTTGTAGTAAGGATTAGTCTTTCAACCCCCAAAAGACTGTAGCTTAGAACAAATTGTAAATCAACGCCTTTATCCGTTGCGCCACGTGTCCAAAACTTCTGAAACAAACAGACATGTCTCTCGTGTCAGTGTAGATGATTTTATATGACTTTTGCTGTTTTGCATTTGGGAGGGGGGGGGGGCTGTGCAATAACGCCCGGTTATTTATTTTTGGAATTAAAATTGAATTTGCATAATCGATAATCAAAGATCAAATTCCTAGAGTGCAATCAATCGATTTGTTCACAATTCCCATGATGCATCTATATTACAGTAATCCTAATCAATCACTGATTTACTTAATGACTTCAAGCAATTTGAGTAAACAGAAAAATTCGTTAATGTCGTCATTGGAGAAGATTTATTGATTTTACAATTTATACTCATTTGAACTGAGATCAGTGCTAATATTTGAACTGGTTAGGAATTTCGAACACTAATATTATATTTATTTGTATCTTTTTTTCTTTAGTCCTTTTGGGAAGCTAGTTTGTTGAACTCTCACAACACAAATTATAACAAAATGGGCAAAATTTATAGCCTGTTGACTAAGAATGAGTGCTTTATGTCAAATTGATGGTTGGATATGGTTAAATCTGTGCTCATCTTTGCATTAAATACTTATCCTATTAATTTCTATTAATTCTTAAATTTACATTGAAGAGATATCATAGTACTTAGTTCGCTGCACTCTATCATAACAAAGGTCCATGCAAAAAATTTCAGCCAGATTGGCCCACTAGTTTACAAATAGAAGTGGAACCTAAATACTAATCCTATTAATACTTTACTGTGCATTGAGCGGATACCATAATACTTATTTCTCTGCACCTTATCATAAAAAAAGTCCATACAAAATTTCAGCCATATTGGCCCAGTAGTTTCTGAGAGAAAAGTTAAATGGATAGACATCTAGATAGACAGACTAAGAGAATTTTGATATAGAAGATTTGTGTGCAGTAGCGCGTCTCTTCTTAATCCGTTTTGGAAGCTGGTTTGTTGCACTCTCATGACACCAATTTATGCATGGTAGTGTTACACACACGTTACCTCAATTTAATGGAATGAAACCTGGTCAATGAGAATTGAGGACATGTGTTGCATGGAGAGAAATGATATGATAATGATACAGAGGAAGATTACATCTGGACAGTATAAGAAGATGTGTGAAGAACAGGAAATTTTGATGGGATGGCTGTATTGGAAAAATGGATGAGAGTTCTTGGGTTAGTAGATGTAGAACAGTTAAGGTAGCAGGTACTGTTCACAAGAGAAAGTTAAGAAAAGTGATAAAGATGGACGTGAGAGAAAGAGTGATAGATAAAGTTTTGGACAGCGTTAAGTTATTTTGAAAGTCAATTTTTTCAAGCCAACCAACACATGGATGTTAAACCGATGATGATGACGATGATCATCATCATCGTCATCATCGTCAGAGCTCATGAAACTTTCATATAGTTAAATAATCAACTGTTTTATGTATTTATATGGAAGAATAGAAACGTAGCATTATGATACTATGGACGTCCCCTCCGTCCACAGCCAAGATTACTCCCTGACAATGGGAGGAAATAATTCATCAGCAGAGCCAAAATATAGGAAGTGAGGTGAGTAAAAAGATGAAGGCCTGCTGAGGTCTTTTTAATTCTAAAGACAGGAAGACATCTCATGATCAGTGGCCAGTTTCAGAATAATCAGCCGCTCCTAATAGAGTGAAGCATGTAACTAGTCAGCTTCTATTAATCAGTGGGGCAGCGACTAAGACAAAAGACCGGACATAAAATTTCCGATTTTGAGTGAATAAATTTAAGAGTTAGAGTTAGTTTGGAACAATTGATGACGAGAGAGATCAGAGAGATTGGAGTGAAAGTCAGGTGAGAGTAGGTCGGGCCAAGAAGATCATCATTGAGTACCCACGTTATCAACAGACAATGTTTGGGGTTCTTTTTTCTATGCTATTTCACGATATCACACACACACACACACACACACACACACACACACACACACACACACACACCAGATCTCAACCGAGTTATATCAAGAACTCGTCTTATGTTGTTTTATTGTAGTGCGACCACGGAGGCGATCATCAGGCTACAACATCAGAGATTCATGTATATATAGAATTAACCTCTCCTTCAAATATCACTCTTTTTTGCAATTCAACGATATTTGCTGCAAATAGACTTCAGTTGAAAGAGAAAGAGAGAGAGAGAAAGACAGAGAGAGAGAGAGAGAGAGAGAGAGAGAGAGAGAGAGAGAAAGAGAAAGATATTAGATTAAACTTAAATAAAGTGAAGTCGTCAGCTTCACATTTGACGTCTTCAGGTTAGGATTAAGGTGTACTCTCTGGTCTGTCCTCAGCCGAAGGAGAAGAAATCCTTCTTTATTGGGAAATTTTTTATTTTACTGCCATCCATAGTGCCTCTTTTCGGGAGCTGAATATATTCACATGAATGGTTGATTTTGTGTTTAACTTTGTTTTGGGATAGGCAAGTAAATAGATTCATAGATTTATTTCAGATTGAGGTCAGTGCTACCAGATCAGGCAGTCTGAAGATATCGGTTTCCCGACTTAAATGCATAAAATATTGAAGTTATTGTTTTTTCTTTCCCTTTACCAAATTCAATCTTGTTTGTCAAAGCCAAAAACAAAAGCAACATATTTTTTCTCTACAAACCAATCAAACTAAATAATGAATAAACATTTGAAGAGATAGACAACTTAAAGCATAAAAACCTCTTGTCAAAATGATTGAACCAAAAAATAGTTTATATGCTGTAAAACAAAACAACCAAACCAAACACCATGAATAAATATTTGAAGATATAAACAATTTGAAGCATAAAATCTTTTTTTTTTTTTTTCCCAAAATTACTGGATTCGACATTAAATAACCTGAAAAGGGTTCATAAGCCATAAAAAAAAACAAAAAAAAAACAATTAAACCAAACACTATAAATAAATATTTGAAGATATATTAAATATTTGAAAATATAAACAATTTCAAGCATAAAACGTTTTTCCGAAATTACTGGATTTGGCATTAAATAATCCAAAAAAAGGGTTGATATACTGTAAAACAAAACAAACAAACCAAATGCCACAAATAAATATTTGAAAATCTAAACAACTTTGAGTATAAAATTTTTTTCCCCCAAAATTGCAGGATTTGATATTAAATCACGTGAAAGGGGTTGATAAGCCATGAAAACAAAACAACCAAACCAAACACCATGAATAAATATTTCAAGATTTAAACAACTTGAAACATAAAAATATTTTGCCAAAAATACTAGATTAAATAATGTGAAAAGGGTTGATATGCCATAAAACAAAATAGCCTACCAAAGATTGAGAGCCTAGCCTACCCTAATATTTCATCTGTTTCTGTGGGAGGAAAATGGAGACAGATTATTATCTTTAAGAATGTTATTAGTGTAAGTGTCTCAACAGTCACTATGGAAGTTCTACACGGCTTGCTAGGCCCATAACCTGCGTTGATAAACTTTACATCCCTACGTTGAATAAAGATAAAATTAATTGTTCAACTCTGCATGGCAGAGTAGTATGTGTCATATAATTAAGGAGGAGTGCTTGGTATTCATCTAACACACGGCAGGGTGGGTGGCGCTGGCCGACTAAAAGTTATTTATCTGTTTAAAATTCCAAGAAGCAGTTACTGGCAGGCAGGAAGATGGGATCAAAAGAATGTAAGAAATTAGATAAGGGAAGGGAGGGGCTATTGGTTCCTTTCAGTGGTGTGGTGTGCGTTGCTTGGCAGGCTAAATATTGGAACGATGTGAAGGTTGCCAACATCCTTAGTGAAAGTGTTTCTGTGGAGTGAAGTGGATTGAAATTAGGCACTTTTGTGTCTTCACCGGCCTTTGTTTCTTTTATTGTTGCAATATAATTACTTATTGGAATATAGGGAGGAACTGGTGTTGGTATAATTGTAACAGTTTAGAGTGATTGCAAGAGTTAAGAGAGGATGAAGCCCATGAAACTTCTATCATGACTAACTAGCAGAACATTATCACAGTCGACCAAGAAAAGTCTATTAGATATATGTATGGAAGTAAAACTTGGCTAGTGAGAGTTGAGGACATGTGTTGCATGAGGAGAAACAATATGAGAATGATACGATGGATGTGCAATGTGTGCTTTAAAGGCAGGTTTAGATCTGATGACCCCAGAGAAGGATTAAATCTAGACGATACAGGAAGACGTTTGTTAAATAGGAAACTGTGTTCGTTTAGTCACATTAAAAGAATTGATAAAAGTGCTTGTCTTAATAGATGTAGAACAGTTGTAGGATCAGTTGGTAGGGTAAGGATTAGGGTCAGTTGGTAGGGGAAGGTTAAAGAAAACTTGAAGGTAGTGAGGGATAAAAATGATCGTGAAAGAAAGAAGGATAAATTAAGACCTGTGCAGCGATAGGTTACTTTGGAAGTCAATTCTTAAACAGACGTTAAACCGATGATGAGATGATGATGATGATGATGATGATGATTTAAGAAAATTTTGATATAATTCTGGAAAATTGTATTTAATGCTCGTCTATTAAAAATTACTCAAAATTTAAGAGAATTTTCGGCAAAATAGCGGAATTTGAAACAAATACATTTCAGGTAAAAACTATTATATATTAATGTGTCATGTCGAAATTAGTATAGATTCCAAAAATTAAGAAAAATGACCCAGTAGAATATGTGCTAGATCTAGTAATAAAAAAATCATACATACTACCGGTCCGACATTTTGTATTGTTAAAATGGAGAATTTTAATTGAAAGTAAAGAAAGCAAGAAAAGCTAGGGAGAAAAGTCAGTTTGTCATACAGAATTGGACTTAAAGAAAAAAATTCCACATTAAAACATATGATAAACCTCTATAATTTGATAAATTGTATTTTTACTTGTAATAATTTTCTACGCGATAATGTTTTTGTAATTTTGGAAATTTATACTGATTCTGACATGATACGTGAGTACGTAATGTTTTCACCTGAAATGAGTAGTTTTAAAATATCACATGTAATAGTGTTTTTATCTGAAATGCATTTCTTTCAAATACCACTATTGTGCAGAAGCACCAATGTTTGTTTTTGTAGATGTATTTGTACACAGAAGAGAATGTTCTTCCTTTTTTTTTTTCTTTTTTTTTTTTTTTTTTACAGTCAAAAGATTTTTTGGAACTTGAATTCTATGCACCCCAATATATCGACACACCCCACCTCAAGTTACTTTTAGAATATGCCCAACCATTTATTCAGATTACATAATAAACAGGAAATCAAATTATTTTTTATTAACCTAAAATCTGCTCAAAGGGCGTCTTTTAGTCTAGCTCCTGCTGACTGGTGTAGCTTTTTTTAAAACTATCATAATTAGTTTGTATTATTTGGATTATTCAGGTTATTTCTTCCATTTTATGTTCCTCTCATTAGAACACTGTTAGAGTATGGTATTCAGACTTCTGCTACATATTTCAGACGTCATATCCAGCATTCGGAGAAAGTTCAAAGACTAACTACTCAAATAGTGCAAGGCCTGTGGGACCTGCCCTATGAAAGCCGACTCAAGAAACTTCACCTTTTTGCTCTTGGGCGCCCTTGTGTGATCTCATTTTGGCACAGTTTCATTAGGATATATCTTGGGACCTATTGGTATTTATTTGCTTCTCCACGAAAGCAAAATGTGAAACAAGGTCGTTTTTAATGTGGAGTGAAGGTAACTCACCAAAAAGAGGCACTCTGGGAGTAGGCAAAATCAAAATTGCCTTAGTATAGGAGGGTTTTCCTTATATTTACTAAGGACAAATTAACTTTTGTGTAGCACCAGAACAGCTGCACCACAAGAAACTATTTTACTACCGATTTTGATTAAACCAAAGGAGGGTCATTTTTTAGAATCCTTGAGTCTTTCAATAGACTTTCAAGTAAGGTAATAAATGCACCAAGAATGCAGCAGTTCAAGGCGAAAATGAACAAATGCTGAGCTACTATATCTGTATAAATTTAATACGACCCTTTCTCTATATGGCAATTGAAGAATGATTGTTTCATTTTTTGCAAAATGAATTGAATTGAATTGAATTGATTACTGTCTCCACATTGCTTGTCATTTTCACAACGTTTCGGCTGATGTAACCTCTGACCTTCTTCTTCACAAACTTAGGAATCTTTGTATCGGACTCGAGAACCTATACATAATTTTGAACTGAACCCATTATTTAATTCTCTATTCGTCAGACATGATGGGATAGAAGTGTTAATTACTATGTTATTTACAAACTGTCATTCAGAACTGAATGTTAGTAAATGACTTTCCTTGTTACACTACGAGTTCATGTTATCAAGGTTCAATCCTTACTGCAGGCGATAATAGCTAAGAATAGCATAAAAATAATTAACATTTCTACTCATTTCGCCATGGATGATGGAATAAGGAAATACATCCTCATGGATAAAATAAATGGTTTAGTTCAAAATTCCATTCAGATGGCTTGGTTTTCCTTAGAAAGTTCCCAAATTCGAAAAGATGTGCCTGAAGAAGCGCAGGGGGTAAATAACAACTCAGATAAGAATTATTATTATTATAGTGGGTTTGATGTATGCTTCACATGCTGGCACCACAATACCGCATTTACTCTAGAAGCATTCTTGGAAACTACTGAGCCGATCTGGCTGAAATTTTGTATATGTCTTTGTTATGATAAAGTGAAGTGAACAAAGTATTATGGTAGCCATTCAATGCACAGTTAGAGATTAATAGGGATTAGTCACCAGAATACCACATTTACTCTGAATCTGGCTGAAACTTTGTATGGGCCTTTGTTATAAGGTGCAGTAGACTAAGTGTAGCCGTTCGATACATGTTTAGGGATTGATAGGAATTAGTATTTAATGCAAAAATGAGCACAATATTTATCATATTCAACTATCAATTTGACATAAAACACTCATTTAAGTGAATAGCCTATAACTTTTGACTGGCTGAAATGTTAAATACATACATATATACATGATGATTGCAACGTCCTGTCAGACGAGTGCCACTCCCTCATACACTTAAAGTCCATGAGCCCAAAAATGACTTCCATCGCCACATGACCATTTTAATAGACAAATGCCTGAGGGAGTATCTATACACAGATGATGTTACAGAGTCTTAGCTTTGTACGACAGCTAAGTCTCTCTCTCGGTTCAAAATGTTGAGATCTAGCAACAAGCAAGAGCAAGATAGCCAGCAACAAGTTAAACCGCAGACCAGCTTAATGCGGATACTGATCTCCCACTTGATGATTTTTTAAACCAGAGATTTGCTTCTCCTAGAAAGGTTGCCTTCACCACAGCTTATGGGAGCCCTCTCCACCCCAACACACACATACATAAACACACACGGTGCTAGTTGGCCGTTGACCCTGACAAAGGGTTCATTCGCCCTTTGAAAGGTCTTGTTTTTAATCCTTCAGGGAGACTAGCCACCCTCCTCACCAAACAAGTCTAGTGGGGGAACCAGTTTAGTCGCATACATACATACATACATACATATGTCACCCCCCCCCCTCTTTCACCAGTCGGTTGAGGACGATCGTCGACCTCGGAACCCTTCCACTGCCGGTGATAATTCTTGGCCGTCTAAAGTTACTGGTATGGGGAAGTGACCGAATTATCGGTTGATCGTCTAGTTATATATCCTGGACCAATTCGTTGTGTACCACTTAACGACGAACATCGTCGAAAGAGAGGCGTGGATTTTTTTGTGTAGTAAAAGAAAAAAAACAGGATAAAAGATTCTGCACCAAATATATATTAACAAAAAAAAACAGTACAGTTCTTATAATTCTTTCAGAGTCCTGAAGGAAGCGATGTGTTATTATGCTAAGAATATGGTCGAAGGCATCAGCTTGTAACCTTGTGGAGTGTCGATCTCTGGGTATCTGAAGAAATGTGTCAAGTCAAGAGCCAACTCTGCTTTGACTGTGTTCCTTTCTGCGCATCTCTTCTCCAAGAAATGCCTGCGCATTCTCTTGAAATGTGTTTTAAGTCAAAAGCCCACTCTACTCTGACTTCCTATGTTCTCTCTATCTTTCCATCTGAGAGTCTGTCGTCTGCGCATTTCCCAGTCAAGAGCCCACTCTGCTCTGCGCATTCTCTCTTTTGTCCATCTGACTTGTTGATATATATATATATATAAATAATTATATCGCCCTCTGAACATCACGCAGATATTATTTCTTTTTTGTTTAGAAATTCAATTCTCAGTCCATAATCTAAATTATCATTTACAAAAATAACACAATGGCTCGCTTCAAAGATCTGATCGAACTCAAATAAACAGTCAGTAAATACAGTTTTTGTTAACCTTTAACACACAGAGTTCTCAGGTTTCTTAAATAAACAACTTGATACCAAGTGGTTTTGCCTTTCTTCCTAACGGGGGGGGGGAATCAACCTACCCACACCCTTACTTTGTTACACACACACACACACACACACATATATATATATATATATATATATATATATATATATATATATATATATATATATATATATATATATATATATATATACCAGGCAGCTGTTTTGCTGTAACATAGTTTTTCAATACAATATATATATATATATATATATATATATATATATATATATATATAGAGAGAGAGAGAGAGAGAGAGAGATAGATAGATAGATAGATAGATAGATAGATAGGTTTCATTCTCTCGGGAATCATCAGTACAGGGTGTCATGATTAACACCAGTCGATAGATCTGAACCCGGCAACAGAAGGCGTCTCTGACTCCGTTAGCAAGGACCTAATATATAACATAGTTTTTCAATACAGCTAAAAATGTTACATATCGGATGTATAAATACTTCTTATGTATGAATGTATATACTGTCATAACTATGTATGTACATTATATGCACACTATGTTGTCATAGTGATGCATATACAGACACCAATGCATCTCTTTAAATGTATGTATAAAGTCGCATAGTGATGTCGTTTTGCGTTTCACGTATAAATATATCAATGTATGTGTGTGCGTGTGCACAAGTGTGTCACTGTGTTTTTAACACATAAATATAAATAGTCCAATAAGAGAACAACAAACTATGGGCGTAGACAGTTCTTTCAAACGGGCTTTTAACTCCAATTTACAAAATGTATGTATAATTAAATAGACAACAGTTCAACCGTAACATTCCAAGTATAATTTTTAACAAAAAATAGCGCATATCTTTTTTACGTTTCACACATGGGTTTATATTCCGGATGCATGTGGTTTGGAGTCGCACTTCCCAGTTATTTTTCCAAAGGACTCGATGTACGCACTGCTGTCGATTACATTATTAAATCGTCCACCTGTCCTAGGCTCAGAAGATGTAAAGTGACGATCTTGCCACGCGAATCTCTTTGTAACTAAAATTCAACTCCCCTCTTCGATACAGTTATTAACCTAATATAATCAAAACATCTCATTTGTTCTCAGAACCTGGCTACGTCATATATTACGTTTACACTAGGTCAACTTTTGTTATTGTAATCATATTTTCCGTGTGCTCCAAATGTTCAACTTCTCTTTATTTAACCTTTTTATTATTTGTTCCAAACATCGAATTTGTTTGATTTGGCCTAGCTATGCAGTTTGCATAACTAAACTAGCTAACGTACTTGATTCTTCACCACCACAGAATCCTAATCCATTACAGAAATAGGTGAGTGGTTTCAGACGTGATTTGAGATCTGATTATCTTTTCAGTAGTTGTGCACTGTAATCACGATTGTAAATCATTGCCATGTGTAAGGGAAATATAAGAGTTCTTATAATTATATTCTCAGTTATCAAGCAACCTGAATGCATTATTTTCTTATGAAGAGCTATGTATTTACAGTCAATGGAAGCTAGTTATCTCCCTTGACTATTTAATAAAACAACTATACTTCACCGAACATCATATATATTTTTATAATCATCTGCACACGTATTCTTAAATACATTTATTATAGGCTTTTTGCTTGTAACAGACTTCAGCATTAAACAACTACATACATGCAGAACTAGACGCGTTAACATATGTTGACCGAATTGAGCTAAAAAGGTACAAAAATAATGATTGACACAAAGAAAGGAGATGCCTATTGACTAGTCTTGCAAAGAATAAAGTTATGAGTAAAAGAACAGTCAGTAGGAAGAGAGTTTCATAAACCAGCAGTTCTTAGAAAGAAGCGACTGGAATAGGAAGGTGTATTACAATGAGGTACCTAGAACAGCAAATTAATGAAGACCACTGGACCAATGAATTAAATGAACTGGAACAAAGGAAACAGAGAATAAATCAGGCAATTCAGAAATACATATGCAATAATAATGCTTATGGAAAAAAACTGAGACTAGCAACATTACATCTGTGAGAATGAGGGTGCAGTGAAGGATAAAGAGTAAGGGGGTCAACAATTATGCTTCTAAACCTTATTAAAACCCTTTAAAAAGATTCTCCAGCTCAACAACTTAATACAAGGTCGCATCATAGATTTGTAGGGATAGAGAATTGTTTCAGGTTTCAGAAAGTGTTTGGAATGAAAGTTACTATTTTCTTATGAAGAGTTATACTTTTACAGTGAATAGAAGCTAGTTATCTCCCTTGATTATTCAACAAAGCAACTATACTTCAATGAAAGCGATCCAAATTCTCATAATAATCAATACACATATTCGTAAATACCTTTATTATATGCTTATTGCGTGTAATAATAGTCTTCAGTATTCACAACTGCGTACATGCAGAACTGGAAGTGTTGACATATGTTGGCCGAATGGTCTTTATTCATTTCAAATATTATCTTGACTGTTGCGACCTTCTGTGAATCTTGCGTATTGTTGGAATATTGATTATTCTTGTTTTCTTTCATTCTATACACAGAGATTGTAGACCAGATGTTGAATGTCAGATGATCATGAAGATTGTCCGCTATGCATTCTTAAGTGTCCTGAGGTTTGTGAGAAGGTGTTGAGTTCTATTGAAGCATATGCAGTCGTCCATTAATTTCAAGCACTTCAGTGTAGGCAGCAATAGTTGGGCTAGGATTAAGACGACATAGAAACAAATAGAGATGTCTTATCAATAGTTTTTTTTTATATTCCTTGTATTGATCGGACTATTGTTCTCATCTTGAGTGTTATTTGTGCAATGTTTCGTTCGGATTAGCTTTCGACCATCTTCAGGCATGGGTTATTGTTTGGAAAAGAAAAGAGAAAAGTTGCTGGTTCCATTGTACTTTTGTATTCTTTGAGTTAGCCTTTATTTTATGGTTATTGTTTCGTACTTGTGAAAAATTTGTTGACAAAGGTGACGCAATACTAATAAAGATCGACAGGAGATTATCTCCTTTCTATCCCCGAAATTTTAAGGGTGTTCAATTTTTTCTACAATTAGAGGTTCCCAAATGCTACTAATCTCTAGGCTTGATCTGCTTAGTAAATTTTCTTTTTCTCTTTTTTAGCATATGTGCTGCCTCCTAGAGAGTAAGGGAAATTGTTGACAGTTGTTGTAGTTAGATAAATATTTGTTGTGAATGTTTTATGGGGAGGAGGCATAAACTGAAGCTCAGCCGAGCACCTGCCATGAAAACAATGATAGAGCAAAGACGAAGTTGCAAGGTCTCTTCTGTGAGAAAGAGAAGATAGAGAGGCAAAATGGTCCTTTCCCACTAGATTTCGAAGACAATTTTGTACCCTGTCAAGGTAGTAAAGCTACTCTTAGCAGCTCCTCTACAGATGTGCTAATAGTACTCCATATTAGGACGTATTTGGCTCTTGTGCAGATCAGGATGCATCAGGAGTGGGATACTTTCTGAGGTGGTGGAATGATCCAACTATTTTTCAGCAGCTTTGACAACAGATCTGATGTAAGTCATCCATGAAGTACATCCTCTTTTCTATATCTAAGAGCCAGGAAAATCGAGATTGAAATGATATTTTTCTATGATCTCAGTCTGTTCCAGAATAGACTCAGCATATAAAAAAAAAAAAGTAAATAAGATAAAAATACGAAATAAAAAAAAAAATATCAACCGTTATATTTTAAATTAAAAAAAAAAAAGTTATATGAACTCTAGTACTTGTAATCCCCCCCCCCCTAAAAAATGTTCTTGAATTATCATCTTTACTTTCTATATTATTAATCTGGCCAGACGAACTTCAGATGATTCCCAGATAGAACAGAAACCTATTTGTAAATGTGTAGCCAAAAAAGTTTCTATAAAAAAAATTATACCAAATAAATACATATTTATTTTTATTTGAAAATTTTAGAAAACCAAAATCATGATATAAAATATTTTATTAAATAATTAAAAATCATTTTTATTTTTCTGAGACTTCCTGTGTAAGACACCTTTTTCAAAGAAAATTTGTTTCTCTTTATTTTACTGGTGGTATTAACCCCGAGGGGGTCAGTCCCACCCCTTGTGAAGGGAGAAAGGTATACATCCTATGTTATTGATGGTTGTTGTAAAGTTTGTAATCGATGTGTGCTTGCGTGGTTGGCATGAATTTTAGATAGAAAGAGCTTGGTCATATCTTTGAAAACATTATTTGATAAGGTTAATTTAAAAATTGTAAAAAACAAAATAATGTTATAAAATACTGTAATAAATCTATAAACTTTGGTTGTAAAAATAATTTCTAGTCAACTCCACCTGAGACCAAACAAACAACTCCCTCCCAAATTTCCCTGAAGCCACACTTGATGATCTGAAAATCACCTTTCTCGTGTCCACAATGTCATTAAAAACAACTTAGACACCCCCAAGGCGTGTGGGCCTGATCTCATCCCTGCTACACTAATTAAGAAATGCTCAGATGAGCTAGCTCTGATAATTTTCAAACTCTGCAACAAATGCCTTGCTGAATCTTGCTTCCCAAATAGCTGGAAAATAACCTCTGAGGTACCACTGTACAAGAATTCTCGTGAAAGAACTGACCTGCTTAATTATCGCCCTACCAGTTTCGCCTCCGTTTTGCTAAAATCTTTGAGTCATTAATCAATCAAGCACTAGTTCACCACCTAACCTTCTCTCTGACCGGCAGGATAGATTTAGGCAATACTATTCTACTGTAGATATTTTAACAGTTATCTTTGATTACATAAACCATGCTATGTATAAAGCAGAGAAAGCCAAGGCTGTAGCTCTTGATATATTCAAAGTTTGACATGAAGGGTTCCTAATGAAAATTGAATCATACAGTGTTGCTAGAATAGAGACAATTTTTTTTCTTTTAGAACTCGTTAAATAATTCTAACTTATGGAAGAGCTCTTTTTGCCTACAAAATGAAGGTTTACGCATTGTTACACTTACGGCCTCCAATATATTAAGGTGGTGTTTGGAGCAGGCGTTGTGTATGACATGCCACACTACACAATTTATTGTCATGCAAATGCTGGCCAATTGCTGACTCGTGAGTCAGTGTGTGTTCAGATGTGCTCTATAAACACCCAGATACGCTTGTCAATATATTTCATTTCAACTCTTGGGACTTTCGAAAACATGCAAGGATGTGTTGTGCTACTCTGACTCTCAAACGCTGAAGAGTTCAACCTACATAGTCAGCGTCAAACTGACATTTAAATTTATGAACTACTAAATTGTTATCTAGTGTGGGAAAAATATCTTTCTGAAAGTCTGGGAAAGTAGTCATAGTACCAAATACCACAAGGGGTTGTACTGCATGAAAGCAAACAGGATACAACTGACCTAATTCTATCCGAAAATCCTTTAATGATAGAACAGATAAAAGGGAATTTCAAATAGATCAGCCGCTTGGGTGGACAAAGAAAATATTAGTATTACATTTCGCAAGTTTTTGATGAATATACTTGGAAATTGATGCCCTCGGAGAAACCATTTTTAATAAGAATACCAGTTATTTTCTTCAGTTCAGCTGCTAATTTGCTGATCGTGCAAATTATAAGGCCACAGTTAACCAGGGTCTTATTTAAACTCATTTTGTTATTCATAAGGGAAATACAGGCCCGTAAAGTCAGTTTCCAAAATATTGTGGCAATGAAGTTATTCCCTGTACTTTCTACCAAAGATGACCAAAATGCAATTTCTCCATGGTGGAAATAATTTAATTTCAGAAAAAATTCGTTTTTATTCGAGTAGCCTTTTGATTAATAGACATAGAAGAACGTTTTTATTAATTTTCTTTTTTCTCACCCTGATTCAATACAACTTCATTTATTCTCTTTAAAACAAAAAGAAAAAAAAAGCCAACAAAAAAACAAAAACAAAAAAAAACGGAGGATTCAGAACTGGCCGAGGTCAATATTTATATATATATATATATATATATATATATATATATAGTTTTCCCCAAAGAGAAATAACGCTTTTATTGTCTCTTTTGCCGGCATAAAGAAGGTTTTCGAACCGCAATAGAGACAGACACCAGGATCTTTAAATGATTTTTGGAGTCTGCTCTGTGTAATACCTCAAACCACTCTATTTTATATTTATCGGCACAGCATGGATTGTTAACCAAATGCTGGACAATAGCAGATTCCAAGGCTACAAAAAGAAAGGAGACTACCAGATCCTACCCTTCCCTGTCTGATTTTAGATGGAACGTGCTGGTTTATACGTGTTAGCAAATGCAAAGATGTTCGCCCGACATAACCAGCATCGTACTGGCATTTAAATTAATAAATAATATTACTATTTTGAGTGTAGGGCAAACTATCTTTGCGAAAAGAAGGAAAAGCAGGTTTCGTAGTGTATACCAAACGTAAGGAAACAGAGTAGAAACAATTAGAAACACTTCTAGCAATCTACTTGGACAATTTAGTACTCTTGCTTCCTATCCACGGTAGTTTAAAATAAATCGATCACTTCGCAGGTCTAAACTTTGTAGGGGATTTAAAATCATCAACCTTCTTGTCAATCCAATCAGCAAGAAGGTCCAATGGATAAGCATTATTGATAAATATTTCTCTGATCTTATCAAGTTCGGTGAACGTATCATGAAAGCTCTATGTACCAGTGTATTAATTAGACCGACCTTACGTGATTTGGGTACAAAAGACGACCAGTGAAAGTAGACTTAAGAAAACCCCCTCTTGACCGTTCAACAAGAACATCCAAGAAGGGAAGAAAAATGTCCTTCTCACTTTACATAGTGAACTTTAAAGCTCCATGCAGAGAGTTCAACCTATTGAAAAATGCTGACGCTTCACTTTGCGCTGAAAACATAGCAAAAGTGTCGTCAACGTATCTGAAATATGTGGTGGGTATTGTTTCAAAATTAAACAGAACGGACTCGTAGTAACCGACAAAAATATCAGCTAAGGTTGGGGCCAACGGACTCCACACTGAAACTCCTTCGATCTGACAGTACATATCAGCGAAGCTAAACTCCACTGATTTGGTGCACATTATAATGAGTTCAGTAAATATCTCTTTGGAAAAGCGAGGAGAAGTCAGTCGACCGCCATAAAACACGTCGGTACAAATACGTATTGTCTCATCTAACGGTATATTAGTGAAGAGACTAGAGACATCAAGAGTTCGGGCAAACATTTTTGCAATTGTTAACTAGCACGTTCCATCTAAAATCAGACAGGGGAGGGGAGGATCTGGTAATCTCCTTTCTTTTGTAGCCTGTGGGAGCATGATGAGAATTGGCGACCGGTCTGGTGTTGACGCATCCACCATGAGAGACAAAATAAAAAATCGTCGTTTGCACATGGCTCCACGCATCGTTTCCGTTTGAAAAAAAAAAAAAAAAAAAAACCCGGGCCATAAATGGTGAACCCGCCGACCACGATGAATACGCGCATTTCAAAAATAAATAAATAATAATAATAATAAAAGGATAGACGTATTATTGCTGAAGTTACGAGAACCTAACTTTATTTTTTTGCTCAAAATAATTTACGTGACTAAAATAAGAATTGGCGAACAATTATACAAACACCTTCCTTCTGCAAAAAAAAAAAAAAAAAGAGACGTTTAACTATATCAACAGGACGAATGGCAATCCGCTAAAACATTTTTGTCAACCACCAAACACGTAACCCACAAATTTCGAAATGGAGGATACTGTGTCAGCAGTCTCTGTAAAGATACCGGGATTTATGCATGCTGCTGTGGACGGATGGTTCGCCATATGCGAGGCCCAATTCGAACTGAGGAACATATCCAACGAGACCACACGATTCTATCATGTTCTCTCAAATCTTCCCTCTGATTTGACAACCAACCAACCAACCAACCAACCAACCCTATCCACCAAAATCCTCACGGACACTCTCGGAATAGCTCCGCTATTTCGGGTGGCGATGTGTGTGGGAGCATGATGAGAATTGGCGGCTGGTCTGGTGTTGACGCATCCATCATGAGAGACAAAATAAAAAATCGTCGTTTGCACATGGCTCCACGCATCGCTTCCGCTTGGGAAGAAAAAAAATAAGATAACCACAAAAGAATTATCAACCAATGGCAGAGCTCCGCGCCTAAAATATCACAGTCACTGGGAGCCGGTTTGCCACTATAAAATGAGGGGACCAAAAAGGAGGAAGGAGGAGATTCGCCCTGCTGCGTCAGTGAACGCACGGACGGATTCTCCCACCCGACCTAAAGAGATGAAGAAGAAAAAGAAATAAGGCACCAGTGAACTGAAGCCGCCTACGCTCTCATGTTATGGGCCAAAACGCCTTCAATTCTAAACAATGCCTAATTCACACAAACCAAAGAAGAAAAAGGAGAAAAACATAGGCGAAGACGCCGTGCTGCTAGCTGTTGATGAAAGAAGTCGCTGCTTCCAAGTTAAAAGCCAGGACACATATCACCGACAGTAGCACGACCGACCACTCATTTACCACCCCCATCGTCCGAAAAGATAAGTACGCTTACGAACATTCATTCTTTGTTAAATTATACAAGCCTACAAAAGTTCATTTCTTATCAATGCATACACACCTACAAAAATCCTACGAACACTTTACCTCTTCTAATTAAAACTGTCATTAATAAATAAAACCGGTTCTCAACCTTTAATATTCGTCTGTCCTTAATTGCATGGAGTCAGATTCTACATACTTCAAACGTTGTCAATTAAATGTGTTCTTTGTTGTGACCTCTATGGCCTTATTTCCTTCACCCCTTCTCCATCTATAGACCAACCAAAAAAAAACTCCGGGTCATAAGCCTTAGAATCTGCTATTGTCCAGCATTTGGTTAACAATCCATGCTGTGCCGATAAATATAAAATAGAGTGGTTCGAGGTATTACACAGAGCAGACTCCAAAAATCATTTTTCCGCCGTTTTTTCCTCCCCTCGTTGTGCCAATTTTTAGTTGTTTGTGAACGCCGTAGATACAGATTAAAATCTTTCTTTCAATCGTTTTTTTTTCGTAATTTTTGACGCATCCGAATCCCCCTTAGTGCTCTTTAATTTCGCCAATAATATTGTTTTCCTTTGCTACCTATTTTCTCCTAAAGATCTGATAGCCGAAAAAGCTCTCGAGAAATTTCTGCACATTTTATTTAAATTTATATATAAGTTTTGTACCTCCAAACATTTATTTACACACACACACACACACACACACACACACACACACACACACACACACACACACATACATATATATTCTAGATACATTGTAGAATTATCTACAAGGACCGGTGTTGTAATGGATAAAGTACTAGGTAAAATTCAGTTCTATGTTTTAGAGGCTGACGTCTTAATCGTCAATGTAGCCATACTGATTCTAGAGTTCACTAGAAAGATTCCCGAATTTGACAAGATATGCCTGAAGAATGTCAGATTAAATCAGCCAAAACACTGGAAGACGGTCGGAGGTTTCATCGGCTGAAACATTGTGAGGATAACATAAAAGATGAGAACCATAATCCGAATAATCCAAATAAAACCGATTATCAATCCTCATCTCAGAAATTCGGAAACTTAATTAATGGCCGTGGTGGAAAAATAAAGTTTAACAATCTGTAATTATCACTTGTTAGAAAAAGCAAGAAACATCTGGAACGTTTTGTTGACAGGTGTTATCAAAAAATCTGAAACAGTGAAAGGCATCGGAAATTACAGACCTTGGACGTTTCCGTTTTTGGATTAAACCCGGATTATACAAATCCAATTTGACAGCTGACATTTTGAATCATTTTAGATTTAATCTGTTTTAAGAAACATCTCCATCTATTGGGAATATAGAAAAAGAAAACAAGAAAAATCTAATCTTATCAATTTAGCTTTTGGCTATTATGGAAATATAATTTATTGAATGGCTGAATGAATTTGGAAATATTCCAGCATAAATCGGCAGAATAATCTATAAAATTGATATATCTTTCCGTTCATGTAAAGACCGTACACCCTCCATCAAAAATTGATAGGAAAAAACTATTCTTCACCAGTGTTTACAGTAATATTCATATAAAATCATACGATGCCTCTGTTCAACCTTGAAAAACAATAGATAAGGGTAGCTGTACATAAAATTGTAAGGCAAGGGTTGCACAATCTCCAACCACACCTCCCCTGAATCAGCACTGCTTGAGTCCAGTAGTAAGAAGAAGTCCAGGACGACTAGAAACAATGCCGAGATAAGCAGAGGACACATACAGCACCTGGAATTCTCAAATGGTCACACATTTTAGTACTAACCAGGCTCAATGGTGCTTAACTTCGGTGATCAAATGGGAACCGATGTGTCATCATAATTATGTCATATAAAATCATAGAACTACATCAGTAATTTAATTTTTCCAATAGAAATTATCATTTCTGATGACCTAAAGAAAAATCAAACACCTGCCATCGATTTTTGTTATTTTAGAATGATGGATGTCTTTCAGAATTATTTTCAGATGGGGGATTGTCTTACTTGCTATCTGTTTTCCAATACCGATTCTTTGAATACTTTTTTTTTTTCAACAGAATAATAATACTATCGAGAGTTGAAAAAAAAAAGTTGTGAATCATTTCTGATTTTTTTTTATATTACTCTTTTTCGCCCAAGTATTAGTGCTTAGAACTGACGGGTTACTAATCAGGATCATGTCTACAAGAGACTATGTCAGGAGTTGAGCAGTAAGATGTTTATTCGTGTTATGTTTAAACTTCCATATGTTAGTACAGTCAGGGAAGCAAGAAACAGGGAGGAAATTTCAAAGTCAAGCAGTTCGGGGGAAGAAACTATTAGGGTAGGGTTTCCAGCATTTAAGGATCTCAACATTGAAGGGATGGGATTTTGCTGCTTGTCAGGTTAACTGAAAAGATGTAGGTCGAGGGAGCACAAGTGCTACGAGTTTATAAGACCACATTTCATTAAAATGCTTGCAAAATAGGATGCAATATTGTGACAATGGGATAGGGGTTTATGCTCGTTTGTATCAGGATTCACAGCTTCATTGGAAACTTTGATGAGCTAAAAAAGAAAGAAAGAAAGAAAGAAACTATAAAGCTTAACTTTGTTTTTGTTTTTTTCTTATTTTATTTATTTTTTTCTTCTGTTATTGTGAGGCGGAGTGTATGTGTCAAAACAAAAACAAAATGACACCAGATATTAAAAGCATCAAAACGTTAAAAGGGAAACTGAAAGAGAACGATCCTTGTAAATTTGAAAGAAAAAACGCCCTAAACTGGAAAGTTAAAAAGAAACCAGAAAATAAAAAACGTATAAATCGGTAAGAAAAAAAAAAAAATGAAATTATCTAATGACAGAAAAAGAAAAAAAAATTTTTCTATGTATTTTCAAATATACTTCTTTTGATTCCTATAAGAATTCTCTGAAAATCCGATATTTGCCAATAAGCTTCCAGTCGTGCTTCTTCTCAGCAATAAAGTGATTCGTGATAAAGAACGCCGTGACACTATCGTTTGCCGTTTGTTTGTCAATTGGTTGAGAAACGTCCTGGGAACGGCAATCAGCTCCCTTAGTGTTAGACACGACCAAACGATAAACACATGAACGATTGAACATCATATCAACGGGTCGATATGGTGTTAGCTGTAACCAGCTGGCATGGGTTTCGTCTTGATGTCATTGCTGGCAGGTTTATCATCATTGCTGATAAGACGAACCGTTGGGCTGACATTGAACGCTGCATAGAATAAGCGAACAAGGCAGCTTTTTCATATAAACAATAAAATTATTTATTTTTAATAATTCAAAGAAGCATTTAAATTTGAAACCCATTACAAAACGAACGCTATATATGCGTTGCTAGCATACCGTCTGTTTTCGATGGAGTCAACGCCTCCACTGTTTAAAAAAAAATACAATTATATTTCAATTCTCTCTTTCTTCATTGAAAGAGAGAGAAAAGGGAATGAAAGAGAGAAGTAGAGAGCGAGCGAGCGAGAGAGAGAGAGAGAGAGAGAGAGAGAGAGAGAGAGAGAGAGAGAAGGGGAGGGAGAAATATACGTTTTAACGCACGTTTTGTTTTTCATATTCAGATATCAGCATGCAAGGCTGACCTTTCACAGTGCAAACAGCTGTCAATCATTGTGTGCCAAGTGTCAACCTTTAAAATCTACACTCACTGAGATGAGTGTGCTTGCCTCTCCGCAAGTACAAAATTAGTTGTGCGCAAGGTATATTAATGTAGAAACCATCAGCTCTCCAAAAGGAAACTTCATTGTGCCACAACGCCATGAAATGACCTAAAGACTTGAACTCGATATGGCGATGGCTATAACCAGCTGGCATGGGTTTCGTCTTGATGTCATTGCGGGCAGGTTTATCAGCATTGTTGATAACAGGAACCGTTGGGCTGAAATTGAACACTGCATAGAATAAGCGAACAAGGCAGCTTTTTTTTTTTTTTTTTTTTAATATAAACAATAAAATTATTTATTTTTAATAATTAAAAGAAGCATTTAAATTTGAAACCCATTCTCGGCCGTCCGTCGTCGACCAGCGCAAAAAGAACATTACTATATGCGTTGCTAGCATGCGACCATCTGTTTTCAATGAAGTCCAACGTTCGACTATTTTTTAAAAAATACAATTATATTTCAATTCTCTCTTTCAATGAAGAAAGAGAGAGAAAAGGGAATAAGTGACTGAGTGAGTGAGATAGAGAGAGAGAGAGAGAGAAAGAGAGAGAGAAAGAGAGAGAGAGAGAGAGAGAGAGAGAGAGAGAGAAACATACGTTTTAACGCACATGTTTTGTTTTTCAAATTCAGATGTCAGCAAGCAAGGCTGACCTTCCACTGTGCACCCAATTAAACAAACAGCTGTCAATCATTGTGTGCCAAGTGTCGACCTTTAAAAATGTGCACTGAAATGTGTGTGCCTGCCTCCCTGCAAGTACAAAACTAGTTGTGCACAAGGTTTATTTATGTAGAAACCCCCAGCTCTCCAAAAGGAAGCTTCATTGTGCCACAACGCCATGAAATGACCCAAAAAATTGAACTCAAAGCATTCGATTTCATATGCTGAGATGGCATCCATTACCTAAATATTTAACCAATCACCCACTCATTTTTTTTGGTTGTGCGACTTCTCCAAGACATAATACCAATCTTTTTTTGTTGATCATAACATTGTTCTGAATGACCCTAGACGTTTTCTTGCCACTGGACTCAAGCAATACTGGCTCAAAGAAGGTGTGATTGGATATTGCACACCCTTGCTTCTCTATAGATTACTCATACAAGCCATCTTTACAGAAGCTATCCATTGTCTTTTGAGACTGAATGGAAGATAGCATTACTTAAGATACTGAGAATACAATTATGAATTAATTAATTTAATCATGGACTTAATTCCCTTATGTCGACTCATTCCATGAGAAATCTATAAAAATAAGTGTGTGTGTATGTGCATGTGTGTGTGTGTATGTGCATGTGTGTGCGTGTGTTGCGTGTGCATGCGTGCATGTATCTAGAGGGAAGAATGGACTGGACAGAGAAGAAAGAAACCATGGAGATAGAGAGGGAAAAGAGTGAAAGATAGAGAAAAGAGGAAAGATAAAAGTTTTAATAGAAATATGTTATACTTTTGTCTCAGGCAACATGAGTAACCCTACTAGTTATATATATATATATATATATATATATATATATATATATATATATATATACATATATATATATATAATATAAAGCTGAATGTGTGTGTGTGTGTGTGTGTGTGTGTGTGTGTGTGTGTGTGTGTGTGTGTGTGTGTGTGTGTGTGTGTGTGTGTGTGTGTCTGGTCACGAATAGGCTCCTATATGGTTGACTATTTTAAAAAACTGATTACATATAATGATAGAAGATGTATCGAGACACAGGAATGGGTATGTTTGATCTGGCAGAATGGTGGTTCATTAAAATTGTGGGGTCTGCATTCGCGCCTAGTCCACAAAGTATGGAAATAAAATATTAAAAAAAAAACGTTTACAAGTGTTTTTGATATAGATGTACATAAGAATATCTTGATAATTATGTTTTAACTTAAATAGGGATGGTATAATAAAATTGTGGGGTCTGCATTCGCGCCTGGCCTCCATAGAATGGAAATAGGCACAAACTTTAATAAAGACTTTTCATATCTATCTGTGTAAGTATACTTTGATAATTATGTTTCAGTTTGAAGAAATATGATATAATAAAATTATGGGGTGTTCGTTCGCACCTGACTTCCATAGAATGGAAATATGTCACAAAGTTTAACAAGGTTTTTCAATATAGATCCACAGAATATTGTGATAAGTGTTTCAGTGTGAAAAGGTATGGCATAATAATTATGGGGTTTATCTATTTTATTTTTACTTTCATCATATTTTGCTTTGGCTTTGATACCCCCAAATTCAACACAAAGTTACAACCCTTCCTTTTCATAACCTATCATACTTTCATAAATCAGAGTTCATTTTCTGTAGGCTGTTTTTGAACCCAGTCAACGACGGGTACTTTTGCTAGTATATATATATATATATATATATATATATATATATATATATATATAAAACTCTGTGCACCGTTCGGGCGTCCTTGCTTGCTGGTATATTGTAATAAATAATTTTACCAAAAATTCTTCATAAGTTTTTGTTTTGGTTTCGATTCTAGCTGACGGCACACAAGTCATATTCATTTTACTTTTGAAATCAATACTATATATTGGGTACAATATAACCTATAATATAAATCTCACCTGTCTGTTTAAATGTATGTATGTATGTATGTATGTATGTATGTATGTATGTATGTATGTATGTATGTATGTCTGCCTAAAACTTTCGACAGAGGCGACGGATTTACATGAGACTGGTATCTGTCTGATTGACAGTCTGTTCCACTTTTTCTCAAAAACTACTAAATCTACCTGGCTGATATTTTGTATGGAGCTTTGTTGTGGTAAGGTGCAGCGAACTAAGTAGGATGGTATCCGTTCAATGCACAGTTCTAATATAATGCAGACGCTGTAAGCAAATACTGAGCTGCAAGCAAAATGACGTCACGGTAATGTAAAAGAAGACTATAAAAAGGAGAGAGCACATTTGAGAAGACGATTACAGTAGACGTAGATGACGTTCGAGAGCACATTCAAGAAAACGATCACACATGGCAGGAGAATGAGGAAATAAAGTATATTGTTACAACAAAAAAAAGCGAGTTGGAGTTCTTTTCTAATCTTTGCCTACTTTGCGACTGAGGCTACAACGTGTTGGGTACCGTTACAGAAGGAATTAATAGGGATTAGTATTTTATGCAAAACATGCACTTATTCTAAGTTAACGGTTAATAACTTTCGCCTGCTTTTATTGGGCTAAAATGTGTGGTTCTGTATATTTTCATATATAGTTAATTTATTTTTCAGTGCCGGTACAGCTAGTATATTAATAATTGGAAAAGAATAAATAAGTATTCAGTTTAGATCAGCCAGCCTCAATAAGGGATCCGGAGACTCCTAGAGGATGAAAATGGAACTAATTCATCAAGTTGAATACTGCTACCATTCCTGATAACAGGAAATGGAATCCTTCATCTTTCAAACAATCAATAAATCAAATGTGTGAATATTGCTCTCTTTGGATCTATTTTCTCAAAAAAAAAAAAAATCTTTTTCAGGGGTTTGAAAATCGAGCTGATAGCGAGAGGAAGCAAATCCTAATTGACAAATGGATTTTTTTATATAAAGAAAAATGTAATATTTTTATAAACCCTGCTATAGTAGTATTGTGAATTGGAGAAATTGCAAAGTTTTCTCAGCTTTCCTTAGAGCAATCTTTCTTGACAGAATACAAAATCCATTTTGAAATCTAGAGAGTGAAGATCTCATCCATTCTATACAGAAGAGACGCTGCTAATCTTTCTCTACTCTATCTTTATTTCCACAGAAGACTCTTGACTAAGCTCTAATATCTGGTTCCTCCTTGTAAGATATTCACAGCAAAGAACTCGCCTTCTTTCATAACTACAAAGAATTCCCTTTCTTCCTCAGTATGTCTCGTAACAGGCAAAATTTCCATGAACCGTTTCTTTCCTGTCTGTGGAACACATTACCACATGTCTGCATCCCTGCAGATTACAACATAGCCGTTTTCAAATCCAATGCCAACAAATACTGGTCATAAACTATCCCCATAAGTAATCAAACTTTGTTTATTCCATCTATCGTTTTCAATCGTCTCAGAATATTCATCATCCTTTAGTCGACAATCAATCAATCAATCATTAATCCTTATCTTTGACTGGCTTATATGAGAGTATCATGCATCTCTACAAAGCTACCATTCGCCCATGTATGGAGTATTGTTGCCATACCTGGGTTGGTGCATCTACCATTAGTCTCTCTAAGGATCTCCAATCTAATAGGTCCCGCACTATTAACCAAGCGCCAACCCCTGTTCCATCACCACAATGTTGCATCCATTTTTTTGTCGTTTTTACAGATATAGAAATGAGAGACAACGAAATGGGGTTTCATTCTATATTAATAAACAACTTTATTTGTCATTTTTGTTAGTAGAGTGTACAAGAGAGAAACGGGTTAGTAGGGTGACGTGTTATTGTGTAGAGATAGAATTAATATATTGCCGGCTTGTTGAGGAGAGAACAGTTCACTCAACACGTGTTTATAGCTAGTAGTCGCCGGGGCAAAGGAAGCTGATTAAAGGAGAAAGAAAGGGCAAAGTCTTCAGTGTATTAATGTGTTGATGTGGGTGTCTGTCGGTGTATGTTCTTTAGCATTACAAAGAATGTTTGTGTAGGTACAGCACATGGAAATGAATGGTAGTTAGAAGAGAGCCATTGTTAGCCTGTTAGTACTCACGTTTGGCCGGGGGGGGGGGCAAAGCCCCAAGCTAATGTCTGCTGCCCGGGGGTGGGTGTCAGGATCAAAGAGGGTTGAGAGTTTCAGATTTTGCCTTTTATATATTCTGTCTTGTGATTGAACAAGCCAAGGAGAAAATGGATTTCAAATCTCGAGTCATGAGAATTAGCTTCTGCCTGTGATGTAGCGAGTGTCGGCTGCTGCACAGAATACAAAATCGACTTCGAAATCTAGACAATGAAAATCTCTTCCATTCTATACAAAAGATGTGTTGCTAGTGTGGTTGGATATTGCGCATCCTTGCTTCACTATAGATTCCATGTACAAACCATTCTTACACAGGTTATCCATTGTCTTATGAGACTAAATGCAAGCTCATTATATGATAGGTTGATTTCATTAGTCGTCGTTTTCACAATGAACCAAACGAAAACCATGTTTGTTGAATAAAATTAAATTTAAACAGCAATTTTCGTTTTCTTTTTTTTTTTCTGTTCCAATATCTTCATTGTTAGACGTTGCCAAAAGAAACATTTAAATATTTTCTTTTCTAAAATAACAATGTCGGATGAAGAGAAATAGTTGTGGTTTATATTTATTTATAAATACAGTAAATGGAAAACAGGTATTCCAAAGTAACGCGGTTACACGACGCAGTATCAGTTTGTTACGTTCATGAGTTAGTATCGGAATGAGGACGTCGCAGACCTAAGTGAAACAACAACTTTATCGAGCGGCCATTTTACATTAACTAAACTTCCTCTTTTGTAGGAGAGTGATCTAGGAAGGGGAGAGAACTAGGAAGGACAATGGTGGGGATTTGGTTACACGCAACAACTTTGGCTAGTTGACACTAATGTCAACGAAAAGAAAAAAGCAAAAAATAAAATAACTCACTGAAACGTCATTTCTAAAAAAAAAAAAGAACGTGTAACATTTATTTGTACTTATGCAGAAATAGAACTGTGCTATAGTCGGATTTTTTCCGGGCCGTTTACATAAAATGTTGAAAAGTTCCAAAATGTTGAGCCAATGAAATCACAGCAGCCAATACCATTTAAGAGAACATTTGCTTGTTATCATTGGTTTAATATATATATATATATATATATATATATATATATATATATATATATATATATATATATATATATATATATATAAACTAAATATTTATCTTGATTAGAACAAAAAAAATATAAAAAAGAAAAATAATCACATTAAAATTAAAAACAAATTTTTGTCGCTATTCAAAACTAAATATTAATTCATGGAATTTACCTTACAATGAGTGTTTTTTTTTATTTTAATTTTCTTAAAGTTTCGTAAAAATTGTCCAATTCATTGTCTTTTCTTTGTTTTCATTTTTCAATTAATTTGACATTGAATTTTCTTCGTAATAACAGAAATAATATATTTTTCATTGAAAAAATTGGCCAGCGTTTGTGCAAAAAAAAAAAAAAAAAAAAAAAAGCCACAAAACTTTCATTCAGCATTTAAACTGCCAGGAAAATTTCGACGAGAGCACAGTCTTTATTTTTCATAATTACCAATTTATCTATATATTTTTTAAAAGCTATGGTGTTTTTGTTGTTTATTCGTTCGTCGTACACACTCAGAAACAGGTGATTAAAAAAAAAGGGAAGAGGCAGAGTACACATTACTAAGGCAGTAGTTTTTACGACCCAGTTTGAATCTTACATATTTCTTAAGGCTTTTTGTTAATTTTTGTAAGTTGACACATGTTTTATAAATTTAAAGAAATTTATATAGCATAATAACAGAATACCTGAGAGTATCCTATATCTCTACAACGCCACGGTTCACCCATCATGCACTGAGTATTGTTGCCACAACTTGGCTGGTGCATCTGCCACGAGTCTCTCACTCTGAGACAGGGTTAAAAAAAAAAAAAAAGAGTCGCCAACCTAGGTCCTGAACTATCAACTAAACTCCAACCTTTATCTCATTGTCGAAACGTAGCACTCTTGTGCCTGTTTTACAAGTATTTCAATGGCAAGTACTCTAACGAACTACGACGGCAATACTCTTGACAAATCCAATAAGCAGCAAAAAATCCCACCTTTACACCATAGAGACCCTAGATGACGTAAAGTTTTCTACTCGAATAGCTTTTTTCCTCGGATTGCTGCACTTTGAAATTCCCTCCCAGGCCCCTGCTTCCCTGACTGTACTCACATGCAGAAATTCAAGTGTAATGTGAACAGACATCTTGCTGCCCAACTCCATTAATAGTATCCCTGCAAATCTGGCCCCAAATAGTAACCCCTCACGACTGAGAGGCTCTGTGCCTTGTTTGGGGTGAAATAACAATAAAAACAAATCAAACAAAAAAATTAATTACATAAATAAGTAACCCCTTTTTAATAAAATCCACAAAATGTTAAACATAGCATGTGTTCAAAGAGAATTATTTTTGCTTAAAAACATAATTTCGAATGTTCTTTTGCCAAAAAAGATTAATACATTCACCATTGTTATTTATTTGCAAATCATTACGGGAATCAACTTTGTTCTTGTTAGTTCATCACATCAAGTGACTTCATGTCTTGTCTGGAGCGATTTCCATAGATTTATGCCAGTTGACATCAAACTGCGACCGGGAGTACACTATTTATTTCCGTAATTTCTACCAATTGCGCTCCCTAAACCAAGACGGTAGAAATGGATACCGTTGATGCAAATATGGAATGGATTGGTTGGTTGTTTTTATTTTACGGCATATCAACACTTTTTCAGGTTATTTAATGCCGAATTCAGTGATTTTGAAGAAAAAGTTTTTTAATAGAATATATGTTTTTTTTCAAGTCGGTTTCTATTTAACCCATAGTTAGAACCCTAACAGTTACTACCACTCTGGGTCAGAGTGAACCTGGGAGCAATGGCAATTAAAGGGTGACTCCACACTCCCCAAACCCTCCAAGCTGGGGCTTCACCATCGGATATAGTTTAGGGTCATATCCAGGACCTAATACGGAATGGAAGTCATCAACCATGAAACGAAACACGAAGCAATACAGAAACACTTCATTAAAAAAAAAAAAAAAACTATCCCAGAAATTTGCGTGGCATACTTTTAGGGAATGTTTACTCTTTAAACTGTTTCCGGCGACCAGCCGGTTTGGCAACTGTGAGCATCATCTCTTCGCAACGATACTTTGAATCCATCGTTTCCAACCTTCCCATTTTTTTTTTTTTTTTTTATCCTGATGAGGAAAACATCACAGCACTCGGTAGATGACGGTAGCTAAGTGGTAAACAACACGGACTGACAACCCGAGTGTGCCAAGTTCAAATCCAGTTCATTCCACAGAAACATTTACTTACTTAGAGATGTTGGCAACCTTCCGTAAGTATCCGATATACTACGAGAAAGAATTCTTAATAGAAAGATATTAGAGAAGGCCAACCAAACCATCATGAATTATGCTAAACAAACAAACGACAGCAAGAAAAAAAAAAAAAAAACGAAAGAAAAAATATCTCATTCACTAATGGCGCGTTTTATTTATTTATTTTATTAATTGGTTGACGTGTGTTTCTCTGACTGAACATCTGTTTTTTTGTAAATTTTCAAATCTTGCTTCATTAAAGTTTTGTGTTTCTTCCTTTATTTTAACACACTTGCTTAATTGTTTCTCATTCTCTCTCCACGCAATTAGAAAACACGGCAGACGATACACACACAACAAATTCAATCTTCTTGCTGCCAAAATAAAAATGGCAAAATACAATCTTTTCTCCTATATTTTTTTCTCAAGAAAACCATAAAAAATCCCATTCTTTCTTTTCATCCTTTCAGCCTTTTCTTTGTTTTTTTACTTTGTTTTTCATATAAAAGTAGGAAACTTAAAAATTTATTTGATAAAAAGTACAACACACACACACACACACACACACACACACACACACACACACACACACACACACACACACACACAAAAAAACAACAACAAAAAACAAAAAAAAAACATTATTAATCAGAAATAACAAAATAACTTTAAACAATGGCTGCACAAACGACGTCGTTATTAGGATTGAATCAACTTGAAAATTGACTTTCATAAAAAAGATTTATTTAAAATAAGTGACCTGGAGTTGAATGATGGCGTGTTAGTATATATTTTATAGGGAGGGAGATGTGATTGCTACCGTCTATTTCGGAGACATTTTTGGGAGAAGGAGATTAAACGTTATGATTTTTGTAATAATTAAAAAAAACATTAAAATATTTTTATGAAACACCCTGTAGGAACTGCTGTTGGTATTGGGCAGAAAAGATTTGCATAGAAAATTGTTGTGCGCTAAGCTGATAAACCTATTTTAGTAATAAGCTGATAAACCTATTTTAGTAATAATAGACTTATCCAGAGACTATAAATATACTTGCAAATGATACGTTATTGAGTACCAGTTGATAGCAGTTATGGTCCCAGAATCATGACATGTACTTCTGTAGCATACATATACTAATACATTTTTTGTTAACTATATTAATGTGTTTGTTTTGATTATTACCTGCCTGCAAGACTACAACAGAAGTGTTCGATTATTTTCCTATAATTACTGAATTTATAGGAGAAAAATCAAGATTACTTTATCTGCATAAAAGGGAGACAATCACATAAAACATCAGAACAAAAAGCTACTTGTGTATGCATAAGAGAGAAAGATAGATAGACAGATAGATAAATAGATAGATAGATGAACAATCCAGTTATACTGTCCCCTCCCCCCCTCATCACCAGAGACAGCATCCAGACCAATTTTTTCTAATTAAAGTCTTGTCAGCCAAAGAGACAAAAAGTCTGCAGCCAGATATCACATGGTTTCAAAGACTTCCACCACAGTCGCCTCTGACCTTTGGGGTGTCACCCAGCTTTTTCATTCAAACACAGCTCTCATTATATAATATTAGGGGTACAAATAAACTCGACTTATGCCCTATGACTTCAATTCTAAACAAAAATTACTTTTGAGCTGATATCTATTTTCTACGTTACATTTCTCTTAATCTATCTGTCCATTCCACTTTTTCTCGGAAACTACTGGACCAATCTGGCTGAAATTTTGTATAGACCTTTATGATGAATGAAGCGAACTAAGTATTATGGTATCCGTTCGGTGCACAGTTAGTAATTACTAAGGATTAATAGGAACTAGTCACCACACAACCTGATAGGTCCTAAACTGTTATCACAGCTTCAACCTCTATCCCATCGATGAAATGTTGCATCCCTCTACCTGTTCTACAAGTATTTTAATGGTGAATGCTCCGACGAACTACAAGCCCTTGTACCCCTTTGACGTAAATACCCCCGACGAATCCGACAAGCAGCAAAATCCCACCCCTGCACAGTAGAGATCCCTAGATGTAAGTAGGTTTTCCACTCTAATAGTTTCTTCTCGAGAACTGCTAGACTTTGGAACTCCCTTCCGGGTTCCTGCTTTGCCAATTGTACTGATGCAGAAGTTCAAGTGCAATGTGAACGGACATCTCACTGCTCAACTCCTTACATAGTATCCCTGCAACTTATGTCCCCGATAGTAGCCCTCCTACATCAAAGTAGCACTGTGATTTGTTTGGGGTGGAAATGGAATAAAAAACAAAACAAAACAAAAACAATGTAAACTCTGGAATTTGGGTATAAAACATATTCTAAGTCAATGGCCTATAATTTTTGCCCATTTTTAATGGGCAAAAAAATCTAATGTATTTAGTTTCTTCATTTGCACTATTTTAGATCTATGTGGAGAGATCCCTACGAGGACCTCATAAACACTACAAGCAAATTAAAAAGATAAAGTGTGCTTATCTATAACATGTTCGCTTTCCAATCCAATATTTGATGCCATTGAGGGTTCAAATCTCACACTAGACAATTGTTTCATTTTTGCTATAGCGTTCCAGTTATTACTTAACCGATATTAATCATCATAATAAACCTGATTATTTTTTTCCTTTTATAAAAGAAAAATGGATAAATAATATTCTTAGATGTTTCGATATTTTTTAGATAAGGATTGATAATTCATATTATTTGAATTATTTAGATTACTGTTTTCATCTGGAGTGGTTTTCACACAACGTTTCAGTCGATGTAACCTACGACCTTCTTCAGTAGCTTATGGCATAATGGATAAAGTATTTGGAAAAATTTAGTTGTTGTTTAGTTGTAAGTTACTCTCTTTTGGAGGTTGAAGATTCAATCCTCAGAGCGGGCAACGCTTAAAATACAATTGTAAATTACTGATGACTTCTACCCAGTTATGGCTGATGGAATGAGAGCATGCCAGCCCCGTAGATTAAATAAAGGTTTCTATTTAATATTCGGTGCAGATTCCCGAGTTTGACAGAAAGATTCCCGAGTTTGACAAGACATGCCTGAAGAAGGTTTGAGGTTACATTAACTGAAACGTTGTGCGAATAACACTCAAAATGGGAACAGTTGTTCAAATAATATACATTTAATAAATGTTCTTAAATTCTAATCTTGGCTATAAAATCCAAGAAAAGTTTAGAAATAGAAACTCGACATAGGTAGGTATTTCAGCTAGCTTGTATATACACCAGTGATGGGAAGATGCCAGTATTTTTCATGATTCCGATGCAATTACTGATGCTGTTCTAAATTCTCGATTCCAATACTATTACCGATTCCGATTCTTTTTAAATTTCTAAATATAGAGTTTTTTGGGTGGGGTGGGGAGGTTCGGATTATCACAAAAACCTATGTAATGCGTTTATATAATTTCGCAAATGTAAAAAATACACTTTTGAGGTGACCTATAGTTTTACTTGTAGTTAAAAATCAATAAATATTTATCATTTCATCATTAAAATCAAGTTTTCAACAAAGACCAACAAATAAAAGCAACAAAAAGAATCGTTTTTTTTTTTGCATCAGATAATAGGCTAAAATTTTTCTGGTTCCAATATCAATTTCAATACTCTAAAAAGTTCCGAATTCTTGGATTCTCAATTCCAATTCTGATTCTGATTCATCATTCCAACACTAATATATATCAAGGATGTG
This sequence comes from Euprymna scolopes, assembly GCF_053919585.1. Classification (NCBI taxonomy): domain Eukaryota; kingdom Metazoa; phylum Mollusca; class Cephalopoda; order Sepiida; family Sepiolidae; genus Euprymna; species Euprymna scolopes. The sequence continues at coordinate 113,800,202 of NC_136491.1, forward strand.
TGTGTGTGTGTGTGTGTGTGTGTGTGTGTGTGTGTGTGTGTGTGTGTGTGTGTGTCTCCGCTCATCAGTTTTCAATGATTGATGCAGCAAATTTAGATTTACGAGAATAAAAAGTAAACTTGGGTTTACTTTCAGCAACTGCATAACTCTCTCTTCTCTTATTTCATCCTTTAGTTCTCACATTCCATGAGCAAGATTTCTGCTTGGTTTGCAAGTACTTTAATGGAATGTGCTCCAACAAACTAACAGAACTTGTACCAAACTCAACGGAAATACCCTTCCCACAATTGAATTGCTGCTTTGGTGCCCCTCTGACTAACTCAACTATCAGCTACATTTCAGTTTTGTTTTTATTTTACTGTTATAAGGCGTGCTTTCTACTCTAATAGCTTATTTTCGAACTGTTAGCCATTGGAATTTCCTCCTTGTTTTCCTGACTGTACAGAAAATTAAATGCAATGTGAACAAACATATCTCTGCAGAACTACCCACACAAGATGTCCCTATGCATATGGTTCCAAATTCACAGAAATGTCAAGTCTCAATAGCAAAGAGTGCCTTGTTTGGGATACATTAAAAAAAAAAAAAAATAAAATAATAATAATAATAATAATAATAATAATAATAATAATAATAATAATAAAAATAGATAGAGAGGAAGCATAGATAAAGCTAAACAGAAAAGTTTTAAAATGAGCCTGTTAAACACACTTTTTAACTCTTCTGTATTGTTATCCATACCTCCCGGGCAGCATAAGCTAACTATGCTGGTTATGGAGTAAAGTAAAAAGTCAGGTAGGAAGATTGAGATTGCCAGGCAGAATTGCAATTAAAATGATTGAATGCATACAACATCTGGCGCCCATATTTATTTTCATCATTTGTGCTAATGAACATGAATTATGATGATCGAAAGAAAATGAAAAAGTGTGATAAATGCATGATATTTGGATTACCCTTCTCATCTTGATTGCTATTTTCACAACGTTTCAGTCAGTCAATGTAACCTGACGATCGACTACTAGGCAGAGCTAGTATAGAATTTAATACAATATATATATATATGAAACAGCGAAACAGTACTCTATGTGGATGACTATAATGCTCCCTATATTAGGTTGAGCATTTGGAAAGTGATATACAAATTACCATTAGCATATGAAGCAATGCTCTTTAGTGTAAACAAACTGAGCTTAGGTACTTTGGACAATGTCAAAACATTGTTAATTCACTGCCTGCATAGCAGCAGCCGTATAGCGCAATGGTTAGAAGCTCCAACTTTCGTTTGGGCAATCGGGTTTCAATCCTGGCTTCAGATAGTTGCTTGTCTAGCTGCACTGATGAGCTATGAAGCAGTGAAAAAGAACTGTATGTGGATGACTATATATATATATATATATATCTTTTATAATATAAAACTGAATGTCTGTGTGTGTGTGTGTGTGTGTGTGTGTGTGTGTGTGTGTGTGTGTGTGTGTCTTGTCACGAATAGGCTCCTATATGGTTGACTATTTTAAAAAACTGATTACATATAATGATAGAAGATGTATCGAGACACAGGAATGGGTATGTTTGATTTGGCAGAATGGTAGTTCATTAAAATTGTGGGGTCTGTGTTCGCACCTGGTCCACAAAGTATGGAAATAAAAAATTTAAAAATTAAAAAAAAAAAAACGTTTACAAGTGTTTTTGATATAGATGTACATAAGAATACTTTGATTAGTATGTTTTAACTTAAATAGAGATGGTATAATAAAATTGTGGGGTCTGCGTTCACGCCTGACCTCCATAGAAGGGAAATAGGCACACACTTTAATAAAGACTTTTCATATCTATCTGCATAAATATACTTTGATAATCATGTTTCAGTTTGAAGAAATATGGTATAATAAAATTATGGGGTGTTCGTTCGCACCTGACCTCCATAGAATAGAAATATGTCACAAAGTTTAACAAGGTTTTTTAATATAGTTCCACAGAATATTGTGATACGTGTGTCAGTGTCAACAGGTATGGTATAATAAATTATCTATTTCATTTTTACTTTCATCATATTTTGCTTTGGTTTTGATACCCCCAAATTCGAAGCTATCTCTTTACAACCCTTCCTTTTCATAACCTATCATACTTTCATAAATCAGAGTCCATTTTCTGTAGGCTGTTTTTGAACCCAGTCAACGACGGATACTTTTGCTAGTATACATATATATATATATATATATATATATATATATATATATATATATATGTGTGTGTGTGTGTGTGTGTGTGTGTGTGTGTGTGTATATATATATATATATATATACATGACAAAAAGTCTATATTCCAAATTTCAAGATGTTGTCCATCTGTGATATTATGAAGATGACTTATGGTCACAAACTGCTGAGAGGAGGGGGTGGTGGACAAATAGGAAATGGCTTAGCATAAACAAAGAAGGAGGAAGTAACTAACAATGAATCCGTAGGTATTTTTAGATTGAGCCTTTAAATTTGATAAATGACAAAAGAAACCTACAGAACATATAACTAACACTTGACGGGGAGTGGGGGTATCAATGAGATGCTTAGAGAGGGAAGGGCAGCTTCCGGGTAACCGCGGTGGGGAACTTGATATCACAATGCTGGGTAGTTAGTAGTGAGTCAGCAGCAGGGAACGGTTGACAGCAGTTCGAACCCCACTGAAGGTGGATCATGGTTTTGACCAAACCGAGAGCCCTTGAACACCCAGAGATGAATTAATCAAATAACTAATGAAGACGGCCTCGACAGTAGAGAAAATTGTGAACGTCACCATCTAGAAAGTAGTTTCACACATACCCAGATTCCAACCGATTTGTATGTGAAGAATTGGCGTTTGTGCTTTTTTCTTGTTTGTTTTATTCTATTCTTCTGGTTGTGAACCCATGTGTGACATTATCGACAGTCGCCAGTGAGAAAGATGACAATCCAGCCATAAGAAAATAAGAAATTGACGAAAAATCCACAGCGCACATGACGTCTTAAAAGGACAACATCCAAGATGAGAATATTAGTGATAGGACGATTCCCAAATTTTTCCTAATTCCAATACAATTACCGATTTTGATTCTTGTTAAATTTCTAAATATCTATAGATTTGTTTTTTGTTTTTGTTTTTGTTTTCATCGTAATCAAGTGAAAATAGTGATTTTATAAACTCATTGTAAAATTTTCATCTATATTTTTCACTTGTGCCATTTTCACTGTCTATCCACTCCTACTTTCATTTGTGCCATTTTTTCTGGTTCCTTTTATATCTAAAGTAATTATTACAATATCTAGATTTTAGTTTGTGTAGTGACCGCTACATACGGCTGGAACAATTCTTTGGCAGGAACATTTTTGTAGCAATCACCGTTTCACCGCCCACAAGTATCAGAACGCATAAGCACATAACGTTACAATTTGATCACCTACTCACACGGAACAAAGCAACTATGTTATGCTTCCGCGTGGAGTGATACAGCAAACAGACTGGAACGTTCGAGAACATTATATAAGGATTTGCCGCGAATAACAAATCAGTTTATTCCAGTTTTTCTCTTGTCTTCCCCAAGACTGAATGTCAGGATAATTCTGCCACTGGGAAGTATTAAAATCCCCCATCTTGAATTTGCCCGCCACACACATGAACTTTAATTCTCACTATGGAAAATTACCACATCGAACGAGAATAAATTCTTCTTTTAAACAATGTTATTTTGAACTACTGTTTTCTCATGTGATGAACACACACACACACACACACATTTCGCTTACATGATTTAATGACTGTTTTTCTCTCAGAAAATAATCGCATTAATTTCAAGCTATGTGTGACACTGTTCATAAAAATCAGTAATTTTAAACTTTATGCTATTCTCACAAAATCCTTATTTAGCTAGTCCTGCATAATGAACATTCATTACAAGAAAATGTTTACGTTGGAACGATTTAAACTGATATACCTAACACGTAAATAAATGTTGTTATTTCATATTAATACAGTGATTTCGAGTTCTTTGTCAAGTGTCATTACTTTTCCGGAGTTATTTCTATATTTTTATCTTATGTATGTGAGGATGTAACACGTTGCTATTAATTGGTGATCTCGTTAAATTTACTTTTAGCGGTCCGGTGGATACTCTCCTACTTTTGACTTCAAGAGAGTCTTGCATCTGCAACCTCAGCCCTAAAACTTGATAGATCCCGATTATAAATTGGTGAACACCGACTCGTACCCTTACAAATTAGGAAATCCCGGCTGGAGCTACTATAAGTGCCCCTCCTCCAAACCTAGAGTTTCTATAACTGATAGCTTAATAACAATAAATACAGGGTGTCCCAATAAAATGTATAAACTCTTTAAATGATGTAAAACCAACATTTATTATAAGAAAGAAAAGTTTCATACATCAAAATACTGTGAACAAATATAGAAACCAGCTAATTATCGAAAATGTTCAAATTATTGGTCTATGAACAGCTCACAACGCTCACTGATTGGATCAAAAACGTTCCTAATCAGTTCAATTAGTATGTTGACACATCTTCTTTTAATGGTTGCTTTCAACTCATTCATTGTAGCTGGTTTTGTGGTGTGAATCCTGTGTTTAACATCCCCCCTCCTCACATCGCCAGCAAAAAAGAGAAAAATCCAGGGGGACTCAAATTCGGTGAACGTAGACAATACTGGATTCTTCCTCTTCGTCCTAACTATTTGTTTAGCAGGTGACTATGAAGAAATGCGCTTACGTCATGATGATAGTGGGAAAGTGCTCAATCCTGCTGGACTTGCCATTCTTTATTCCTAAACATCTGTTGGTAACATGGTATAGCGTATTCATGTAGCAAGTCGAGATAATTTGAAGATTGTATACATTTTATTGGGACACCCTGTATTCATTATTTTATCATATCATTCAAGGGTAGCCTACGTAAATAGTTACATAACCTGCTGACTATGCAGAATAAAATAATACGCTACGGTTAAACGACAGACGATTATTTACGAGGACTACTTTAAAATTAAAATTAATAATTGAAAACATAAAATAAAATAAAATAAAACCCCACTACAGTATTTTACCAACAAAAAAATACCCCCTTTAATTGTACGTGTCCAAAACTAAAATAATTTTTTAGTTTTCGGAAAAGAAAATACACTTTTGGACCAGTTTTATAAATCCTTTGGCCATTTTTTTGAGAATTGAAACAGAAAATGACTATCCTTGTAATAGTCATATACCGCCTAATCGTGGCCATTGTACTTTATTCTACGACGTCACTAGGTCACGCAACTTTAGTGAAACTGCTTTCCATTTATGTAGGCCTCGGTCGAGTAGGTTGATATGAGTGATTACCGATTATTTATACTTGCTGTAAATTTATTAATTAATTAAACTAAATAAATAAAATTAATAATAAAAAAAAAACGCGCGTCGTGGAACAGTTTTGGTGCCAGTATAAAATGTTTTGAAACAATATTTAAACTAATCTCCTTTCAGTTAGATTTGTTGTTGTTTTTCTTGTACTTATGTAGAATACAGACTATGCTATTTTCTAATAGAATTTTGAAATGAAACTCAATTTTTTTTTTTTTTTACTTTTTTACTTATCAATTCTTTTACTTATTAAATTGTTAGGTAAAAGTACAGAATAGTGAACAATGCTCCCAGCCGCATGTTCAGAATGGGTTTCTAAATAATAGCTTTATTATTTCAGCACAATCCGTATTCTGCTTAAGTACTGTTTTATTTTTTTTTATCTATTTATTGTGAAATGTTTTTATTGTCTTCCAACTAATAACGTAACTAAGCCACAAGTGTTTGTGCATCAAACGGTGCATATATTGCTCAAAATAAAATGCATCAACATTTGCAGTTTATGCAACCTGCATTCCTACTCCAATAATTGTCTATTTTTATATTTATTTATTTCATTTTCCCCCAGAACGACAAGAATGTAAATGCACTTTATCGATAACATGCGTTCAAGGGGGCATTAAGTGCATTTTTACGTGCTTCTAATATAGCACCCAATGACAGTCACACACACAGCCGCTCATGTGACAAAACTGTGTTGTGTACTGTTTAACTCCAAGTGTATTTCATTTTTTTTATTTATTTACTTTTTTATTTTTTAATTTAAAGAAACCGTATCTTTATTGGCAATGAAGACACTTCAAAACTCATGGATTATTTCGGAAAAAGAGTCTTGTGAATCTGCTGGATAAATCGAACAAATCCACCACCACCACCACCACCACAGAATAAATGCTTGTCCGTTTAAAAGATCCGTAGGTGTTCAGTGCGCGCTTTCTTTCGTAATTTGTAATAAATTTCACGTGCATGGACGCAGGTGTGTGACGAAAAGAAAAGAAAAGAAAAGAAAAAAGAAAAAGAGATGAATTGCTTCCGTTCTTTCTCGTTGAATGGCGTATATGCGCTTTCGGATGTTGCATCTGTATGTGTGCGAATCTATTTGAAATAACTGATCAATACATAACGACCATTCATCTATATACATCCATTCATTCATCCAATTTTTATTCAGTCAAGCAAATTATTCGTTCATCGAGTGGTTATTTATTGGTTGGTGGTTGGGTGAGCAGCCGCAGCCTTCCTTGTTGGAAATATGCACATACGCGCACGCACAGAGACGGAAAAAAGAGAAAAGGGAGGCGGGAGATAGAAGAAGAAAGAAAGAAAAAATGAAATACATAGCGAGTGATACTGGCTGCTTATCTCCCTCCTCCGCCCAAGATAAAACTACACCCTTTCTTTCTCACCCCCTCTCCTTTTCATACTGAGAATTACTCGCAGCAGAGCATGTGTAGAACAGAAGAAGCAGGAAGAAAACGAGAAAAGAACATGGTTTATTCCTCGAATAAATAGCGACGATTATTACTATTAACAACAATATGTTATTATTATTATTATTATGTAATAATAATGCAACAGGCGTTCGATGGAGAGAGAGAGAGAGAGAGAGAGAGAGAGAGAGAGAGAGAGAGAGAGAGAGGAGTTGTTAGTATTCAAATGTCTGTTTATGTGTCCTTCCTTCCTTACACACACTTTACGGAATTTAGTTCCCCAAAAGGGGCCATTCTATATGGGGCAACAGTCGGCCCTCTTCCCCGAATGAAGGAACGCCACAACACAACTCTCGCAATAATAAACCTATCTTATCATAAGCGTGCAGTTAGTACATGGTGGTCAGATAAAGAGGTGAAGGGGGGGGGGCGATTGTCGGTATTCACTTGTCTATATCTTTTTACTTTTTTGATGTGAACCGACATCTTGCTGCCCAACTCCCTACTTAGTACCCCTGTAGCTTATGTCCCTGATAGTAGGTAGCACCCCTACATCAAAGTGGCAATGTAATGTGCCTTGTTTGGGGTGAAAATGTAATAAAAATTTAAAAAAATAAATGTGTGAGGGAAGATTCAACTACAAAAAAAAAAAAAAAAAAAGATCATTCTGTATAGGTGGCCCCAACCCGTCGGCACTTCTCCATGAATGAGGAAACCTCACGACACTGGCAATAATACAACCATCCTCCCCTGAACGTGGAGCAGTGGAGCACAAAAGTGGTCAGAGAGAGAGAGAGAGAGAGAGAGAGAGAGAGAGAGAGAGAGAGAGAGAGAGAGAGAGAGAGAGAGAGAGAGAGAGAGAGAGAGAGAGAGATTTATATATATTTGTTTTTTTTTTATGTGTGTGTGTGTGTATGAGGAGGAGATTCAGCTCCCCAAAAGGTGTCACTCTGTATGGGGACAACAGTAGATCCGTCGGCATTCCTCTACGCATGAGGTAACCTGACAATCACAACACAGGGAATAATAAACCTATCTTCCTCTAAGCAAGGAAGAGGCGGAGTACAAGGTGATCAGAGAGAGAGAGAGAGAGAGAGAGAGAGAGAGAGAGAGAGAGAGAGAGAGAGAGAGAGAGAGAGAGAGAGAGTGAGCGATTGTCGGTACTTTTTTGGAAGTGGGTCCAGCTCAGCTCCCCAAAATGGCGCAATCTATATGAGGACAACAGTATTTGCGTAGATGCGCCGGCACTTCTCACGAAACAAAAAAAAAAAGAAAGAAGAAAAGTATAATATCAGAGAGAGAGAGAGAGAGAGAGAGAGAGAGAGAGAAAGAAAGAGAGAGCAAGATAAAAGGAGAAAGAGAGAGAGAGAGAGAGAGAGAGAGAGAGAGAGCACAATACACATAAAAACTAAAAGTGACGAATAATAACACTATGAGATGTTACTGCTTTAAGTTTTAAGATGTAATTAAATCTGACCATATCTCTAAAAACTGACAACTTAAAAAAGTAAGAAACTAAAAACAGTCAAGGAGAAGAGTAGCCGAACTAGTTTGTTACGTTGGTATTGTCGGCCCCTTTAAAATTAAGCCAGCAAAAGTCGGCGCTCTTGTTGCTGACTAGCGCGAATAAATAAATAAATAAATAAATAAAATACGTACAGTTAAAAATTAAAAACAAAGTAAAAACTACTTTTTTAGTGTCAGAAGAATGTAGCAAGAACGCTCATCGGCTGTTAGTTGGAGTTGTTTTAGCGTTGTTGGGAGAATTGTTCCAAGTAAATATTTTTTTTAAAAAAAGGCGAAAAAAAAAAAAGGAGTAAAAGTGGGGGGGGGGGGAGAAAAAGAAAAAAGTGAAAGGGGAGACGTTGTGCTTAAATAAAAGTGTTTAAATAACGCAACATATTTAACGCCGTCCATCTTCCGTCAAACCATTGTTTTTGTTAACTTAACTATATCGCTCTTAGATCAAATCAATTTTGTATACATTTCCTCTGCGTGAAACTGTATTTTGTTATATATATATATATATATATATATATATATATATATATATATATATATATATATATATATATATATATATATATATACATACACACATGTATGCGTATGTATACACACATAGATCTTTCTGTGCGTTAAAAGGGATGAGGAAGAAGAAGTAGAGGAGGATGAAGACACACTGCCACCATCACCATCCCAGCAGCCGCGGAACCAATTCTCATGTCTCTTCTTCGTCTTGTTAATGTTTACCGACAACAACTGGCTCCGACAGACCAACAGACCTAACGTCTGGTGCCACTACAAGCGATGTTAACGATGTCGGCTAAAAAGAAACGTTGGATAAGATTCATATCAAGGATTATAACGCCATCATGTTTTCTACTTTTTTGACCACTCGCCTCCTTCCTCTTGGAGTAGTGGTCTTTCTTCCCTGGCATCGATGACGATTCCAGTAATCTAAGAAAGAACTAAAGGTGTGGCACTAAAGGTTGGTCAAACGAAACCAAAACGGAATCATGCCATAGAACAAAAAACAAAAAAGAAAAAAGTTCCGGGAAATATTTTTCTTGTGTTCTTGATTTTTATTTTATTTAATTCTTCAATCATTTAATTCTTTTAAATTTATATCGTTTTTTTTTTTTAAGTTTGTTTTTGTATTTTTTAAAGTTTGTTTTGTATTTATTTTATTTTATTTTTTAAATCAAACTGCACTCACCCGGAAATTCTCTCAGAAACGCAATAGAAACACCAAATAATCTTGCAAACATTTTAATAAAAAAAAAATTAAATTAAAAAAAATATTTATTTCATTCTTAAATATTCGCAGTAAAACACGAATGTCTTGTTTGTAATATTAATTTTAAAAAACAAAAACAAATAAATAAACAACAAAAAAATAAATAATTACGGAGAAACGGATCAACAATATTGAACAAACGCTTCCTTGTTTTTCTCTGGTTTAAAAAAAATGACAAAACGAAAACTTGAAAATGGTGTGGACAGTGATCATTCCATGCCATTGCCGATTCAATCGTTCTTCTGGCGCCAAACGAGGTAAGTTTTGAGTAAAGAGTACATTTTCAAACAATTCTTACAATAAAAAAAAATACCAAATCTAACTAACAACAAAATCTAAGAACCTACACGCACCCGTCACATGTGTGCGTGTAAATTTGAATGTTCAGAACCATCTGTTAGAGAGAGAGAGAGAGAGAGAGAGAGAGAGAGAGAGAGAGAGAGAGAGAGAGAGAGAGAGAGGGGGGGAGCAGTCCTTATACATTATAATCACCCTAACACGCACCTTATTCAAAAAGTACAGGAATTTATGAACGTCGCATTCAGTTGAAAATTAATAACAAAACGGAAGCAAAAACTAAGAATTTTTGAGTAGCTCTGCTGAAGAAGAAGAAAGGGCACTTGTCTTAAAAGTAGTAAACTTTGGAGTAGTAGCAGAATTTCTAGTTTAACTCTCTCTTTAAATGTTATAGACGGATGAATTGTCAATTGTTAATTGTCACAATTATCAAATTTATGCGTTTTTAATATATATATATATATATATATATATATATATATATATATATATATATATATATATATATATATATATATATATATATATATATATATATATTGTTTTTAAAATATAATTATCCACCGACACGTGTTTCGTCGTCTACAACTCATCAGATGAATCTAGCGAGAAATCACATCTAATATATATAGTTAGAAGCTACGATTGTCGTTTGGGCGGTCGGGTTTCGATCCTGGCTTGAGGGAGTTGCTTGTTTAGCCGCACTGATAAGCTGCGAAACAGTACTGTACTGTATGTGGATGGCTATATATATATATATATATATATATATATATATATATATATATATATATATATATATATATATATGCATAACAATTTTGTTATATTCCAAAGTGGGCCTTGAAATGTAGCAAAAGTGTTATTTATAAATGCTCTGTTATTATATCTTAACAAACATACACCTTCTAATATTAAAAAAAAAAGGATTTGTATTCACGAAAGTAGAAAATATTCGGAAAAAAACATTCATTTATACAAAAGCCTGACGAATCCTCACGCGGAAAACGTGGAAAATTCTGTATAGCTTAATTGCCATATATATTTTCAAATTTACTATATATATATATATATATATATATATATATATATATATATATATATATATATATATATATATATATACACATATATGAGGCTATATGAAAATATATGTCTGTCTGTCCGTCTGTCTGTATATTTTCAAACTCTATCTCCCCCGAAACTAAAAGCTAGGGGCTCAAATGATTGGATATTTTATGGACCGTTTTTTTTTTTATTAGACTTTAGGTGGTTAACATATTTTTAGGAGTCAAGAATAGGTAAAAAAAATTTTAAATCGCTACATTCATCTTAGTTTATTTTACATTTTTAATCAGTTCATATGCGTGTCACGTTGATATGAATGCTACAGTTTTGCTTTCGGTTTCGATTCTAGCTGATGGTACCCAAATACTTTTTTTTTTTTTTTTAATGTCGTTAAATATGCTTAAATATGATATTATATATACGAAATCTGGATAAATTAAAATATCATGTTTAAGCGTATTTTATGACCATTTGGGAATAATAGATGCAGTATGTAGGAGAACGTCGACACCTCTCTGCAAGAATTACAAAAAAAAAAAAAAAGAAAAAAAAAGAACGTCGTCATCTCACCTAAACCGGAATGTACATTTGACTTGGGACCGCATGCGAATTTATTAGTTCCTTGACACTTCCTTCTTTAGAGGAAGCCGGTTCACCTTTCTACGATAAATGCTGTTAGCATATAAACATGCGTACATGTATATACGTATACTTACGTGTGTATATATATATATATATATATATATATATATATATATATATATATATATATATATATATATATATTTATATATATATATAAAGATAGATAGATAGATAGATATACACACACATACACATATAAGCATGTAAATATACACAGGTATATCAATATAAATGAAAATAATTTTATGGCAAGTAAGCTAATTGTTATAAGTTTAGTTTCATACCTTACTACTAAGCTCTACTCACGTGTTAAGAAATGTTGGAAACAAATACTGAAAATATATACATAATATATTATATCACCTTCTAATATTGTAGGTACACATATCATTCATTGGCATTTATCCAACCCTGTCTGTACTGGTTATAAAATTGAAATCACATCTATATATATTGGGTGGGAGAGAACCTCCGATATCGTGCTTGATTATTAAGAAAATTAAAAAAATATAGGTATAAAAGTTACACAACGTGCAAGCCGCCATTTTCCTGGGAGACAAACATAAACAGAAGCCGAAGAGTGTCCAGTATAGGAGACCGACAATAGAGACTCGTTGTTTGAATTTGAAACCGATGGTACTGATGTTTTTCTGATCTTCTGTAATATATATATATATATATATATATATATATATATATATATATATATATATATATATATATATATATATATATATATATATATGAACACAATTTTGCTATATTCTAAAAATGGAAAAAGTCTTATTAATATTTTTACCAAAAAAAGTTTTAAATATTAAGATTCGGTAATGTTCATATACCAATAAAATCAAAGTCAATATCAATTGACTCAATTAATTAAGCTTCATGATTATCGGTTTTCAATCGAGCGAGCATGTGTAAAATATTTTTGCAAAATTAAGAAAACAAAATATGAAATAAGAACAACATATGGTGTTATTTTTTTATATTTTGTTGTCTTGATTTTGCTAAAATATTATATACTAGCAGGCTGGTTAGCATTGCACGGTCGTAAAATATGCTTAAATATGATATTTTGATTAATGCAGATTTCGTATTTATAATTTGGACACAATATATAATAATAATTTTAAAAGTTTAAAAAAAAAAACTGACTCGTGCGCCACCACCGAGAATCGAAACCAAAACGTTTAGCTTACGATTTACTTTTCCCTTTAATCTTTATGCCTGAGGTATGAAGACATGTTTGCTGCAAGGCTAAAAAGTAAAACATGAACCAATAGCTATTACTTTACGCATGCATATTCGGAATGCCGTCGTTCGACCTTCACCTGGCAAATTCCATTTTTTAAATTTTCAAACTTTTGTACCGATTTTCCCCAACTAAAACCCAAATACAAAGTTTCACATGGGTTCGAATACCCTATATATAAAGTTTCATGTCTGTAGATCAAAAACTGACAGAGTTAGTAGGCAAAAGTTTTTAAACAAAATATATACGCATACATAAATACATACAGAAAGAGGTTTGTGTTTACTATAACCTTTTTGTGCAAATATTACGCAAGTATAAATCATATAGAATATCTTCATGAATATAATTACACGTAATAGTTAACTAAAGATGATCATCCCACAAGAAAAAAATCTAATAGGGAATTAATTAAAGTGAATGTTTAAAATAAGCTAGATCTTTTTTCAGAGGAACGCAATTCCACGACCCATATATAACAAAGTCGTATTCTTTTTTTAAATAAATAGAAAAGAGGGGTTTTAATATGAATATCAATACAAAAAAAAAAAATTTATATATATATATATATATATATATATATATATATATATATATATATATACTAGCGTGGGTGCCCGGCGTTGCTCGGGTATGAGGTGTATGCTGAGCAAAAAAAAGAAAAAAAAAACGGTCAATTTTTTTAACTTTGACTCCTATTATGACCCCCTAACATTTACTGTTTTGGGCTCAAATCAAGTTATTAAGTTAGATCCATGCCCAAGGAACCTATATCTAAAATTTCAAGTGTTTAGATCCAAAATTGTCGGAGGAGTTTGGTAGAGTTCTCAAAGGTCGAACTTTGACCTCTTAACAACCAAATTTCTGGCCGAAAACTGATCACATAGATTTTCCCAAATCTCAGTACCCTGTATATCAAATTTAGAGTCTGTAGACTAAAAATTGACAGAGTTATTGCGTAGGGAAATGTACACAGACAGACACACAGACAGATACACAGACACGTTCACTTTTATAGATATACTAGCATGGGTGCCCGGTGTTGCTCGGGTGTGAGGTGTATGCTGAGCAAAAAAAAAAAAAAAAAAACCGGTCAATTTTTTAGCTTTGACCCCTGTTATGACCCCTTAACATTTATTGTTTTGGGCTCAAATGAAGTTATTAAGTTAGATCCATGTCCAAGGAACCTATATCTAAAATTTCAAGTGTCTAGGTCCAAAATTGTCGGAGGAGTTTGGTAGAGTTCTCAAAGGTAAAATCGTTGAATTTTGACCCCCTAACAGCCAAATTTCTGGCCGAAAAACGATTACATAGATTTTCCCAAATCTCAGTACAGTGTATATTAAATTTCGAGTCTGTAAACTAAAAATTGACAGAGTTATTGCGTAGGGAAATGTACACATACACACAGACAGACACGTTCACTTTTATAGGTATATAGATATAGATATAGATAGATATATATATTTCGTCAAACTTTCACGAGAAACACTCGTCTAGCTGAAAACACTATCAATAATTCCCCCACTCTTTATCCATGCCTAAACCTAAACGTAGATTCCATAAACAAACCTTCAAACTGGACAACTGTGGTATTCTCTTCCATTTGCCTGCTTTCCGGCTGACTATAATATGGTCGTCTTCAAGTCCAACGTAAACAAGTTCTTGACGCGCCGTTCTCCTTAAGTAATCCAATTTACCAAATTTCCACTACTAACGATTACTACGTCATTGTCCCATTGACCAATGTACACTTATTAACCCTTATCCTCGAGCGGCCTTTGGGCCTTGATAAGTGGTGACTACTTTGTAAAAAATATATATAAATTTAGTATATATATATATTATTATTATTTAAAATAGTATTAAAATATATAAACACAAAGTTCTTTTTTAAATAACTCAACAGTGCAACACTAAAGCTATAAATATTTCTTAAAATTCATCGCTTTACAAGGAACAGGCGCACTTATTTCGTTCATTTTAAAACGTTAGGTTTTATTTGCAACACCTGCATACAATTGTTTCTGACTTGGTGACAAACGCCTGTCTATTTGGTAGTGTTGACACAATTAATCAGAATCGGGAATCGGAAAAATCAGAGCTTTTTGGGGTATCAGAATCGGAACCGAAAAATTTTTACCCTATTTTCCGATGTCAAAACCGATTCCTTAAATTATCATTGTTTATTTGATTTTGGTTTAAGAAACATTTTCCACTGTGTGTAGTAATGATAAAATAATAAATATTCATTGATTTAAACTTCCAGTAAGACTAAAATCTCTAGATACCCCCTTCACAAGTGTGTTTTTACGTTTGAGAAAATATAGGCACATTTAAGATGTGTTTTTTTATGGTAATCGAGACAAAATGACATTTTTATAGTTAAATATTTAGAGATTTATAAAGAATCGGAATTGGTAATTGTATTGGAAGCAGGAAAAATACTGGAATCGTCCCATCACTACTATTTAATTACTGAGAACTTTGAAAAATTGTTTTTTATGCCTTTTTTTTCGCTGTTAAGCTGTCCAATTAGTAAAATTATAATTAATGAACTATCATATATACCAGTTAATGACCGAAACAATTGTATGTATGTGTGCAAATAAAACCTAACGTTTTCATATGAACAAAAAAATGTGTGTCTATTCTTTGTAAAACAGTGAATTTTAATATATATATATATATATATATATATATATATATATATATATATATATATATATATATATATATATATATATATATAAAAGCAAATAGTTAATAAGACATGCTAAAAAGTACTTTGAAAAAGAGTTAAAAAGACATGCTAAAAAGTACTTTGAAAAAGAGTTAAAAACATTTAATCTGAAAAGGAAACACTTAATAAGTGGATAGGCCTTAATCTGCGGAGTTTCGAAGAAATACTTTCCTTCTCATCAGAGGGTAGGAATTAGTAAAATGCGGGATCGGATTTTGTATACAAAAGTATTTGATTATAATATACTTTATAATATACTTTAGTTTTATCATCTTGGATCATTTTGGTAAATTTAATTGTAATTTTTATTTTATATATCTTCTATAATATAAAGCTGAATATCTGTGTGTGTGTGTGTGTGTGTGTGTGTGTGTAGTCACGAATAGGCTCCTATATGGTTGACTATTTTAAAAAACTGATTACATATAATGATAGAAGATGTATTGAGACACAGGAATGGGTATGTTTGATTTGGCAGAATGGTGGTTCATTAAAATTGTGGGGTCTGCATTCGCGCCTGGTCCACAAAGTAAGGAAATAAGAAATTTAAACATTAAAAAAAACGTTTACAAGTGTTTTTGATGTAGATGTATATAATAATACTTTGATAATTATGTTTTAACTTAAATAGGGATGGTATAATAAAATTGTGGGGTCTGGCCTCCAAAGAATGGAAATAGGCACACACTTTAATAAAGACTTTTCATATCTATCTGCGTAAGTATACTTTGATAATTATGTTTCAGTTTGAAGAAATATGTTATAATAAAATTATGGGGTGTTTGTTTGTGCCTGACCTCCATAGAATGGAAATATGTCACAAAGTTTAACGAGGTTTTTTAATATAGATCTACAGAATATTGTGATAAATGTTTCAGTGTGAACAGGTATGGTATAATAAATTATGGGGTTTATCTATTTTATTTTTACTTTCATCATATTTTGCTTTGGTTTTGATACCCCAAATTCAACCCAAATTTACAACCCTTCCTTTTCATAACTTATCATACTTTCATAAATCAGAGTCCATTTTCTGTAGGCTGTTTTTGAACCCAGTCAACGACGGCTACTTTTGCTAGTATATATATATATATATATATATATATATATATATATATATATATATATATATATATATATATGGTGAATCACAGTAAACGGAAATTAAAAAAAAAAGAAGCTAAACGGCATCTTAAGCAGGTTTAAACATTACCTTCTTAACTCCCTACCCCTTAAAAGCATCCGTTTCCCATGACTCACCCTGTATATATATATATATACATATATATATATATATATATATAAGGAAAAGAAAAATCCACAATACAAAGATATATACTAATGTATATATAAATTTTAATCATCCATTTACTAAATAATAATTCTGATGAGAAGCATTAGGCATCGAAACCAAGGTATAAAAAGCAGCTGTATCCCTTATATCTAATGATGTAATTTTCTTATAGAATGGATCATTCGATTTATATGAATTAGTATATATTTTTGTATTGTTGTGTTTTTTTTCCTTTTTGTATCTAAGCTCCACTTCTTTTTTCCTTTTGTATCTAAGCTCCACTTTACATGGCCATTTTTGGGAGAGCTGGTTTTTCTCAATATTAAAATCCAACATTTTCCGGACATTTGTCATAACAGCTGAGGTTCGTTTTGGCATCATTCTGGCAACATAGGATCTGTCATGAATCTTCATACGATTTTGCTGGGATGATACTTGGTCTAGCCCAGACATTGGAGGTACACTTTCTCAGATATTGCGTCCGATAAGGGTAGAGAGGCATTGTTGGTCACGTGAGTTGCCTGATAAGTTTCCATTTAGAGAAGTTTTTTAATTCTTCTTGGTTCCCCCCTATATATATATATATATATATATATATATATATATATATATATATATATATATATGCATGCATGTATGTATGTGTATATATATATGTATAGAGAAAATAAAAAGGAACAAACCGTATTATGTGTTCATCAACGTTTCGTCTTTATTTCGAAACGTTGATGAACACATAATACGGTTTGTTCCTTTTTATTTTCTCTATTTTGTCGGAATACTATTTCCATTACTTTCATTATATATATGTATGTATTTGTATATATATATGTATGTATGTAATTGTGTGTATATATATGTATATGTGTATATATATATGTATGTGTGTGTATATAAATATGTATGTGTGTGTATATATATGTGTGTATATATGTATGTATGTATGTATATGTGTGTGTATCTATATATGTATGTATATATATGTATGTATATATATGTATATGTGTATATATATATGTATGTATGTGTATATATATATGTATGTATGTGTATATATATATATATGTATGTGTGTATACATGCATGTACGTGTGTGTGTATATATATGTATGTATGTGTGTGTGTGTATATATATTACGTGTGTGTGTATATGTATGTGTGTATATATATGTAGGTGTGTGTGTACATATATATGTATGTATATGTGTGTATATATATATGTATGTACGTGTGTGTATGTGTGTATATATGTATGTGTGTGTGTATATATATATATATATATATATATATATATATATATATATATATATATATATATATATATATATATAAAACATACAAACATTAATACGCTTCAGGCAAAGACATTACTTTAAACCTTTTATCAGTTAAGCAATCCTCTAACGCAGGTTTGCAGCCACCACATGCGTAACACACATACACACACACACTAAAATATACTTTAGTACTTTTAAAGTTATCAAGATGAGTGGTTTCCACTAGTAGGCTGACTCATATCCTGACGACAACTAATTGTGAAAATTTAGTACACAAGGCAACACGTTGCCACTAAAGAAAGTGGATTTTCATATTGTACAATCTTATACAAAAAAAATAAGTTTATAAAACCTTATTACCAACGACAACAGCAGGTGTCGCGAAAATAGAAACCAACCTTTGTTTGTGATTTTAGTTATGAAAAATCCCTCTCAAATGTATAAAATATTACCCCATAGGGAGTCAAGCGATTTTAAAGAAAGTCCTCTTTGAATTTGAAAAAAAAAAAAAAAAAAAAAAACATAAATAAAAATAAATTAGAAAATTATTCATTTTTTTTTCATTTAAAATATAAGAGAATGAAATTGGTGAAGTTTCAAATAAAATTAATTGCATTATTCCAAATTGTCCAGATTTTAACTAACAACGTGATGAAGATGTTCCTATTTAGTTTCCTCCCCACGCGGGCAAAGTTAGACACAAGGTCAGTTATTTATGTGGGTGGGTGGGGGTGGGGGGTCCAGTCTCCCCAAAAGAGCTACTCTGGACTGGAATAAAAAAATAAAAATTGCCTCAGTCTTGAAGAATTTCTCCTTCAGTGATCGAGGACAGAAAAGTTGAGGTGTAGTATTAGGACAGATACTACACTTTGCTCCTTGTCATCATCCTGTTGAGATGAAGATGTTAAATACAGTTTATGCAAAATTAACTTCAAAGTTTCAAATAGGAGAAAACGGAAGTTTGAAAAACAAAAGAAAAGAAAAAAAAATTTGTTGAAATTTGGCATTTTCTTTCCTTTTTTTTAGCTCAATATACTTTTCTTCTTTTTTTTTTTACATAGGCATCACCACTTATCAAGACCAAGCGGCCACTCGAGGATAAGAGTTAAAGAGTGTACAGTAGAAATTGGACAATATAGTAATCGTTAGTAATGGAAATTTGGTAAATTTGTTAACAAGTGGAACGGCTCATCAGGAACTTGTTTGCATTAGACTTGAAGACAACCATATTGTAGTCAGCTGGAAAGCAGGAAAACGGAAGACAATTCCACAGGTGTGCAGTTCTAAGAAAGAAGCTTCGTTCATGGAATCTACGTTTAGGTTTAGGCACAGATAACGAGTGGGGGGAATTATTGATAGTGTTTTCAGTTAGACGGGTGTTTCTTGTGAAAGTTTGGCGAGGGGCGACCATAGATTGAAGCTCAGTCGAACACTTTCCATGAAAATAACGATACAGTAGAGAAAAACTCGCAACATCTCTTCTGCGAGATAGAGGTTGCAGGGAAGAGAAAAGGACATCTCCCACAAGGCTACGAAGTCTATTTTGAACTCTATCAAGGCAGGATAAGTCCTTTCTAGCAGCTCCTGCCTAGATGTGGCAACAGTATTCCATCCTTGGACGTACATGGCTCTTATATAGATAGAGAATTGCATCAGCAGTGAGATATCTACTGGATCGATAGAAGGATCCCACCATTTTTCCAGTGGCTTTGGCAACAGATTTGATGTATGTGTTCCATTTAAGATCAGGAGTAAAGGGCTTGTCAAAATTTGAGGCCTCCTCAAGACGAGAGCCATTCATTTCAACTGATGCCAGATGGGGATCAGAACGTTGATGATGTAAAGAGAGAAGCTTGGTTTTAGATGCATTAAAAGTAACCAGCCACTCATTTCCCCATTGTACCATTGTCCCTATATATTTACCCCCTCCCTCTAGAGTAAGGTTAGATATAAGGTCAGTTTATTTAATAAATTTACACATTTCCTACTGCAGCAAAATTTAAACATGAAGTCAGTTTGACATGTTAGTGGTGATGGTGAGGGGACCAGGTCCTTAGAGGGGGCATTTTCAAAGGGTACAACAACATTCGTGAACATACCCATTGGCTTCCCTGTTAAGGGCAACTCACGCGACCAACAATACCCCCCCCCATTGAACGCATTATCTGAGAAAGTGTACCTCCAATGTCTGAGCTAGACCATATCTCATCCCAGCAAAGAAATGTATGAAGATTCATGACAGATCCTAGGTTGCCAGAATGATGTCAAAGCGAAAAGCTGGTATGACAAGTGTCCGAAAAACGTTGGATTTTAATATTAAGAAAAACCAGCTCTCCCAAAAATGGTTACTCTGGATGCCCTTCTTTAAATACACTAACGGGAACTAGCAGGATCCTTCAGGCTTATTTTATTTACCTCTTTTCTAAGAAATTAGATACAAGGTTAGGTGTTAAGTTGAAAATCCAGTGCACTAGGGTTAGCATGCTCTGGCCTACAAAAAATGCCCAAGCATCGCTATTGGCGTTCTCTGGTTGGTGTGTCTCAGGTTGTTAGCGATAAATTAACTCCTTTCAAAGAGAAGATAAAGCTTAGGAGAATTGACCCATGAGGAGTGAAGAGAACCATATCTCAGAAACAAAGTCACTTTCAGACTGATTGGTGAAGACGTATCCCTGACTGGTGTGAACACTTACATAGCTGTGCCAGATAAGTATAAGTTGAATCCCAGGCATTACCTCTTTCTTCAGGAGGAAGATTGATTTATTTTTGTCGCATCACACTCCTCTACTGGGGAATATCAACAGGTTCGATCATGACAAATGTTGCATCATTCTAAAATGCACCCCTTTTAGGGGAGCTTGATTTCCCCATGTTATACCTACTGACCTCATTAAAATAATGATAGAGTGGAGAAAGACTAGAAACGCCGCTTTTATGAGGAAAAGGGTAATAGTTACGCAATATATATATATATATATATATATATATATATATATATACTTTTTCAAAGTGTTTTTTAACATGTTTTATTAATTTTTTGCTCTTATTATAAGCTCTATCTCCTACTTGGTTTTATCGAGCTTTTACATCTGGTTGAGATTACTTTATAAATATTAACTCTTTAATATTTATAATATACTTTTGTTTTACCATCTTGGATCATTTTGGTAAATTTAATTGTAATCTTTATTTTATTATAAGCACCCGCTTGGTTGAGCTTTTTATTCTCTCCAGATATGTTTGAAAAAGAACACATTCCTCTGTCTGCCAAAAATATCCCTATTCCTACCCAACGAGAATATATCCACAAATTTGTTCTCGCTTTGAACACTTCCCCCCAAAAATATAAGGTGGAAGGCTTATCACCATGACTTAAACATCAACAATAAACTTAAACCCCCTATTTCCTCTGAAGACCAACCTCTCCCAGAAATATTAACAAATGAACTCCCTATCAACTCTCATAGAGAACAAAAGAAAATTGAAAGAATTGCTGCCAAATTTTACGGATTAAAAACCACTGCCAACCCCAAATACAACCCTTACCTTAAGGAGTTTGAAAATTCCATGATAAATTTAGTCAAAAAAATTAAATTTAAGAAACAAAAACACCATTATAATCCGGTTACTCAAAAAATAAATAATTTTGCCGAAAAAGTTAAAAAGAATAAACATATATTCGTCCCTGCTGATAAGACAAAAAATTATTATAAACTTGACTATCCTACATATAAAAGACTTTTTTTTATAAAGAACTTAATAAATCTTATAAAATAGTCCCTCCTAAGACTTTAGATTCCATTAATTCTGAGGCTAAATATTTACTGATTTCTATGAATATTCATAACTTCACTGAAATAATTTCTCCGGGTACTCCTAGATTTACCCTCAAGAATAATAAACATAATTTTTATGACACCCCCTCCATCAGATTAATCTGCCTATCTAACTCTGACTTAGGTGCTGTAAGCAAAAATATCTTAGATAGAAACATCCCTTCATTTAAAGAATAAGTAAGTTTCCCCCTTTGGCTAAATTCAGATTCTGTAACTAATTGGTTTGTCTCCCTTAAAAATAAACACCTTCTTAACTTCATAACCTTTGACATCCAAAATTATTATCAATCAATTTCTCCGATTCTTTTAAATAAGGTTCTTATCTTTGCTAAAAGAAATTCTGACTTAACTAATTTAGAAATTAAATTAATTCTCCTAGCGAGAAAGTCCATTATACAATTTAACAGTAAGTTTTAGACTAGAAAGGACACCCCCTGATAATTTTGAACATATTGATGGGTGCTTCTGACTCTGCTAGGGTTACAGATTTAGTGGGACTCTTCTAACTGAAAGAACTTAAATACCACTTTAAACATATCCAAGGGGGCCTTTATAGAGATGATGCCCTGTTTACTACAACAGCCAGGCCAAGAGAGTACAACAAAACAATTAAAAAATTACATAACTTCTTTAATAACTTTGGCCTTTCTATAATTATCGAACCAAACAAAAAAACTTAAAATTTTCTAGATGTTACACTTAATCTTAACACCGAAACTCATAGCCCTTATCATAAACCCAATTTTACGCTTTTATATGTCCATAAATCTTCTAACCACCCCAACTCAATTATAAAATCTATAGTACCATTCGTCTCTAGAAGAATTTCTGCTCTTTCTGCTGATAAACAAACTTTTAATCAAAATGCTACTTTCTTCAATAATGCCTTAAGGAACTCAGGACACAAGAAAAAGATTAAGTACAACCATTATGCTCCTCCTGCTGGCCGCCTTAAATCTGTAATCACACACAATATGACTCGCAAGAAACCAGTTCAAATAACAAGATCTGCCGCTATCAATAACAACGAACCAGTCTACATATATAATCCAAACCAAAATACTAATCGTAATACATCTAACCCGCCCAGTCACATCAGGAGAAAGAAAAATATTTGGTTTAATCCTCCATTTAGTGTAAATGTCAAAACTAATATACCTAAGGAATTCTTCAACATTGTACAAAACTCTTTCAAATACCCACACAGATATAATTCTATTTTCAATAAAAACTTAATAAGAATTTCTTATTCAACAATGCCTAATTTAGCACAAAGAATCTTAACATCTAATAACAAAAAAATTATATCAGCCCCAAAAATAATTAATTAAACCCAAAACTAACTGTAATTGTAATAACAAACATCTTTGCCCACTCAATAATGATTGCATCCATAAAGATGTTATATATTCATGCACAATTACTGAACTCCCATGCAATCCTCCCATAACAGACACTAATATTTCGTCTTCAAGTTATCCTTCTTCCCATCCTCCATCTGATATAGTTACTAATCCAATATACCACTCGAGCAGCTCCTCCATCTACAATCATACAACTAGCAATAATAATAATAATAATAATAATAATAATGAGAATAATAATATTGCTCCTAATAGCCATCCTAACACTAACAACACTCATTATCCCCTCCAAAACAGTCATCTTACTATCATTGTCCCACCCTTTGTTGAACACAATGAACAAAATTCAAACTATTTAACTAATACAAATCAGCAAATTAATATTAATATCAGACCTCGAGCTTTTAATAAAGTATATACATATATCGGCGCTACTTCAACATTAATTAAGAAAAGAATATCAAACCATATTTCTTCTTTTAACAACCATAATTCTAATAATAACCAAGGAACTTCTCTAACCACTTTAATTTAAAAATTAACTCTAACAATACCCCCTTTTAAATACAAATGGACTATCATAAAAAAGTTAAGTCTTATACTCCAGGCACTAAGTCATGTCGCCTCTGCAAAACCGAAGCTATAACTATAATTACTTCCCCTCTAAGTAACAATATAATAAATTCTAAAAACGAACTGATCTCTTTCTGTAAACATAAGTCCAAATTTAATTATGGTAATTTTGAAATTACATAATTATTACATTAACCTTTCAGATATATATAATTTTTCTTTAACATTATCGTTTTTTTTTTCTACATACTTTCTTAATACTTTATAACTTAATAATCCTTTATTTTAATTCTTTATTTCTTCTTTGCTTGGCCGGTTTTTTATCTGCAATTTCCGTTTTAGTGTTTAAATATTCCTATCTATCAATTATATCAATCTACCCACACATTCATATCCTGTATGTATATTTATTTATATTTTACTATATGCATTTACTTGCATACTTACTTGCTTTATCCGGAATTTGCAGATACCGGCCATCCTCTCCCGTTAAAAAGTTTTTTATTTTATTTTATATTTTATATATTTTTTTTATTTTTTTTTTATTTTATTTATTTATTTTTTATTTTTATTTATTCATTTATTTATTTATTTTATTTATTTATTAATTAATTTATTTATTTATTTTTTTCATTTAGTGTCTTTTAATTACTCTGCTGACATTTTTTTAAGTAATAACCTGTACATTTCAGTTGACCTCCTTTTTTGCGCTATATTATTTGTGCCTTTTAACGTTATCCTGTCTGGGTCATTTTGACATTTGCTTTTCTAATTTATATTTAATTCTATCACCATTTAATCTTTTTTTTTCTCCCTCTCTTCTTCTTTATTGATTTTTTTTAATTACACTTTGTTCTCGGCAAAAGTTAAAAGCATGCCTTATTTTTCTTTTATTATTATTGGAAGTTTTCCCCCTTTTCCTTGTACATATTTGTGAATTATTCCACGGATTTCGGCCTTTTGGGTCATTTTAGACCTTCTTCCAATTACTCGATTTCCTTGGATTTTACTTGTGCAAATGGAAAATTAAATTAACTTTCTTGGACTTACATTTTTAGATTTTACCGTCATTGGATACCTTACCTTTCACCTGACTATCCATTCACGTGAAATCACCTTTTTTTTTTTTTCACCATATTCCCTCTGCTTCACTTTTTGTTATCAAGTAAGATCTTTGACTTACTTGCAGTTTCATCAAATACTTTTGTGTGCAAAATCCGATCCCACATATTGCTAATTGCTACCCTCTGATGAGAAGGAAATTATTTCTTTGAAACTTCGCGGATTAAGGACTATCCACTTATCTAGTGTTTCCTTTTCAGATTAAATATGTTTTTAACTCTTTTTCAAAGAATTTTTTAACATGTTTTATTAACTATTTGCTCTTATATATATATATATATATATATATATATATATATATATATATATTGCACTTATACTTATGGAGAGTGGACTAGAGACCGATCACCTCAGCTCGGGTCATGCGCAAGATGCGAGGGATGTCTGATGTTGAAAGTCCCGAAACATTCCCATGATCTGCACCGAAACATCACTGACGACACACTCCAGCGTTCCATTATGGAACATATAATTGAACAATATATATATATATATATATATATATATATATATATATATACAAGGACTGTTCCAAAAGTAAGGTCTTTTATTTTTTAACTAAGAAGGCGGGAGTAATACCATTAAAATGAGCAACCTTTTGTACTCCAGAATTTATAATTCTACATAGTCACGACCATTCTCAATGCACTTTTCCTAGGAATTCAATGATGCATCTCTGACACATGTCCATGACAGGAGTTGCTTTCTTAGAGTCTCACACCGTCAATAGAGAGACGAAACTTTCAGGTTATGAATGCATAAGTTCAGTCATCATGACAATGCAATTTGCAATCCCCTGAATGAAGAAACTTTTATGGGACATTCGAATCTCTATGCATCTCATATAGAGTTCAAGTGTTAGACCCCACGCAGGAGGGGGAGGGCTTGATTTCTGAGAACTTCGACTGAAGGAAAATTAAAGAAAATTGAGTAGTTCTTTCTTGCATAACTAAAAATAATAACTCATATTCTTTAGATTATTCATACTAATGTTCTTATCTTGAATGTTATTCACACGTTTTGGTCGATGTAATCTCTGACCTTTTTCAAGTGAATCTTGTCGAACTCCACAAGGATCCGTTGCACAGTGAATAAAGTGCATGGTAAAAATTCAGTTGTAAGTTACACTCTTCTGGAGATTGAAGGTTCAATCTGCAGTGAAAGCGACGCTCAAAATAAAATTGCGAATTACTCAAGACTTCTACCCAGCCATGACTGACGAAACGGGAGCATGCTACTCCTGTGGATTAAATAAAGAGTTACATTCAAAATTCTGTTCAGATTTTCGAGTTCAACAAGATGCACCTAAAGAAGATCGGAGGTTACAGCGATTAAAACCTTGTGCAAATAACACTCAAGATGAAAATAGTAATCTAAATAATACGAATTATCAATCTTCATCTCAAAAATTTAGAAACATCTATTAAATATTTTTTGATCCATTTTTATTTAAAAAGAAAAAATATTCAGATTTATGATGATAATTAATATCGGTTAAGAAATAAGTGGAACGCTATAGCAGTATGAAACAATTGTCTAGTATGAGATTCGAACCCACAATGGCATCAAATATTGAATTGGAAGGCGAGCATGTTATATACAAGCACACCGATCTAACAAAAGTAGTTTATCTTTTTAAATTCAGAAACAATAAAAATGTTGTTTTTTTTTTATTTCTATATTATCTTTATTTTTACTATTATACAGTGGCGGCTCATGCCTAAGATTAGTGGGGGTACTGTTATAAAGAAAACACCTATTGTTTTAATATTGTTTAAAAATAAAACAAACATAAAAATATACATAATTTATACGTATGCATACGTATAAAAATACAATAACTTAAAGGAATCCTAAATAGATGTAAATATTTTAAATATTTTACTTATTACATTCATTTGATAGTAAACTCCATTCTTCTTGTTTTAATTTGTGAGAAAAGATTGATAATTTTCTCCTTAACTTCTGAATGACTGCTGAAGAACTTTTTTTATCAATTGAAAGCACTGCAAGTTCATTTAGTCTTTCGCAACCCATGGTGTTCCTTAGAAAATTTTTTATTCTTTTCAGAGTTGAAAAACAACGTTCTATCTCTTATGTAGTCATGGGAATTGTCAAGATAATTTTTATGGGTTTTGTGATTTCACTAGGAACATCGTTTAAATTGTTTTCCAAAATAAATTTCAGGAGATCAATTACTTTGCAATACTCATGGATATCTGACCTACTATAAAATATTTCTAGCTCAGTTTCAAACTTTTCTTTGTCAATCATGGGATATGCTTCAGTTGTCAAGGATATCTCTTCTGTAGGTAGTTTTTTTTTTAAACTAGCAAGGCTTATCTTGTAAAACAATTTAGCAAGTATTAAATGTTTAGTTGAAGAATATCTGTCCGTTATATCAACAGATATATAGTCACACAGTTCTTTAGCTTCGCCCTTGAGTGTTTGTGAAGAATTTTCACAGTATTTGGTGTTTCTTATCTCTAAAATAGCAGTTTTGAAATTTGTTATGTATTCATTGACTTTATATATGCTAATTTCCCGAGAAATAATTTCAACATGAGACATACTTTTATGAAATAGCTCAAACCAAAATATGAAATTTTCATCGTTCAAATATTTCAGAATTCCTGTCGCTTCTGCAACGGTCTCATCTACATATGATGTTGACTGAATTTCAGTGACAGTTTTTTTATGCTTGAACATTTTCATGAACTCTATTTATGTATGTTAAAGTTCCACCTTGTGGCGGATACACGTAGAAAGCTTACATCCAGATGCTTCTTGAAAAATGGACAGACGCTGTGGTGATCTAGAAAAGAAAGTCGGAATAACCAAAATGTTAGAGATAAATATTCTAGCATTTGGTGTAATGCTTGCTGCATTCCTCATTATTAAATTAAGTTGATGCGCATAACAGTGAGTGAAATGCGCATTACTATAAACTGCTTTTATTTTTGCCTGAGCACCAGCTTTTTTGCCTTTCATGACATTTGCATCATCAAATGTCTGAGCTATCAGTTTTTGGCGATTCCCTTGAAGGATTATATCTAATTGTTGTAGAATACATTTTGATATCCCATCAGCGGTTTGGTTTTCTGGAATAAAGAATCCCCAAATGCGTTCAAGTATTTTTTCATCCAAGACGTACCGTAAAACAATGATCATTTGTGTATGTTATGACACATCTGTTATTTCATCAGCCATGACAGCTACAAAGGAAGCTTTGCTAATTTCTGCCCTTATTTCATCATGGTATATTTGTAAAAGACAGTCAAGTATGTTATTCTGAATAGTCTTGGAAACACCTTTGAAGACATTACTGGTTTCTAAGTGATTCTTTAAATCTGGATCTAATTAAGATGCAAAATTTAAAAATCCTCTAAATACACTTGGATTTACTGAATCATCTTTTTCATCATGTCCTCGTAAGGGAGTTTCAAAGTTCCCACAAAAGAAAATACAATCTATTATTTTAGATAAAATTTCACGGTTCTTCTTAACATTCATGTTATGATGATTGATTGAAAGTCTGCAGGCCTCAATAAGTTTTGCTTTAATATTTATGATCCCCAAAATTGATAGGGAAACTACATTATCAACGTGCTTCTCATGCTTTTCAGTTCTATCTTTCATTTTGCTAATAGTTCTGAAACTATCTTTTGTCCATGTTACATCACCCCCCTAACAACAAACAAGGAAAGCAGAACAATGCCTTTTTTAGTTCGCAGCCGCAAAGCTAACTTTTCCGTTGGTACCATTAAAGCTACGAATATACACTTTGCTGTTGCTAATGCCTGGCTGAGATATTTGAATATCAGGCGTTGAACGGCTTCTTTTCTTAATTACAACTTTATCATGGAGAGACAGCTGTGAAAACTCAATCTGTTGAAGTTCATTTACCGTCGCAGAAGTTATTTCTTGGGGATGCAAGGAGACCATGGTTAAATTCTTTTTATATCAATTGTATTGGGAAAGGTAAGTACTAGGTAGTCTATTAGTAGAATATCAATTAGGGTAGAAGGAATACAATGTTTACGTGATCCTCTTTTTTGCGATTCAACTGAACCGGAAGTTCTAACTGAGTTGAATCATACTTTTATAACTTTTAGGTCACAGATTTTTATTAACGAAAAATGTTTTACTATTTAACAACGGTTTTATTTATAAAAAGCTTGTTGTTAATTAAAAATAGGCGTATAACAAAATAAGCTTGTCATTAAAATTGTTTTTTTTAATACAAATATTTTTAACTTTGCCATTATAAGCCGTCGAAAAAGGGGTAATACGCAAAAACATTTTAATCAAAAAACACTATTTTAAATTGTATACACTTTACAGAGTAATAAAAAAATATACAAATATATTTCTTTTAAACTTTACAGATTAAATAAAATTTTACTGCAGGCAAACAAACGAAAAACATTGTTTAAATACATTTTATTTACAATTTTTTAATAATTTATTTTTTCATAAAAACAAAATCTTTGCCTACAAACGATGGTAAAGTTAGGAGATTACCATTTAAAACTGGTTTTATTGGATAACAGTTTTATTTAAAATTTTAAAATGTGTGTTTATAACAAAACTTTGTAAATAAAATATAGAATAAAAAAGTTTAAATGTTTGTACTATGAGCAAACAAAAAATAATTAAAAATACATAATTTTATTTACAAATCTTTTTACAACTTTTTATACAAAAATAAAAACAAACTTTGCTATTTACTAAGCTTATTATAAAAACGGTTTTACATACTCGTCTTGTTATTGCACATTTTAATTAAAAAACTTTGTTCAAAATGTAAAACTTCTTGCTTGTCCTCGTGGGATGTAAATAAATGCTAAAGCTTTATATATATATATATATATATATATATATATATATATATATATATATATATATATATATATATATATATATATATATATATAATGTGTTTGTGTATATATATATTTACATTTTCTATAAAAAAATGTAAATATTTTTTATTCTGTAAAGTTAAACTACTACAAAAAATAAATAAATAAATTTTAAACTACTTAAAAATACAAATAAAATAAGCCATATAGGTAAAATAAAAAATAACATTGGTAACTTCAAGGCTAAAAGCCCGAACACTTTTAATTAAAAAAAAAAAACGTTCGGCATATTATATATTTTTGTCTGCTTAAATCGCATTTAAAAGTGTGGGAATTTTTTTTTAAGGTGGAGATTTTATTTACAAGAACACGTTACACTTTTTAATAATAATAAAAAGGAAACATTTGTAAACAAAGCCTCTTAAAAAAAAATAAAAATAATAAGCGAAAACGCGCAAACACCGCGTTTGGAACTGCGAAAACTACAGTTCCAAATTGACTCATATTAACCATTCTAGATCGGGCATGCATACAAGCGAATTTCACTAAGAAAGTGTAACTGTGAATTTCGCAACTCCAAACAAAGTTTTGCTTTTATGCTTATATGAGTATGGGGACAATTATCGACATTAAGCTTCAGGATTATATATATATAATTAATATGATATATTATCACATACAAAGAAAAAAAAATAAACGTATTCTTTTTAACGTGTATCGATAATAATGAGTAGAAATGACTTGGGGGTGCTGCAGTTCCACAGCTCCAGGCATGAGCCGCCACTGCTATCATATAAAAGGAACATTGTGCCTGTTCGTGTGTATGTATGTGTGTGTGTGTGCGCGCGCGTGTGTGTGAGTTCGTTCCTTCCAAAATGGCTGGCCCGATTTAAAAAAAAATGTTCACACAAAAATACTTGATGTGTCTGGAAGTGTTCTTACATAGGTTTTGTATCAGAATGCATCTGCTAAGTATCGAAAATCGATAATTGAGAAATCCGATTAAAGAAGGAAGTCTGATTTAACACTTTTATACAACCTAACATAACAAGTTCATTTGGGAAGTTTTATCACCGCACAAGCAAAATGTCCAATAATTATTGTTGTAGAAATCCAGGGAGAGAATATGAGGTTCGCATTGAGTAGATCCAATAAGAAATTCAAAAAGGTGTTCTTTGGATTCTCTTTAAAAATATCCAGGAATGAAGAAAAAATGATATATTCTTGTCGATGAGTCCTGTGTTGAAGAATGGGGGGAAAAGCGCATGACGACTTAAACTGAGGATAAAGGCTTCAGATGGATATATATATATATATATATATATATATATATATATATATATATATATATATATACATTGATCTACATAATGCTTACAATCAAATTAGTGGAACCTGTGTCCTAACATTTAAAAAATTTTTTTAAATAATTTTATTCACCTCAAACAACGCATATTACCAATTGGACGTTAGGGACTCTACTATGTGGGGGCATGCCTATATGGGCCCCATATAGAGGTTGAGCAGTAAGATGTCTGTTTGGATAACATTTAAATTTCTGCGCATAAGTACAACCAGAGAAACAGGAAAGAGGGAGGGAGTTTCTAACAGTTTGAGGGAGTGTCTAACAGTTTGAGGGAAAAACTATTAGAGTAGAATGCTTTCTGACATCTAGGGACCTCTACAGTGAAAGGGTGGAACGTTGCTGCTTGTCAGGTTAGTCGTATGTATTTACATCAACAGGGCACAAGTGCTATGAGTTTGCCTGAGAGCATTTGCTCAGAAAAATTGAAAAA
Organism: Euprymna scolopes; assembly: GCF_053919585.1. Classification (NCBI taxonomy): domain Eukaryota; kingdom Metazoa; phylum Mollusca; class Cephalopoda; order Sepiida; family Sepiolidae; genus Euprymna; species Euprymna scolopes. Next base: position 113,831,950 of record NC_136491.1, read on the forward strand.
AAAACAAACAAGAATCATAACCTCCAGAAGTAAATTAACCAGAAAAGACAAGAAAGACTCTTTTCATCCAAAATGCTGAACATTTACCCATGATAACAAAAAATTGTAAAAAATTATTGTGGGTGACAAAAATACTGACTTATTTGCTTGTTCGCATGTGTTAGTGTGTGTGTATGTGTGTGTGTGTGTGTGTTTAGTTTACTATTTGACAAAATAATAAAACAACCGATTTATGAATGAATCAAAATGCATTATGGTGGAATTTAATTTTGTACTGAAATTAATGTGAGGAATAGGAGGAATATTTGCTGATTTCTTTGCTTGGTCGAAGGGTGTTGGGGTATAATTTACAATTTAGAATTGGATCTCAGCCCCAGAAAGTAAATTGACTGTAAAAAGACCTAAAATATTAGTTTTTCACCCAAAATGCTCATTTCCTATTGATATTAAAAAAAATATGCATGAATAGAACTATGTGTAATAATAAAATGAAGACAATCGTTGAACTAGAAATTAATAAAAATTAATAATGAATTAATAAGATGCCCTTTTGTAAAACAATATGCAAATTAGTTAACCTTATGGGGTCAATCACCCATGCCTGATCAGTATATTACAAAGCTATTGTTAATTTTTTATCTCACCGTCAGTGTTATAAACTGTCCAATCTTTATAAAGATAATTGATAATTGTTGCCCTTTTTCTCTTCCTTGCAACCTCTTTCTCACAGCCTGTCTTTGCTCTATCATTATTTTCATGGCAGATTCTCATCTGGTTCATAAGTAGTGGTTGAGGGGTAGAAATCAGAAGCTTATAGTATTAATGATGGAGTCGCTTAGGGGTTCATCCTGGGGCCAACTCTCTTCCTGATCTTCATCAATGATCTCCCAAATCACATTCTAAGATCGTTTGTAGACATTTATGCTGACTGACACTTCAAAGGCCATAAATTACCAAATTCTCTCTCCTTTGATCTTGAGTATGTGGTGAAATGAGGAAAGAGGTGACTGGTTAATTTCAATGCATCTAAAACGAAGCTTCTATCTTTACATCATCAACGCTTTCATTCCCGTCTGGCATCAATTGAAATGAATAGCCCTCGCCTTGGGGAGGCTCCATGTTTTGACAAGCATCTGGGTCTGGCCTTTACTCCTGATCTGAAATGGAACACGTATATCAAATTCGTTGGCAAGGTCACTAGAAAAATGGTGGGATCATTCCACTGCTTCACTAGATATCTCACTGCTGATGCAGTTCTCTACCTGTATATGAGCCAAGTACATTCAAGAATGGAGTACTATTGTAGGAACTGCTAGAAACACCTGATCCTGCTTTGACAGAGTTCAAAATAGATTTTGTAGCCTAGTGAGGGGGGGTCCTTTTTTCTTCCCTGCAGCCTCTTTCCCACAGAAGAGATATTGCGAGCCTGTCTCTACTTTATCATTATTTTCATGGCAAGTGCTCATCTGAACTCCAATCTATGGTCCCCCTTTGCCAAACTTTCATGAAAAACGCTCGGTTAACTGAAATCACTGTCAATGATTCCCCCACTCTTTATCTGTTCCTAAACCTAAATGTAGATTCAATGAACAAAGCTTCTTTCTTAGAACTGCATGCTTGTGGAACCCTCTTGCATTTCCCTGCTTTCCAACTGACTACAATATGATTGTCTTTAAGTCCAATGTTAACAAGTTCTTGATGAGCCGTCCCTCTAAGTAATCCAATTTACCAAATTTCGTCTACTAACAATAATTATAATAATGTCCCATTGACTACCATACACTCATTAACCTTTATCCTCAAGTGGCCTCCAGGCCTTGATAAGTGATGACTCCTTTGTAAAAAAAAGCTTCAATCTATGGTTCTTCCTTGCCAAACTTTTACAAAAACACTCGTCTAGCTAAAACCTCTATCAATAATTTCCCCCCACTCTCTATCTGTGCCTAAACCTAAGCGTGGATTCCATGAACAAAGATGCTTTCCTAGAACTGATCGCTTGTAGAAATCTGTTCCACTTGCCTGTTTTCCAGCTGACTACAATTCAGTCGTCTTCAAATCCAATGGAAACAAGTTTTTGTTGAGCTGTTCTCTTAGATAATCAAATTATACTAAATTTCCACTACTAATCGATTACTAAAATATTGTCCCGATGACTCCTGTACACTCATTAATCCTTATCCTCAAGTGGCCTTTGGGTCTTGATAAGTGGTGACTCCTTTGTAAAAAAAAAAAAAAAAACATACACACACACACACACACACACACACAGAAACTGGACTTTTTAATACCAAATTATGATTTCATTTTATTCAGTAAAACATTTTGTATAACAACCGTGGTGATGGCATTATTCCGGAAGGAATAACCTAAAACATGTTCTAATTGGTGTCATCGTGCTCATTCGATCACTACCAGTATAATTGGAGACAAATAACATTACATTAATCACTAACAGCATACTCCTGACCATAGTCTTCACTAATGTTATAATAATAGATTAAATTTCAGATTACTGATACATAAGTCTATCAAAGAATTAATTTATTTGGAACTTTGATTGCCATCTGTGCCCCTGTCTGTATAAGTGCCCCATCTTTTTTTTTTTTCAAGGGAAAAGAGTGGGGTTGCTCAGGGACTTGTTTGCTTGGCCGCAATGTGATTTAAAACAGAGAACTGGACCGCAAACTCTGAAAGTAAATTGTGCGCAAACTTAAATTTAAAGACTTGAAATTGAAAGACGTTATACATGAAAATGTTAAGTGTCTATCAATCGTATAAAATATATACGTAAATAGAACTATGTGTAATAACACAATGAAGACAATCGTTGAATTAGAAATTAACAAAAAAAACAACAAAAAAAAACAAGCAAACAAAAACGAAAAGTGAATTAATGAAATGTCCTTTTGCAAAGCAATATGTGAATTAATCTTCAATCGCATACAAATAATGAGTATATTAGAAAGCTATTGTTTTTCTATTTTGAATATGAATTTGACGTTTTAATTTGATTATCAGTGAAATAAATGACCCAACTTTATGAGTAGAGATGATTAGATAACGTCTCTTCGTGGAAGTTTACGTTTAAACATAAGTGTTTAAAACTGATTTAAAAGTGTTTCAAATTGAAAACAATTTTTGGGGAATAATAAGTTTTAATGGATGAACATAATGCGATACAAAAAATTGTGTATAGGCGATAAAAATGCCTTCATTAGTTTTTGTTTTTCTTTTTTCAAATAATATTTAATGGGCAATCATTTTCGACTTAAAGTCTACTTAGTGCAATGCATGTAATCTGAAGATAAAGCTTATTTGAAATGTGAAAATATGCTAGAAAAATCGATAGTTTAACAAAATGGAGTCATATGTGACCGGAAGTATTGTTCTATTGCTCATACCAATATATTCTTTTTTGTATCGTTTAAGACAAAAAAAAAAAACAAAAAAAAAAACAACATTTGAGCATGATTGCAAAATCCGAAAATTGGAAGAGAAGTTTCTCTTCCAATTTTCGGATTTTTGCATCATGCCCAAATGTATTTTATTTTCTTTTGATGGATTGATAGTTGCTATTTCTTCTGACGAGTTAAGGGCAGAATAGATTCATTTATTGATATAATAATTAAATGAATAATTTGTGCTACAAAACAGTTGCTGTCAAGAATTGTAAATGTCAACATAATTAAAGCAAAGCAAACCTATCGAGAAAGTAGAAGCTCTACACGGTTAAGAGGAGCAATTTATATATTAAATTAAAAAGATAAGGGATAAAAGTTACATAAAACTTTATTTTATCATCAGATCAATAAGGAAGGAAATAATCCCCATTATTTTATTCCCTACTAATAGATACATATTTTTAAAAATAGTTTTCCATCTCTAATCTAAATGTTTTAAGACGCTTTTTATTTGTATATCTTTATATTTGTATAATGCCAGCTTTTCTCGCCTTCTGATGAGAGGTATTAAGCTTCGAAAGGCCATAGCTAAAAGTTTTTTCCTACTTTTTCACAATTTAATCAATAAAGTTTTATGTAACTTTCTCCCTCATGTATTTAATTTAATCTCTCTCTCTCTCTCTCTCTCTCTCTCTCTCTATATATATATATATATATATATATATATATATATATATATATAAAAGTGAAAGTGTGTGTGTGTGTGTGTGTGTGTGCGTGTGTTTGTGTGTTTGGCAGCTTGAACCCTCAGACGACAAATACAGACAAATTGGCTAAAAACATTAATTTCTTCACCCTCAACTGGCCACTTTTCTACAGGTCGCTTTTTTCACAGATATTTTTGAAAATCATCCCTTTTTTCCATTGTCTAGCTTTAATTTAAACCTAATCACTTCTGGTTTGGTGGTGGTCGTAACAGCAAAGACGTCACGTTTTTTCCCTGTTCTTTTCCTCTTTCACGGTACGGGTTCAAGCCTGCTTTCTTACTACCACTTTTTAAAAAAAATTCTTTGCTCAACACACACTTCCAAACACCCAGGCAGTGCTGGGCACCCATATACAAGTTAGAAAATCATTTCATCCAAGGCATGAACATTGTTAAACAAAATGTTTTTACTATAGACTTTAAAAATAAAGGTACAAGTTTCAATTTGAAATTTATTTATCTTCAAAGTGCACTGTTATAAATTTTACAAAGTAAGGTATTCAAATTTCATTTAAATTGAATCAAAAAATTACCTTGGATTTATTTTATGTAACGTACATTCTGTTGCACTTTTTTTTTTTTTAAATCATTGAAAATTTTATATCTATATCATTAATTGCTAGATGAAAGATAATGTTTTTAAATTGCAACAAAATGTACATTACATAAAATAAATCCAGGGTTATTACGTATGTTTAAGTGCAAGCTGATCAAAGAGAAAAATTCAGGTATTCTGTGAGTCTTTTCCACACCAATTGCTACTGTCTTCAATTTCAACTCCCTTTTCTGAGCTCTGCTGAATTCGTGAGCACGTTTCATTTTAGATTAGACTCACTATTCAATAATTATCATAATACTATAAATTAAAACAAAATAACCTACTATCTGAAATAGAAACAAGCGTGTGCTCCCTAATTAACGCTGTTAAACAAATAGCACTGATATCACAGTTAACAAAATGTTTGACAAAAGTGTGTTGTCACTATTGTTACAAACCAAGTATATAATTGAGGTATGCATATGTTATTCCAAACTCTAGGTGAAAAAGAACAGTGTGTTCCAAAAAAGATTATGCAATAACGAGACATAGGGTTTCAAACAGCAATGTAGGGTGTAAAATATGTCTGAGAAATAACAAAAAAATAAAATAAAACTGTACAGAATGATATATACACACATGAGAAATTAGGGTAAAATTTAGTTTGACTTTTTAAGAAATGTGCAGATAAAATATATTTAACTTAAGTTATCGTCTTTGCGTCATGGATTCTCGTTTTGGACATATGTATATGTAACCAAAAATTTTCATTGAAGTTTCAAATAAACTGTTCAATAAAAAAAAAGCTATGTTATTTGCAAAATGGTTCCAGTATTTAGTCTTTAATTTGTTTTTTAAAACACATTTTACATTTGTGTAAAATAGAGTTACAAAAAAAAAAAAAAAGAAAAGAAAAAGAAAATCCACTTACAATCATATCGAAGACAAATTTATTTCGTTTTTCAGTTTTTAGTCTGAACGAAGTTGACTCTACCAGAATAAAAAAATGTAATGTAATGTTACAATAATAACTAAGCATTCTCTTTTTAAGTCATTTGACTTTATGGCATCTTTGTATCTTTTGAACATTCTTTTCACCACTAATTCAGAAACATATAAAATAGAAAAAGAGAGAACTGACATCAATATTTTAGATTAATCATATAGATGTGAAAAAAATTGAAATCAAGTAGATGTTCACAAAAACTAAGATATACTTATGATATACTTAATGACTTGCCTAAATTGATCAATGTCAGGTGAAGATTTTGTGCATATGTATATGTGTGAGTGAAATTTTATTGACAAAAACAATATTGCAATTATTTAATCAAAAGCATGACACACACATAGGTAGGTAGATAGTTAGGTAGGTAGTACTGTATTGATATAGAGATCACTGACTTGCTCGGTCAGTGCAAGTTGTTTATACTAGTATTGAGCCTTACTCTACACACCTTTCCAAAATCTCAAGTTGTCTGGTGCCAAGGTTGACATTTTTGGCTGAAAACCGATCACATAGATTTTCCCAAAATCTCAGTACCCTGTGTATCAAATTTCGAGTCTGTAGACTTAAAATTGACAGAGTTATTGCGTAGGGAAATGTACACAGACACACACACACAGACATGTTCACTTTTATAGATATACTAGCATTTCAGCTCGGCGTTGCCCGGGTGTTTGGATGTGTCTGTTGAGCAAAAAAAAAAAAGTGGTAGTAGGAAGACAGGCTCGAACCCATACAGCGAAGGAGGAAAAGACCGGGGAAAAAACCCTGACGTCTATGCTGTTACAACCACCACCAAACAGGAAGTGACATTTTTTTAAATTAAGGCTAGACAATCGAAAGGAGAGGATGACTTTAAAAAATATCGGCGAAAAAAGCGACCCCCCCCCCCCACCTGTAGAAAAGTTCCCAGTTAAAGGTGAAGATATTTTTAGCCAATTTTTCGATATTTGTCGTCTGAAAGGTCGGACTTTAAAACGATACTGATCTTGGTAAAATCCGTCACCTTTGTTGAAAGTTTTAGGCAGACATGCAAACATACATACATACATTTATATATTGGTAACTAAAAATTTTCGACCCAAACCGATTAAAAAGCTAACCCTATCTCTGAATACCCTTTATGTCAAATTTCAAATGTTTAGACCAGAAATTGTGTGAGTAATTTGGTAGAGACTGCAGAGGTCAATTTTTTTTAAACTTTGACCCCTATTATGACCCCTTAACATTTATTGTTTTGGGCTCAAATTAAGTTATTAAGTTAGATCCATGTCCAAGGAACCTATATCTAAAATTTCAAGTGTTTAGACCTAAAATTGTCGGAGGAGTTTGGTTGAGTTCTCAAAGGTCAAATCGTTGAAGTTTGACCCCCCTAACAGCCAAATTTCTGGCCGAAAACCGATCACAAAGATAGATATTCTATCTAGGTGTCGCTATGAAGAAGTGTCATAAAATAGTTTAAAACACAAAAATGGTAAAAAGTAAAGATTGTAATAATATATGAACTTCATTCTGATCAAAGGTTTGATGGTTCAAGTCTTCCCCTAGATTGCCAGAATAATCCCAAAGTGAACCAGAATGTGCCAAGATAAGATGACCTGCGCAACCAATGAACCGTGTTTGTTGAATGTTTAAGCCTCAGTTAGGGTTATGAGTGAAATGAATACTAAGCTGAAAGACTTTTTCCAAGAATTCTGGAAAATGGCAACCACTTTAATATTATTCTTACGTATTGAATTGCATCACTTGTAGTAACAGTTTTTATTTATTTCTTTTTATAAGAAGCTGTTGGATGTTTTACTGTTTTCTTTTTTCTTTCTTATCTCAACCAAAGAGCAGAGATTTTCAGTGCATGCTTAGAATTACACTTATTAAAGAAAGAATAGAAATACATAAACCTCTTTATTCTGTATATACTTGCCATGGAACGAAGATGCTATATTCCAAAAAATCACGTAAATTTATCAAGTATTTTTTTTTTATTGAAGACAATAAAAGTTTATGATTTTTAGCGATTAAGTATTTTGGACAGTCATTATGGATGAATTAGATTAATCTTGTTAGTCTAATCGAGTTGTCTTCATGTGAATTTTATTGCAACCTAAAAATAAATATGGCGCCAACTAGTCATAAAATTTCAGACTTTTGAACTGAGTTGAGGATACTTTTTTGACAATCTGGCCAACAGAATCTTGGGCGCTTACTCAGTTTTATCCTAATATTAAAAGTTATAATTACACAAAAACTTTATTATGTACATACTTGTCAGATTAAAAACAAAAAGGTTGTACTCTAAAATTTAAGCAAATTCGTCCAATACTTTTTTTTTTTATAAAATAAAATAAAATTTGATCTGTAAAAGATTTCTAACTGGTATTATTGTGATAACTGTGTGGTATATTTAACGCTATTTTTTTTACGAAAGGTTAATTAAAGGAGCGATAACCAGTGACAATTTAAAGTAAATGGCAGACAAGTAATTTCGCCGTTAAAATGCCTTTTTCTTTTCTTTTTTTTAAATACTCAATGAATTTGTGTAATTTTTGATGTACTGTCTTAAAAAAATAAATAAAATAAAACAAAAAACTATCACGTAGGTACATAATATGTTTGTGCCATTTTGTTTATTTTCTTTTTACGATCATTTTTTAGGGGGGAAGGGATAAAACTGGATAAGCTCCGAATCTGCCCTATTTTAGATGGATGGCCTTTTTTTTTCTGTCGGACTGGGCTATGTTTCTGTCCAGTTCTAAGGAGATCTACTTTCACAGATTTTACATTCTCTCTTTGAGAAAGGGTTAGTTTGTTGCTAACCAACTGACGCGCCCTTCCCCTATCGGAGAATGTCGACGGGGCTGCTCATGCATTTTTGTAGGTTAAAGTGCTCTGTCTCTTGAGCGTTGGCGTTTTAATCCTCACCTTTCGACCTTATGTCACATCTTCCCGTGGTGGCAGCATTGAAAAAAAAAAAAAACGTTTGAATTAATTTAATTTCCCGCGTGTAGTCACGTGACTCCATAACTCGACTAGTTACGCCTCAAAATTCTCCTAAATGAACGCTCTTCTCCACTGAAATTTTTAGGGCTTTTTTTATATTGAAAAAAATAATGCGGATTGTAGGTGGATAAATTTAGTTTTACTAAATCTGAGGAATAAACGCCCGTTTCAATTTGCAAATAGACGTAATTAATCGAGTCAATGTGATCTCATGTTACGATAACTCACCCCCTCCCCGCCTCTTGTAAACAAAACGCAAAACCATTTTTCTTATGAAGTTCATCCATTTCTCATCAGGTAAGTTGTTTGCAGTGCAACAAGTTAATTCCTATTTCAGTCACTCAAATTATTTAGAAAATGAAATTACTTTCACTATTATTCTCAAATAACTTATTTTCAGTTAAGTCATATTAAAAAAAATCATAAAAATTAAAATGTTAGTTTATAGCGAGTTTTAAACGCTGCAATCAAACTCGCCAAGAAAAATATAGTCGCTGTCTTTAAACAAACTTGAATTCAAGTTAATGATTTTCAAGTTTAAGAACCATTTTATTTTTTAAGGTTGAATACAAAATCAACGAAAAACATGATTTTACCATTTTATTTTGACTGTTTCAACCCTTCCCCCTCCAAATAATAAAATAAGTTTTTTTCTTTCTTTTTTTTTCTGGTACTTTCGCAAAGATGCAGTGCTATTACATTTAAATATAGGTGTGTGTGTTGGGGGGGGGGGTACCGGTCGTACACGTAAGCATTTTTCTTTTTTTTTTTTTTTAAAAAGTATTTTCAAGTTAAATTCAAATTTTAGGGTATTTTTTGTTGATTTTTTTTTTTTTTTTTTACTTTAACTGCACCATTAAATTGATGACGTTTGCCGGTTTTCGGGTATGCTGAAAACGAATATCATTTAAATGTAGGATAGACAAATTTGAATGGGATATTCGTTTTCAGTAAACCTAAAAACCTAAAGTCGTCAATTTAAAGGAAAGTGTTGAGTTGCAGTTAAAGTAACCCCCCCCCTAAAAAAAACCCTTTTGTTAAATGGAATTGTGAAGTGAAAATACAAAATAGTTACAAAACATCCCCTCCGCACGTTAAGAATGAGTTTCTAAATAATAACGTTATTATTTCAGTACGGTACCTTCTCTGCAAAAGTACTGATTTTTCTTTTTCAAAATAAATAAATGATCCCTTTCTTTTTTTTTTTTTTTTCACATGGAAGTCACTACTTAACAAGGTCCGGAAGCCACTCGGGGATAAGGGTTAATTAGTATATGGTAGTCACTGAGACAACAGCATATTAATAGTAAATGGTGAAAATGAGGTAGGGGATCAACAAGAACTTGTTTACATTGGACTTGAAGACGGCCATTTTGTAGTTCACTGAAAAGCAAGCCAGTGGAACAGAGTTCCACAGGCGGACAGTTTTAAGAAGTGGCTTTGTTCATGGAATTTACGTTTAGATTTATGCACATATAATAAGTGAGGGAAACTGTTGATGGTTGTTGTAGCTAGACAAGTGTTTTTTGTAAAAGTTTGGCAAGGGGGGGGGACCATAGATTGAAGCTCAGATGAGAACTTGCCATGAAAATAATGATAGAGTAGAGACATGCTCACAACGTCTCTTCTGTAAGAAAGAGGGTGCAGAGAAGAAAAATGCATCACCTACTAGGCTTTGAAGCCAATTTTGAATGTTCTCAAGACATAATAGGGTGCTCTGAGCAACTCCTGCCCAAATATGGCAACAGTACTCCCATTTTATGACGTATCTGGTTCTTATACAGGTAGAGGATTGCATCGGGAATTAGATATCTTCTGGAGAGATAAAATGACACAACTATTTTTCCGGCGACCTTTGCAACAGATTTGATGTAAGTCTTCCGTTTCAGGTCCGGATTAAAGGTCAGACCCGGAAGTTTGTCAAAACAGGAAGCCTTTTTTGAGCGTTTATGGTGAAAAGATAAAAGCTTGGTTTTGAATGCATTAAAATTAATCAGCCACTTTTTATCCCATTGCACCGCATGATCAAGGTCAGAGGAGAGAGACTCAGAGAGAGATTTTGGTCATTGTTGGCCTTTGAAGTGTTACCATAGATCTTAGTGTCATCTGCATATATGTCAACGAATTAACTTAGAATGTGATTTGGGAGATCATTAATGAAGATAAGGAAGCGAATTGGGCCCAAAATGGATCCCTGAGACATGCCAGCATTGATACTTAAAGCTTCAGACTTTTGCCCATTGACGACCACTTGTATAACCCTATTGGAGAGAAAAGATTCGATAGTTGAGAAGACATTTCCAGATATTCCATAGCTGGAAATCTTGTAAAATAGACTTCTATGCCAACCTCTATCAAATGGATTTGATATGTCAAAAGCTATAGCTCAGTAGAGAAAACCCTATTCATAGATTCACTGATCCTAGGTGAAATTACAGTCAGTACATCAGCTGTAGATCTTGCAGGATGGAAACCATATTGCTTGTTGCTTAGTAGGTTGTTTTTGCTGAGGTGGTTGACAATTTTTTTTATTCAACACGTATTCAAGCAACTTACTCATGACACACAAGACTAATTGGTCTGTATTGTGACGCAGAAGACCGATCTCCGCTATTCTTAAATACTGGGCAAACTAATAAGGTTTTCCAAGGTGTTGGCAAGTATTTCTCCTCTATGCATTTTTATTAGAAGATTATGATTTTCAGTTATCGTTTATAAAGACGGTGACCATATTTTTCCGAGGGATTTTCATTTCAACATTACACGTGTATGATGAAACTTGCTTTAATGTTTTTATTTCATGTTATTTAAAAAAAATTTTTTTTTTTTTTACTAAACTGTGGTTTAAATTAAGGTAAATTATTTGGGAGTAATACTGAAACAAATTTAACTGTTAATAATTTGCGCAACTGAAATAGGAATTACCTCATATTGGGTATTACATTTCTTTTTTATTTATTATTTAAAGTATTTTAGTTTCATGATTGTTTTTAGCATTACAATTGATTTTTTCTTTTTAGATAATTGTCATTTTATTAATTTGCATGAAAAGAGTTATGTAAAAGATGCTTAAAACTGTTTGAGTTATGCAAAGACCATCAGTAGTTCAAAAGTTAGAATTTTAAGTGCCAAAATTTATGCTTTTCTGTGGACATTTTTCTTTAGAAAAAGTGGGCTAAATTACGGACCTCAACATTTCAAGAAATTCGCACAATGTATTTATTTTTCAAGGTATTCTCGTGAAACTTGCCACTCTTATGTAAAATTGTGTGCTCGTTCTGATTATGCATCTCTTTACATCTGATGTATCTCTTTACCATAAGTCATAAAAAAATTATAAATTAAGATGTACAAATTTCAATTTTTTTAAAACTGACGCATGGTATCATACAGTGAGTGTCTATTCATGAACAAAACTAAGTATTATAGTGGTATTTAAATATAGCTTTATTGAGAGCAGGCATTTTCCTGCCTCCTCACCAAAGGAGAGCTTGATCTGGAGTGTAGCCATTGAATGCCTAAAGAGCATCCATGGCCGGTATTTACTACTCCCCTCAAAGAAAAAAAAAACTGAGTAGATATGAATAAATCAAGAAAACTTTTCATATAGATTTTGTATTTCTGTAAGAGATGGAAATTCCCATAGTCAACCAGAACTTATGCATTTTGGGACCAATCCAATGTTCAATTTTGTAAATCCTCTCTATTTGGCCCAAAATATATCCCTATTTTCTGAGATGCAACCATAAATCGTACTCTACATAAACCTTTGATGTAGCTTTCACAGTAACAGAATACCAGGAATCCTGATAAGCAATAACTATATATTCACCAGTTGATGGTAATTTTTGTCATTTCTATTCTGTTGTTTTACTGAAAATTCAACTATATAAACAAAGAAATAAAATGGTAATTTTTTTTACTTTGTTTCCATCTTAACATTTAAAATGATTACTTTTATAGGTTTTAGGGTATGCTGAAAACGAATATTGCATTTAAATTTTCTGCAAATAAGTAGTTTTCTGGATATCAAGCAATATCATTTCTTATGTTATTGCTGGTGGTCATCTTGGTACATGCAAGCACTCAAACGTAACCCCGAGAAACTATGCGTAAACGCACATACCAAGATGGCCACCAGCAATAACAGAAGAAGTGACATTGCTTAATATCCGGAAAGCTACTTATTTGCTGAAAATTTAAATGTGATATTCGTTTTCAGCATATCTGAAAACCTTAAAAGATCATAATTTTAAAGAAAAATGTTAAGATCAAAACAAGGTAAAAATTTACAAAATGCATCACAATGAAATTCTTTATCGAACTGCCTAATTATTATTATTATTATTATTATTATTATTATTATTATTATTATTATTATTATTCAGATATCCTCAGTTAAAAAAATGGGTTTGTTTTACAGATTTGAAAAAATGGTCTTGACAATGAGTTAAAAAATAAATTCAAGTTTCACAATATATTTTATTTAATTGTTAGGTGAATGTACAGAATAGTTAACAAAACACCCTTCCTTCCCCATGTTAAGAATGGGTTTCTAAATAATGTTATTATTTCAGCATGGTAGCATAAGTGCCAAATACCTTTTATTTGTTACATGTATTTTTTTTTTGTCGTTCGTTTTTTGTTTTTTTACCACTAAAAAAACAATTCTACGTTAAGTACAAGTAAGAAGTTATAAAATATTTACCATGATAACAGAAACACATGTACTTAGTACATTTTATTGTTTTTTTGTACATGTGTACTAAAAGCGTTAAAAACAAAATAGTATTGTTTGGAAATCAAATTTCAAAAATTTGAAAATAATGTTTTTTAAATTGACAAACTCAGAATAAAAAATGAAACTGATTTTTCTGCTTTCGCTTTGAAAGCAGAAAAAACAGTTTTTTATTATTCTTTAGTCAGCTGAGTGCATAGCGAGCTGTTTTCCCCAACCGGATTTGAATTTCTATAAACGATAACATTTTAAAGGAATTTTCACACAATTCATAATTATCAAATATTTACATATTATACATGAAAATAATTCTGAAACTATTATCTATATGAAAATCGATGATATATACTGATTTATTCCATCAATTTTGAAATATTCTTTGTCAACTTTGCTCGGTCATAACTTTGCTTACTGTGGTCGTAAAACTATAAATCAAAGTCCAGTAGAGATGAACTTCTATGCTTATATAGCCTGTAAAATTTCAGCCAGTACTGATTGGATACAAAAATAGCCAAAAATGAATCCGATGGCATTCCTAGGTAAGGGTGCTTCAGCTGATTGGTAATACTCCCCCCCCCTCGAAGGAGATGGAGGAGGTAATGCTTGGCAGAGGACCAAACTGAACCATATTTCGGCAAAATGTGTAAGAATATCATGTAAAGATCAACAAAGTTCATCAGTAATGATGAAGTTTACCTTTCTGTGCCCCAAATTAAAATACTTAAAATCATTTCTTCAAATAAAATTCAACGTATTCACTTGCCTGAATTAAAAAAAAAAAAGAAGACATATTTGATCCATTCAAAGTGCATAAAAAGTCAGATTTGTCTTTCAATAAAGAGTTGGAGCTAAAATCCACAAATAAACTAACATTTACTTTATCACAGCTTCCCTTGCCCTTCTGTCGGGCTTGGGGTAGTTGCATATTCACGCTGAAAACATATACACACAATGCAATAACTTTTTTACACCGTGGTTTTCGCATCAAAAACAAGTGTATGAACTTATTCATTTTTATATTTCTAACATTTCTTACTAAACTTTCTTTCTACACTGAAAACAAATGAATATTAACTTTTATTAATAATTTTTAATCAAATATAATTTGTGTAAATGAGTCAAGAAGTTTAGATTACGTTTTTTCGGAGTGTGGATAATATGCGGCTCTTAAATTATCGACTTCCCCTGTTGCAATATTTTTGATATAATGAAGGGTATGATTAAAGAAAATTGAAGGGTTCTATTTATAGACTGGCGATAGCAACTAACCAATAAAATTGATCCACGTTCTGCTAGCAACCAATCAGAAACTGGAATCACTCCATAAAAATACTAGATCTGTTAGAAGTCCACACGAGAAATATCTTTGCTTTTTGTTTGCAAACTTTTAAAGTTCTAGACTTATACAGATTAGCTACCCACTGAAAACCATATCTTTTCATCTTGGGATTTATACAAATTAGTGACGCATCGGAAACTCTTCTAAAATTAAACATGGCTTTCAATTCAAAATCCCAACATGCCTCTATTCTTCTGCTATTCTGATGAAAGTATGCAAACAGACAATGTTATTGGCCATAAGGTGTGCAGGGAGCAGTCCTTATTTTAAGCTTTGCAGGCGAAAGAAGTAATGTTTAATGTATAGGAATAAGAACTGGACATGGATGGTGCTTGTGTTAATCTAGGGAAGATTAAATTAGTTTTGTTCAGGAAAGGAAAAGGAGTAAATAATTAGCGACTGAAAATTGTGCCACCACCGTTTAATGATTCATTTTGGAATGTGGTTCTCCTAAAAAATAATATAATATATGATATTTGATATGCATAAAACCTACAACAAATATTGGCTAGTAGTCTGATCATATTGAATTTATATGTGGCGTCAGCATTTGGAAAGCTATAATGGTTTTTTTTTTGGAGGGGAATAATCTTTCTTATTTTTTTATATATATATATATATAGAAATAGAGATTATTAATGTTTTCACTATGACACTATTTTAACTTTCAGCAACCTACACACAATGGTGTAGATCACTTATATAAGTATACTAGAAGATGTCCCTGGCATTGCCCGGTATTAAAAATAACGCTAAATTCCTTAAGTAAATTAAAAAAACAGAAAGTAACTGAGATGTGCATGCATGTATTATGTTTTTTCTAAACAGTTCACTTCTTGTAAGTAATAAAAAAATACTTGAGCTGAGATCGCAACCAAAACCTAAAGACAGTGAGTCAAGTACGATAACCATTAGGTCAGCTTGACACGTCTTTAAAAAGTGTTTTCAAACCTACTTATTCTTAAAATAATGTGAACCATTTGCACATGTGTAGCTGTGAAACAAACAGATAAAAATCCAATGACCCCCAAGTACCGAATTTTCAATTTTGATCCCATAGCAGTGTATTTTTCCGGATGAAAACTGATTAAAAAGTTTTCTACATGTCTGAATATATAACGTGACCACCAAATTTATGGAGTGTTTTAGATTTTTGTAACAGAGTCTGTTTTGAAAAATCTACCAAAAATCAGATAATTATCTAATCAATATAAAATTTTCACTGTTTAAGAAATAGAAACTGTACTTTGTATGAGTAACTTTTTTTTCATATTCGTGGTATAAATATATTTTTCGGGACTTCATACCCCCCTTCCTCATTTATCCCTTGTTTGACCTCTTAAAGTCAAAGTGATCCACTAATCACACACTCATTATGTGGTAGGAGAGGGAACAAGTGTAAAAAAAAAAATTCGCAGGGTGCCTTCGATATCAAAGGTTGAAATCTGAAATTTGAATGTGTTTAATTTTTTTATCTCTTGCGTTTTGAAAAGTGAGATTCATTGAATATGTTCTCAATAATTATCTTTCAGATGAAGATAAAAATATTTTTTTATAAAAACGCTAAAATAGGCATACTTTTGAATCTTTACAAATAAATTAAAAATTTTATTTTAGAATGTGTAAATTTTCCATGTACCAGTACATAAAGAATGTTTTAAAGAATCTATACCAAAAATAAAATTTAAAAAACAATTAGGGTGTAAAAATTATAAGTTATTAATTGTATCTGCGTATTACAGTTTTTTCAAGATATGGTAACCAGTTATGGGTTACAAAAAGTTATCTCCCTTTTTGAAAATTAACTATAACTATGAAGACATGGATTTCTGTAGATGATGGTTGTGACATCCCAACAAGTTGCATCCCCCGAGAGGGTTACCAAAAACGGCCCTTTTAAGGGCCACCAGATTCTAATAAAAGTCTTTGTCAACTTGATTTATGCAATAAAGAATTGGGGAAAATATGGTATGATCTAGTTTATGAAAAAAGAGTGTGGCTCATTGGTTATTATTAATTAGAAAGTAAGAAAGGAAAAATGATTTTAATCATGAAATTAAAGACTGACTAAAAGTGATATTAAAACTGAGAAATATAATGACAAAAATTTATGTTTTATGTAAAAATAGAAAAAAAAAGCAGCTTTTCTTTACTTTTAACAAGTATTAGGAAAAATTTAAAGCTTGACTAATCAATTATGAAGGAAAAAGATTATAAAGCTAAAAATAACTTATTTCACCATAAATGACGTTTGTAATTATAATTTAATTCAATTATTTAAAAAAAAATGTATTTGCCTGTCTAGTTACATTAAAATTCAAGAAAATGCTTAAATAAATATTTAGACACGACTAGGTTCCCATACCTAAAATCCAAGATGGCAGCGGTAAGCACAAGATTCCTAAAATGTACAAGAGCATGCTAAATAATTGAATTATTTGAATTTATTTAAATATAAGGTAATTATATTCTAATATTTTTGCATATTCTTATAGCCAATCATAGTTAATTTTATTTAGACATAGTTTAATTTATTCGCAAAACTTAAAAAAAAAAAAGTATTTATGTTTTGTTTACATTCGGCAAAAACTGGGTCAAACGCGTTTTTTTTTTTTTAAATTTAAAATTTAAAATTCTATTAAAAATTATAGAAAAGTATAATATTATTCTGTTTTTAACATAATAAATTTCAGGGTTTTATCTTTCTGATAAAACCAAAAGTTATTCAGAAATAACGAATTTAAATAGATTTTAATAAGCTTTAGAAAAAGCAGTTTTCGATTGATTGGCAGTCACTACCTATATACCGAATTTCTAGTCTGTAGATCAAAAATTTGTTGAGTATATAGATTGAGAAATATCCTCACACACACAGTCTTACTTTTATAGGTACATAGATTATTTACTATTTACAGAAGGACTTTGTTTTCCTTTAATTTGATGAATCTTTGATTACAAAACTAGACTATCCGTGACCCATTGGGTCAGTACATGTTATAGCTAGCTATGGAATAGTGAGTCTACAGAATTAATGTATAAACGTGATACTCGTGATGGAAAGAAAATATTTTTGACAATAGATCTTATATGGATCAAGAATATATATATATATATATATATATATATATATATATATATATATATATATGTTACATGATAAGGGCTGTCCCCTGTTCATGTAAGTATAAAAATAGAGAGATTAGTTAAAATGGAAATAAGAGAAAGCAGAAATCGAACCCTGGACATAAGTTTTAAAGAACAATAGGTTTAAATGGAATGTCCAGTAAATTGTTAATTCGGATGAAATAAATAATAAATAAACTATTCAATTGTTAAAAGAATGTGAATAATAAAATATGGTTAAATAAATTAGATATGTAGGTTAAATTCCTTTGTGGAAACAACACAAGAAAAATAGGTTATTGGGAAATCAATGTCGAAAACGTGCAAAGTTGCGCATGTTGAAACACGTGAATTTTGCTCACGTGGCCGGGATGCATGGATTTCTCAATATAGTAGGTGGGAGTTAGTTGGTCGAGGAGAGTCAGAGACAGTCAGAGAGAGAGTCAGAGACAGTCAGGAGAGACAGTCAGGGGAGACGGTCAGTGAGAAAACTCAGAGACAGGCAGACGTCTGAAGCGAGACGTCACTTCAGAAACTAAGATGTGAAACTTTGAGTTCTTAATGAGGAAATCCCGACCGGTCGTATTAAATAAATTCACCATGTGTTTTGGATAAAGCTCATCTTTGTGTTTGTGATTTCTACAAAAAGGTAAATTGTATTGTTATTATATGTCTGTGTTATAAAATGTCATTACATACACATCTCTCTCTAAGATACAACATCATATGTAATAAGACAAGAACTCTCACTAAGACTCATATCATTACTAATAAGAACTCACGTAACATACGCGCACAAGTGGTATCGTCTAATAATAATAATAATAACTATATAACATATATATATATATATATATATATTTGTTACATAACAGAAACATTTGTGTGAAAGTATATTAAAATGCAAAATAATATAGATAGATTTTTCTGGGTTGTTTCAACATTAAACCTAATTATACCCCCAGTATATGTGTGTGTGATTATCTTCACTCGATTTTATATACATAATGGAAAATTATTAATTCGCAAATGTTTTATTGTTTTTTTTTTCTCATAAGATGCAGCGAAATAAGTATTATGGTATCCATTCGATGCACAGTTAGGAATTGATACGGATTAGTACATTATTCAATAAGTATGGCATAAACACTTATAAGTCAACGGCCATAACTTTTGTCTGTTTTTAACATTCTATATATAAAAAATCTATTGTTTGCATAAGCTTCAAAGTATTAATAAACATTTGCAAGTAATTTTAATGCTTTTAAACTGCAAATTACTTAATCTAATGCAATAAGGAAGACTTTAAAATAGTTTAAATTGAAAAAAAAACTAAACCAAATGTGTAGAAACATAACTGCTATTGCGTTTGGTTAATTACAGTGAGAAATTCACTTAAAATTACAGTGAGAAATTCACTTTTAAAATTACAAGGAACTGAAATATAGTTTATTGGTTAAATGGTTTTAATTTCTTCAATTTTTCTTAACCAACTGGTTAACTATGAGATGTCACTTTTATTGCTTTTGGTAACAGTTACTTGTACAATTTTTTGTTATGTTCCATTTATAACAAAGATGTTATTTTGTGTTGATAGTTAAATAGTTTCTTTTTATAAACACAGTTGCAATGACTGGGCAGGCTGATCTGAATTTTTAAATTGTAAACATTTTGTTTTGTTTTTGTTTGAAAACGATTCTAATTTGCAACGAAAAATACAAATAAAAGTTGTAAAATGATGATGTAAAAATAAAAGCAGAAGGCACTTACAGTTTGTTTTTATTTGTATATTTTAAACGCCCCCCCCCCCAAAAAAAACCCAACTTAACACACCTTTAATCATGCAACTTTTTCCCTAGTGGGGATGCAAGTAACTATGATTTTTGTTATCTATTCTATTTTTGTAATGCATGAATATAAAATTTACTTAGTATTTTAATTTCAATATTCACCGGCAAATTATGAAAAAATTATTTGTGTATTTTACTATTTTAAATGAAAAGAAAAACAAAACAAAACACTTAAGTGGAACTATTTTTTTTTATTTGTAACGTAAACCAATTTTCAAAAAATTATTTTCGGTTTTATTTATATTCATTTTATTTGTTACGCATGTAGAAAAATAAAATGTATAAATCTATTTAAAAATGAATAAAATAAGAAAGAAGGTGATCTGTAAATTGTCAATTAAAATAAAAAACTTTTTATGTTTTTTATTTATTTATGCATGCGCAGGATTTTTTAAACTGAAACTCGTAAACTGGAACCGGATGGACGGTTTCAATGCCCAAGCAAGATGATTTCAGTTTTATATTATAATAGACATTATAAAAATTTGTCTTACACTCCATGCAGAGATAAGTACGCATAGATGTACAAGGTTTGTGATGCTATTATGAGTAAGCCACATCTCGTAATGAATAGTAAGTGTTGGGGAAAATAAACCGTTGAATGGAAAATAAAAAATTACATGACCTTTATTAACCCAAACTCCAAGTTTGGTTGGCAATACAAAAAAACAAAGAAAGATGGAAATAGTGTGTAGGCAGTCTAAGGGAATGTTAAAAAGTTAGCTTTTTTGGCCTGATTTTTAGTGATTAATGTTTTCACCTTCAATTCTTTTACTATCAAATTAACAGCAGTAAAAAGTAAGTTCATATAAACGAATAAAAAATTTAAACTTGATTAACAAGTTAATAAACAAATTTAAACTTAGTAACAAATCATGATCTAAATTTATCTTCACATGAAAGTCAAGGGTACATTTGGCACTAAATTAGCATTGCATGCAAAAATACTTTCAGGAAAAGATGGAGAAGGAAGAGGTGGATCATCATCTTAATAATAATAATCATCATCATCAATTATACATACTGAATTGTGTTGGACAGCTTTTAGAGATTAACTTTTAAACTAGCCTGCTAATCTATCTCTAGCCAGGTCTCTTTTGCCTTTGATAACAATTACTTGTACGATTTTTTGTTATGTTCCATTTATAAAAAAAGTTAGATGTTATTTTGTGTTGATAGTTAAGTATTTTCTTTTTATTAACACAGTTGCAACGGCTGGGCAAGCTAATCTGGATTTTATATATATATATATATATATATATATATATATATATATATATATATATACGAGTAATTTTAACGTCAATTACAGAATATATAAAAGACTTTAAAATAGTTTAAATCGGAAACCTTTTGTTTTGGCTTTGTTTGAAAACGATTCCAACTTGCAATGAAAAATACAAATAAAATTCGTAAAATTCCCTCTTTCTCTCAAATTGAGAAGAGCAGAAAATTGACATTGGGTTTACTTTTAGCAGCCTCATAACTTTTGCTTGTCTTATTTTGTCTTTTAATTTTTACATTCCATGACAAAAGGAGGAAATAATTGTTGCTTTCTTGGTTGGAATCTATCCATCTAACATTTATTGTTGACTAATTTTTGAAGTGGTATTTTTTAAAAACTCATTACATCAAATGACTACATGCTTTGCCTGAAGCGATTTCCATTATAAACAAATCATCTCTATCACTTTATTTTCATTGGCCTTCCCCTGCCAGCTTACCTTGCTACCTCAGCTGTTCTGTCTATGAACCCAATAACTCTCATTAAGTTTTTTAGTATAACGCAACGAACTGTAACAGGGCGTGGATGTGCGTATGCAAATGCCTAGCCGTGTGCAAAAATGACATCACAGTAGGAAAAAAGTCTATAAAAAACAATGTGTGCAGTGATAGGAGAGCACTTTGAAGCAACGTTTGAGAGGAGAGGTCAGAGAGGAGGACGATCCCTTTAGAGACATGGGTGACATCACAGCGATAACAAAATGTCATGCGTGGCAGGAGAATGATGAAATAAGTACAGTGTTAAAAAAAAAAAGATAGAGTTGAGTCTTATGTTCCTTGTGACGTACTCTGCTACAACGTGTTGGATCCCAGGTGTCTACATGTTAGCACATGTGTAAAGATATACAATGTTACACAATAAGGTTTTCTGTTCTGCACACATCTCTCTGTACTATTTAGATTTAATGTTCTAAAGTCATCAGATCTAGCCTGTCTTTAAGATTCGCACTACACATCCATCATATTATTCTCATATCATTTCTATCCATGAAACACATATGCTCACTGGCTAGGTTTCATCACCATATGTCTTCACACTGTGTATATATGCTTGATAGACTCTTCCCTTGATTAGCAGCAGTAGCATTATGCTGGTTAGTAATGGCAGAAGTTCCCTGAACATATTCCTTCCACTGTTAACTTTTGCTATCACACCAGCATCAGATCTCTCCTGTGCTCCAATGGTATCACCAAGGTAATAAAACATCTCAACTTGCCTTGCCATCTAAATATACTTGCAACGTTGTCATTACATTTTAACAGTGAGGATATGGTCACATTCAGACTTTTCCACTTTGGGTCAAGTAACAGTTTCTTAGTCTACAGCTATAACCAACTGTTATGTCTGTAATTTGTTCTACCATATACGGTCATCCAAAAATCTTGTTAAAACTTTGGAGGATAAATGAGTTCTGCATCTTGTTTAGAATTTCCTGTTGTCTGCCATGTAATTAAAAAAAAAACAAAAAAAACTATGCCACGGCGATATATGCTTTTACTCTCCTTTGTCTTCCTTTAATTCCACTGTGATGTTATGCTTATGCCATGGTTTGGTCATTTGCATACATGTCAGTAGCTTTGTTGTATAGTTTCTCTCTTTTTTTTTTTTTTTTTTTTTTTTTTTTTTTCAATTTTCTGCTCATTTTGTTTTTGCTGAGGACATTCCCCCATTGTCACATACATTCCAACCAAGAGACGTTTTTAAGATTTTAACTGTCCCTCTAAGTGTATTTGTGTCTCTCTTGCACTTGGTTCACCAGGTATATTCGCCAAGTAGTGTTTGAAATTCTTTTTCATGAATCCTGTTGCACCTATAATTACTGAAATGATGGAGATCTTCCTAAGATTCCAGTTTCTTTTCATGAAATAAGACTTTGGTATTTCATTATCTTTTACTTCTCAGCTCTGTTTAACCCGGCACCATTGAGGGACACTAATTTCCACTAGGGTTGTTTCTTTTTCCTTCTTGTCCCATATCACTATGTCAGGTCTTGAATTGTAAGCCATGTTTAGTTTCAGAACAGTTTCCGATGGTTAGGTGTTCTACACAAGTCCTGGAGGTGACTGGTTCTAAGTAAGCAGTTCTCGAGTTGGAATCCACAGAGCAAAAGATTCCTTCTGTGTTGACACGAAGAAAACATATACGAAGTTGCTACAGAAAAGATGAAGCAATTCTGGTTTCTGATTGGTTGGTAACAGAACGTGAATTAATTCGATTCGTCAGTTCCTAGCAGCATCATTTATAAATAGAATCTCCTGACTGTGCGGGATCATACCCCATTAGAGTTGAAAAATATTGCAACATCAGGTTTGATAGCTCTGTTTTCTAGGTACGTAGATGTAGGAATGATAATCATAGTGGATGGTTTATGATTTATTTTCAGCAGTTCTTTCTGGTATGCATGTTTTCAAGATTTGCTGCTACATTCAACCCCCCCCCTCTCTCTGTCTGAGTTCGCATCTATCTTGTTTTACATTTCTTGCACACAAATTGGTTATCATCTTGAAACTTATCTGTAAGACCACTGTGATTTTTGCGTAAAGGTACCACAAAAATATTGAGAGAATGGAAGGGAAAGAAAGTTAATTAAAAAAATTTTTTTTTTCATGATGGCTGTACACTTTAGCATCTAATCGATAGTAAACAGAAGAAATATTTAAAAAAAAAAAATATTGCTAGCAACGATTTCAAATGGGGCGTGATTCATCTGAATAAGTGCCAAAAACGAATCCGTCTTGGCAGATTTGTGTTTATAGATAAAAAGAAATGGAATGAAGAAGAGAAAAATTTATGAAGTGATTTTTTATTTTTATTTTAAAGTTTGTAAATTTTTGTTCTAAATGCTAATTTCTCTTCTTTTTTTTTCTTTTTCGTTTCTCTGTAACAGCTTGTTTATTCGACCTAAACTTGGCAAAGTTGTTGACTCTTCCTGTGTGGTAAGTATATGCATAAACGTTTCTTTAAAATATACTTTGGAGTTATTTAATGCAAATTTATGCAGGTGTGAATTATAATGCACATATTTATCTAACAGGTGTGAAGTATTGATTGATTTTGAACCCCCTCTCCACCCTGTTTATGCCCTAAATGACTAATGTCAAAACTAGTTGCAGATACCCAGTGGCGTATCTAGGGTATGGCAGGCATGGCCCGTGCCATGGGCGCCACTCTGACATGGGCGCAAAAATTGCTTGACAAAAATTAAAATTAGTAGTTAGGTATATCTAAGATATAAATTATTAAGAAGGGGCGCACATTCAAACTTTGCCATGGGTGCCATTTTACATAGATACGCCACTGCAGATACCTGAGTGTGCCTATGAAACTAGGATGAAGGAATCAATGGCTTGCAAAGGTCTGGTGATACCCAGGTCACTTGGATGTAAGAGGCTACCATTTGGAACCATGTCTACAGGGACACTATGTAGGGAGTTGAGCAACAAGATATCTGTTCATATTACATTTAAATTTCTACATTTTAGTACAGTCAGGAAAGCAGGAAACATGGAAGGAATTCCAAAGTCTAACAGTTCATGAGAAGAAACTATCTGAGTAGAAAACTTTCCAGTATCTAGGGACCTTTACAGTAAAGGGATGAAATTTTGCTGCTTATTGGGTTAGAGTATTTACGTCAAGGGGCCACAAATGCCACAAGTTTGGCAGAGCATATTCCAGTAAAGTACTTGTAAAAGAGGTACAAGGATGCATCATTTCAGTGATTGGGCAGGGATTGGAGCTTGGTTGATAATGTGGGACTTTATAGATTTTAATCTTTTTTTTAAACCCTGTCTAAGAAGAAGAAACTAGTGATAGATGCACTGGTGCAGACATGACAACAATACTCCATGCATGGCGAATTGTGGCTTTATAGAGATACATGGTACTGTCAGGTGTGAGTAATTTTCTAGCACAGTACAGTGAGCCCACCTTCGTTGCAGCAGCCTTGTATGCCTCAAAGGCTCAAGTTTAAGTCCTAGTATTGAAAAATACTATAAAAAAGGAAGATAATTTGAATATGACTGGATACCCTCACCTCCCTTTGTATACCACTGTCCTCATGAGAGGGTATGATCTCTAGATATTTTTCAAGTAAGATGAATTACATGGGACAATAGATCTGGATGCAGTGGAGTGTAAAGGTCTGATGATGCCCAAGCCCAGCTCGATTGTATGCACCAATGACAAGTATAAATCCTAGTACTGAATATATCATAAGAAAGAGAAATAGTTTTAATATGTAAACACAGATGAAATAAAATTGCATGTGTTCTTTAGAATTGTCTCATCTATTCCCTGCTTCCTTTGTTCCAGCTCGTTTGACTTATTGGTCTATTGGTTTCAATCAATTTGCTGTTTTAATACTTCATTGTAATACAGCTTCCTATTCCAGTATCTTCTTTCCAAGCACAGCAGGTTTGTGGAACTCTTGGTGTTAGTTAAAATAGTCAACAGATCGATTTTTTTTAAATATGTGGTTTTAAGCAGAAACATTACTTGTCATGTCGAAAATAGTAATATATCCAAAAATTCTGAAAATTCATTGACTAGAAAATTATTTGTAGTTAAAAGTAATTTTTACAGAAAATTGGGGGAAATTGCATTTTCCCTAGATGTGAACACCTTGAAGATTGCAAATACAGGGGACACATATATCTCCCTTTTCGCCACTGTAATGGTTTCCGACATTTACTGCCTATAGCGATAGACTTATTTTTTTTAAATTAAAAACATAATAGCAGTTGGTCTATTCTGTAAATTTGTGATTTTTGGATATATTAATATTTTCGACATGGCAAGTAAGTACTGCTGTTTTTGCTTAAAACCACATATTTAAAAATTCTATCTGTCGACTCTATCTTAACAAGCACTGAACTCTCTTCCTACAAACTGTTTTCCTCCTACCTATAACCTTGATCTTTTTAAGACTAAGGTCATAGGCATCTCTTATCTTTTGTAATATTCATTCTTGTTAGATCCTTACATCAAGTGGCTTCATGTCTTGTCTGGAGTAATTCCTATAAAATAAAATAACACTTTATTCAATTTAAATGAAAATCAACCAAATTTATAAATTTCTTTTTTTCAAATAATTCCTCATGTCCGAAAACAAACTATTCCACTTTTGACATAAGCTGTGAAAAATTCGTTTTTCAATGCGGATTAATGCCAGGTTAGTCAGTTGCTTCTATCGTCATTGCCTCTAGCCTCCAAAATTGATTTATCATTGCTGGAATTTCAAAATCAATATCTGATTTCTCTCTCCAATTGGATGCCCTACCCCCAGTTTGAACATCTCTCATTATCAATTGGAACTTGTCGAGGTGTTTAAATAATTTCATAATTCAATATAGATAAGTAATGATGGTCACTCGATCTTGAAGTCAATAGAGTCTAGACTTAAGTTTACAAACTGCAGCATCCTGTAACTCATGAGGCAATAAAAGTAAACCATTGTTTTTAATCTGAAACTAGATCCACAGTGTCCCTCCAGTTTCTTCCTATTGCAATCAAATCTCTCTTGATTGTTTGTTTCCAGTTCATTTTTGGTTATCCTCTTTTTCCATCAGGGGTCCATTAGAGCACTTGGTTGACAATTCTCTTTGGAGCCAACCTTAGGGTATGTCTGAATTAGCCTAGATGTCGTTTGCAGATTATTGATGATACTACCTGTTGATTAATGAAAATAAGTCAATAGCATGACATTTCTGAAACAAACAACCTTTTCCCTCTTGACTGTGGTATGTTGCTGATCCTGCACAATTCTAGAAAATCCAACCTTCTAAGCTTTGCCTTCTCTCTTTTGAGGAAGGGCTAGTTTGCTAGTTTATTGCTAATCGCCTGAGGCACTCCTACTGGGGAAGTGCTCTTCCTCTAAGGCACTGACTCTTCAATTCCACTTTCCAACCCTTGTGTCACATCTTCAATTCCACTTTCCAACCCTTGTGTCACATCTTCCCACCATGGGAAGGAGATAAATAACTTTTCAGTTGAACCAACTATGGGTCTCTTCCTCATGGACAGGATTCTCCAAAAAGAGTCAAATAGGTTCAGCACTGTCTACCAAGCTCCTGTTCCATTACTGCAATGTTGCATCTCTGTGCTTGTTTTATAAATACTTTCATGGAATGTGTTCCTATGGACTTGATGCATTTGTATTGTATCCTTTCGGTGTAAATATCCCCAACTGACTTGATTAGTAGCAAAATCCTTCACCTTCACTGCAAGGTTCCCAGATGCTGGAAAACTTTCTACTCTTATAGCTTATTTCCTTGAATCACTTGCCTTTGGAATTTGAGGCACATAATGCTTAATATATTTTAAATAGGTAGCTTTACAGCCAAATCGATTTGAAATAATTTCTCAGCTTATGGTGAAGACTACCTGAATAAAAAAATGTGCAGGAGATGGCTTATAAAATTAAAAGAATAGAAATTTCAGCTCCTGAAGATAGAGACTGTTCTGGACATACAATAGAGTTTGATAAAAAGCGCTTTGATGTATCGCTTGTACTCCCCCTCCCCTTCTGTTTTGATTTAGATCTCTTTATTCAATTTAAATGAAAATCAACCAAATTTATAAATTTCTTTTTTTCAAATAATTCCTCATGTCCGAAAACGAACTATTCCACTTTTGACATTAGCTGTGAGAAATTCGTTTTTCAATGCTGATTAATGCCAGGTTGGTCAGTTGCTTCTATCGCCATTGCCTCTAGCCTCCAAAAATATGATTTATCATTTCTGGAATTTCAAAATCAATATCTGATTTCTCTCTCCAATTTGATGCCCTACCCCCAATTTGAACATCCCTCACCTCCACCCCTCTCTCTGTATGCCACTGCAAGCGACACAGAAATTTTTACCCACTCATGCATATTTACTTACAAAAGCCCATTATCAAGTTTAACCTTCATCCAAGTAGCAAAAGTCAACACAGTTTCTTTCTTTCTGCACATCTCATTATTTTGCTGACCAATCAGATCTCATGAAGGCATTTTTATCAGCAGCAACTGACCAAGCTGTATAAAACAGCTGTGTTTCTTCACTCATCATGCACTCCGTAGTTTGATGAAGAGCTTTTTGAGGCATCGACCCAAACGTTGTGAGAATAACAAGTAAGATTAAACACTAGTTGTCATAATCCAAATAATACTAATTACCAATCCTCATCTAAAAAAATTCAGAAACATTAAGAGACAATGCAACAAAATAATTATATATCAAACCACATGCATCAATGAACAGATATGGCATTTTTGCCTTCATCACCCAAATCAACAGAGTTTATGCTATTACTGAAATGGCTTCTCCCTGTTGATTGTGGCATGTTGTTGGCCCTGTGTAGTCCTAGGAGGTCCACACTCCCAGGCTTTGCCTTCTCTCTTTGAGCAGCGGTTAGTTTACTGCTGAGGCACTACTACCAAAGAATGCTTACGGGGCTGGCCAAGCATTTTTTTGCTGACCAGATTGCTCCTCCTCAGGGGGTGTTCGCTCTTCAATTCCACTTTCCGACCCTAGTGCCTAATCTTCCTGCCATGGGAGGGAGATAAATACAATCCAGCAAAATGTTTAGCATATAATCAGTAAGTGATAGCACATACTGCCATATTGTCAAAACGTTAGCTCTTATAGATTTCACCAATTGCCTGTAGCGGCATACAATGAGAGGAAAATTATCATACGTATTGTAGAAAGAATTGCTTATCTTTTAGCAATTCTGTCTGAAAGACACCTTTACTCCCACACTTTATTATTTATGGAATCATTTATTCATTTCACTGTCAGCCATGACAGGGTAGAAATCTTGGTACCCATGTAGACATGTAGCAGTATGGATAAAGTGCTTAGTACAATCAGTTCTAAGTTTTATAGGGGTTGAAGGATCAGTCCTTGGTACAGCTGATATATAATTAAGAATCACTTAAGAAAGAACCTGGTCATGGTTGATGGAACAAGAGCCAACGACCCACGTAGATTTAATAAAAGGCCTGTTCAAAATTCTGTGCAGATTCCGGAGTTTGACTAATAGGTTTCACCGATTGATTGTAGCAGCATGCAATGAGCGGACAATTTCTATGCGTATTGTCGAAGCAATTGCTTTCCTTTTAGCAATTCCGCCTGAAAGACACACAACCCCCTACACATACATGCAACATGTGGCCGCTTTCTTTCTCTTTCCACAGAAAACATTGGAATGAAAAGGAGAAAAAATGCTCTCATAGGTCTTAAATGTCAATCTATTAACAAGAACAATGAGAGTGGCACACAAGAAGCTGCCGAGCTGCAGAGATTAATACGAGTTAGAAAAACTGCAGATCAATACAGCAAATGGGTCTATTATTGCAAATGAATTAGGTGACATATTGACAGGTAAAGGAAGAACTTTTGTGCCCTGATGATGAAAACAACAGAAAAAAATTTATTCACTTCATAAAAGTTTACAGCATTGTCTTTTATATGATACTAGCCTGGGTGCCCGGCATTGCCCGACTGTTTAGAGGTGTGTGTTGAGCAAAAAAAAAAAAAAAAAGTGATAGTAGGCAGGCAGGCTTGAACCCGTACCGTGAAGGAGGAAAAGAATGTGAAAAAAAAAACGTGACGTCTTTGCCGTTGCGTCCATTGCCAAACCGGAAGTGGCAAAGGTTTAAATTAAGGCTAGTCAATCGAAAAGAGGGATGACTTTTGAAAATATCGGCAAAAAAATGCGACCCCCTCCCTGTCCTGTAGAAAAGTGCCCAGTTGAGGTTGAAGAAGTTAATGTTTTTGGCCAATTTTTTGTATATTTGTCGTCTGAAGGGTCGATCTTCAAAACAATACTGATCTCGTAAAAATCCATCGCTTCTGTTGAAAGTTTAATACATACATACATACATGCATACATACATACATACATACATACATACATACATACATAGATTTAAACAGACAGATGAGATTTATATTATAGATGGTGTGAGTAGGGGGGATATTTAACAAAAATTTTCAGTTCTTATCCAGAATTCAACCTAATTGAAAAAAAAAAACAAAATGACAGAAAAATCTTTATGGTGTATGTACCCATTACTTAACATAAATATCTTATTCCAAAAAATCATGTAATTTTATCAAGTAGTTTTTTTAATTAAAAAAATCAAATTTTATGATTTTTAGCGATTTTAATAGTAAATTATAACCATTGCAAGGTTGATTTTGCTGTTTATAGTTAGAATTGAGTTGTCTCCCCCTTATTTATTGAACACAATGATTCAAAACACATCTCTCTTCATTGTAAAATTGATTTTCTTAATTAAAAAAAAAACTACTTGATCAATTTACATGGTTTTTAGAATATGACATTTTCGTTCCGTAAATGATACATTCATCATGAAGATTTTTCTGTATTTTTGTTTTTTAAATTAGGTTGACTTCTGGAATTGCACCAAATTTCCTTATTTACTATTATTGTGCTACCATTTATTTAGACTAAGAATCAGTCAAGGATAAGTATTGAGATAGATAAATTATCAGTTAAATTATGATGAACATTATGAGAGGATTGGAAATAATGAATAGAATGATAAAATTTGATGAAGACATGTTATGACAAGTATTTATTGACATTGGATTTCAAGATGACCGTGTGGTAGTACTCAGGGAAGCACTTTGTGACTAACACCCCCTCCCCCCGACTTCTAGAATTCCACAATATCTGATTTTCTGACTCTTTATTTCAAAGTCTTCCAATATTCAAACTGTCTTTTGATGAATCTAACTCTGACTTGTAGGCTGATTCGGACTAAAAATTTCCAACTTAAGAATTTAAATTTTCAAGATATTGGTTGGTTGTTTTACGGCATATCAACTCTTTCCAGATTATTTAATGCCGAATCCGGTGATTTTGAAGAAAGGTTTTTTAATAGAATATATTTGTTTTTTGCAAGTCGGTTTCTATTTAACCCATAGTTGGGACCCTAACAGGTATTACCACTCCGGGTCAGAGTGGACCTGGGAGCAATGACAATTAAAGGGTGGCTCCACACTCCCCAAGCCTGCAAGCTGGAGCCTCACCATTGGATATAGTTTAAGGTCATATCCAGGACCACAACTTTAATAGAAAACATTATAACAACTCCTTTGCTTGTGATTGCTTGGACTGTGATTTATTTGAAATTGAAATGCATTTCCTTGAAAGAAAATTGAGAGAATTGGTATTATAAGGGTAACTGCTGCAAAGAAGGTTGAGCTCCCTTTAGCATGTTAGAAAATTGCTCATACCAAAAAGTATCTTATATCTTTACAAAGCCACCAGTCGCTCATGCATGGAATATTGTTGCCACATCTGGATTGGTACATTTACCACTAGTCTCTCCCTCTTAAACAGGATCTAAAAACAAGTCTCCAATCCACACTATTGGCTAAGCTCCAACCTCTACCCCATCACCACAATGTTGTATCCCTGTGACTGGTTTACATGTACTCTAAACAGTGAACCATACAATAAACACCTTTTCTGCTTCTCCAACTGAAATAAAATCGCCATTAAATAACCTGAAAAGGGTTGATATGCCGTAAAACAAAAACAAAAACCAACTGAAATAAAACTATCTAATCGATCCCCCCCCCCCATCCAAATCGAAAATTTAGACCCGTATCTTCTCAGCTATGTTCTATTTTCCTCCTTAAATATCAAATTGCTCCTCTATGGGGCATGTGTCCCACTTTGGGGAACACTTAATTGGATAGAGCATTTATTCATTTTGGAAACCTTATGAAAATAGTGTTTAAACGACTTATAAGAAATCTGAAAAGTCAGAACTTTTTTGGGGTATTGAAATCGGAAAAACTTTAGCTTAATTTCTTATTCCAAAAACAATTCCTTTAATTTTCTCCTTTGTTTAAAACTTAATTTTCTATTGCTTGCATTAATTATAAAATGATTTTAAACAAACAGTAAAACTAAAATCTAAAAATGCACCGGAAAAAGTGTCTTGGTAAAAATAGCAAACGTAAAAATGTCACAAATCGATAAATAATAAAAATAAGAAAAAAATGGCACTGTAACAGAGCGAATCATGTGTGAAGAAAAAGTACTATAAAAAGAGCATGTGCACTGGCTAGTGATTACATTTAGCATGCTTGAGATCACGTTAGAAAAGTGGGTGACGTTCGAGAGGACAGAGGTGTCAGGAAAAACGAGCACGTTTGGAATCATATTTTATTTGGGAAAGTACCTGGAAATAAATGTCATTGTTAAAAAAAAAAGTGAGTCAAGTTATTACTTGTATTATGTTCCTTGCAACGTAGACTGCATACAACATTTGGGTTCCATGTGTAAACATGTATAATAAGTAAAAAATATAGATGAAAATCTCACAATGAGTTTATCAAAATCTTGGATACAATACATGAAGGGAAAGCATTAAAAAGTTTGTCAAATTAAAAAGAAAATTAAAGTTGGTGAGGACTCCCCTCTACATCACCTTTATTGCCCAAAATTGAAATTCTACACTTTTAGGTGATTTTAAAATCAGAATTGATAATTATATTGAAATTAGAACAAGTACTTGAATCACCCCATTACTAAATGAAATATATATAAAAAAAGGTTAGTCATCGCTGAAAGAACGTTTCTGGAAACAAAAGAGAACTCTGATGAGTCCATTGTAAAACTTGTAAAATGATTGAAAGAAAAAACAAGATGTTACGAATTTGAAAAACTTGGTGCTGGTGAAATGAGCCATAAAAATAAATTAACCATGCAACACTATTGTTGTGCCTCTGTAATCACAACACTTGATACATGATTAACATGGCACAACAAAAACAGTGCTAAAACGAATAAATGAAAAAAAAGACTAGGAAACTTTCACTAATGGTTCAATATAGATTTGTTTAGGAGATCTGGAGAAACAGACAAGAATGCAGTATATTAGTAACATTACAAGTTGATTTTTTTCTTTTTAGATAATTGTTATTTTATCAAGTTGCATGAAAAAGAGCTATGTAAAAGATGCTTAAAACCATTTTAATTATGCAAATATCATCAGTAGTTCAAAAGTTATGAGAATTTTAAGTGCCAAAATTTAGGCTTTTCCGTGGACATTTTTCTTTGGAAAAAGTGGGCTAAATTACACACTTCAACATTTCAAGAAATTTGGTAATTTCACCACCATTTATTTATTTTTCAAGCTATTCTCATGAAACTTGGCACTCTTATGTAAAATTGTGTGCTCTTTCTGATCATGCAGTCAAATCTGATGTATCTCTTTACCATAAGCCATGAATTATAAATTAAGATGTACAAATTTCAATTTTTTTAAAACTAGCGCATGGTATCATACAGTGGGTGTCTATTCATGAACAAAACTAAGTATTATAGTGGTATTTAAATATAGCTTTATTGAGAATAGGCATTTTCTTGCCTCCTCACCAAAGGAGAGCTTAATTTGGGGTGTAGCCATTGAATGCCTAAAGAACATTCATGGCCGGTATTTACTACTCCCTTCAAAGAAAAAAAAAAATTGAGTAGATATGAATTAATCTCAGAAATAAATTGAAGAAAATTTTTCATATAGATTTTGGATTTCTGTAAAAGATGGAAATTCCCATAGTCGACCAGAACTTATGCATTTTGGGACCAGTCCAATTTTCAATTTTGTAAATCCTCTATCTGGCCCAAAATATATCCCTATTCTCTGAGATGCAACCATAAATTGTACTCTACATGAATCCTTGATGTAGCTTTCACAGTACCAGGATACCAGGAATCCTGATAAGCAACAATTATATATTCACCAGTTGATGGTAATTTTTGTCATTTCTATTCTGTTGTTTTACTGAAAATTCAACTATGTAAACAAAGAAATAAAACAGTAATTTTTTACCTTGTTTTCACCTTAACATTTAAAATGATTACTTCTATAGGTCTTAGGGTATGCTGAAAATGAATATCGCATTTAAATTTTCTGCAAATAAGTAGTTTTCCGGATATTAAGCAATGTCATTTCTTATGTTATCGCTGGTGGCCATCTTGATATGTACAAACATGCAAACATAACCCCGAGAAACTATGCACAAATGGCCACCAGCAATGGCATTGCTTAATATCTAAAAAGCTACTTATTTGCGGAAAATTTAAATGTGATATTCGTTTTCAGCATACTCAAAAACCTTGAAGGTAGTCATTTTAAAGAAAAATGTTAAGTTGGAAACAAAGTAAAAATTTATGAAATGCATCACAATGAAATTCTTTATCGAACCACCTAATTATTATTATTATTATTTAGATATCCTCAGTTTAAAAAAAAGTTTTACAGATTCGAAAAAATGGTTTCGACAATGAGTTAAAAATAAATTCAAGTTTCACAATATATTTTATTTAATTGTTAGGTGAATGTACAGAATAGTTAACAAAACACCCTTCCTTCCCCATGTTAAGAATGGGTTTCTAAATAATGTTATTATTTCAGCATGGGAGCATAAGTATACAAGTGCCTTTTATTTGTTATATATTTGTTTTGTTCGGGGGTTTTTACCACTAAAAAAACACGATTCTACCTTAAGTGCAGATGAGAAGTTATAATTACCATGATAACAGAAACGCATGTACTTCGTATGTTTTGTTATTTTTTAACACTTTTAGTACACATGTATTAAAAGCGTTAAAAACAAAACAATAGTATTGTTTGGAAATCAAATTTGAAAAACTTGAAAATAATTTTTTTAAATTGACAAACTCAGAATAAAAAATGAAACTGATTTTTCTACTTTCATTTTGAAAGCAGAAAAAAGTTTTTTTATTTTTAATAGAATACAAACGAAACTCGCTGAACACTGGTCAGCGCATTAGTGCATAGCAAGCCGTTTTTCCCAGTTAAGCGGATTTGAATTTCTATAAAAGATAACATTTTAAGGAAATTTCCGCACAATTAATAATTATCAAATATTTACATATTATACATGAAAATAATTCTGAAACTATTATCTATATGAAAATGGAAGATATATACCGATTTATCGCATCAATTTTGAAATATTCTTTGTCAAATTTGCTCGGTCATAACTTTGCTTCCTGTGGTCGTAAAAATATAAATCAAAGTCCAGTAGAGATGGACTTCTATGCATATATAGCCTGTAAAATTTCAGCTATATCCAATCAAATTTGACCACACACATGTGTATCCATACGTAAAGACGTTTCAATTATACCAGTCATCATAGGAGCAACTGGGCTTATGAAAAAGAACTTTAAAAAGTACATAGCAAGCATACCCGGTGAACCAAGTGCAAGTGAAATACAAATGATTGCACTGAAAGGGACGGCTAGAATCCTGAAAAGATCTCTTGGTTGGACTCACTAAAATAGGGGTAAATGTCAGACATCTGGTTGGATGTCCCATCCCCTAGAAGAAAAAGTTTAAGAAAAATGAAAAAAAAAGAGAGAGAAACGTATGAAATGTAAACATTGAAAAAAATTTTTCCCTTTTTACTGTCATCATTTTTTACCATTTTTTCATTTTTAATTTGGAGCATAAAAATGTTGAACCCATAAAAGAAAAATAAATTACCATCATTGGAATGTTTATTCTATTCTCTTTCCAGCAATATAATTCTTTTAAACATTGACCCACAAATAAAAAAGATATGACTTGTTGAAGCACATTAGGTATCTAATATTGCTGATGTCCATGAAAATACAGCATACACTTGTAATGCTAATATTAGAGCCTCCATAATAAGTCTGATTTTTCATAAATATATGCTTGCAGGGTTTAGATAAGTGGTCGTTTTAACGAAAGGGCAGAGGTACATATGTTAACTGCAGAACCAGTGTTGTTATTTTAGCTGTAAATACAAAACTTAAGTGGCTGCCTGCTTTTTCATCTCTCTAGATCATACTTAGAAGTTTTGTCCGCTAAAATAGGGCTGTGGGTGCAAATGGTTAAATAATTGGTCTTTTAAAGCTAAGAGGTTCAAATTGTTGTTTTAGAAAAATGCCGGATTCAATTACAGAAAGTCACCATTTTTATTTATAAGCACATTTCAGACACAATACTTTGGGCATATTATTGTCATATTACTTTATCGTTGGGCACATTATTGAGAATATATGCATCATTTAGGGCCCATCTATATTATATTTCTTCTAGTCTATCCGTCTGTATGTTCCACTTTTTATTTCATTCTTCAGAGTTTTTTTTTTGATTTGATTGAAAATTCACACCCATGTAATATGTGATACCATATAGTCTCCCTCTTAATAACAAATGCCAACTCTGTTTTCATGGTCTTCTGGCCATGTCGTCTCTCACATTGACAGCTGCCAAGGGGGTGCTCACAAGTTCTCATGAATAAAAAAAATAAAATAACACAAAAAGTACAGACTCCGACAGTTTCTGCTAAACTTAGTTGTACTCTGGTTGTGTGTGTGTGTGTGTGTGTGACACAATCAATTTTCTGAATGCTAATGTCCACATCTACATACTGTGTCAGAGCATCTTTGTCATTGGTTGATGTTAGCTCATTTCGATCTGCTCGTAGCCACAATCTGCATTCAACTGTGTCAAACTGGAAACAGTCCTCAACTCAAAACTGTCTTCAACCATCACAAATTCAAGACTGTCCGTAAACTGTTCCTAACCACTATAAACTGTTGTGAAACTCATTGCCAATCCTCAAAGTGCAAGTAAACTTACTCTAAATATGTGTATATTTATGTCCTGATTTTTGTCTACCACACATTGATTAGCAATACTATTTCAGCTGCCATTTGTGTACATTGGTGAACAACTTCCTATATCTTTGTTCTATTGATAAATTTATTTCCTCCTTTTTTGTTATATTTTTATTCTTTTTTCTTTAATTTCTAATACTTTGAGGAGCTACATCGATACCACAAGTACCTGTTGTGTCACTTTTTTCTTTGTTTTTTTTTATGGTGAGGTTAATTAGACATTAATTTTTAATGCTTAGGTATAAGACAGCTTTTATGGATAAAAAAAATACATAGAAAAATACCATTTATGGATCAGTTGATCGAGAAATCAGCGCCAGGTTTCTAATAATAAAATTATCTTTAGAAATTGATAAGATCGGTAAAGAACTGTATATCTCGGTCTGTTATTGCAAGAGTGAATGTTGGATTTGGACCAAAAAGCTGAGTGCTTGAAATTGTAAGTAGTGCGTGGGTGAAGTTCAGAGATTAATAATGAAGATATGAGGAGTTGATTAGAGATTTTGGTTTATTGGATCTGACGGTAGATGCGGAAATGTCCACTTTTTTTTTATTTAGTCCATTTATGTACAATGTAATTCACTTACATGGGTGGAGTTTTGATCGATTATGTCTGCTGCAATTGATTAGTCATTTTATTGGATAATCTATTGAGCATTCAATTTAAAGAAAGTCTACTTGTATTATTTGGATTCTTCAGACTACTGTTCTCATCTTGAGTATTATTTGCACAATGTTTTGGTCAATGTAACCTCCAGCCTTCATCAAACTCAGGAAGCTTTCTGTCGAACTCAGAAATTTGCATGCAATTTCGAACGGGACTCTTTATTTAATCCATGGGGGTAGCATGCTATTGTTCCATCAACCATGACTGAGTAGAAGTTCCAATTATATTTTTGAGTGTCATTTGCACTGAAGATTGAGTCTTCAACCTCCAGCAGTGTAACTTTACAACTGAATTTTACCATTACGCTATGAGTCCTTGTGGACTGTGTAGATGTGTAGATTTCCAAGTGTGGGAGAAATATTTCCAAATTAGACAATAAGATTCCTGTGTTCAACAAAATACACCTGAAAAAGGTTGAAGGTTACATAAACTGAAACATTGTGAAAATAATGTTAAAGATGAGAACAGTAGTCCGGATAATCTAAATGATACGAACAATCAATCCTCATCTCAAAAATTCAGAAATGCGAAGAAAGTCTACTTCATCAGAATTAGAAGAATCACTTTCCCAGGACAAAATTAATTGCTCTGAACTGTTTTGCATCACTTTTATGTCCTATTATAAAGATTAAAATCTATATATGATGCCATTGAACCATATGTTTAGTATCCTTATTTTAATTTTGATCAAAACCAATCTTGTGATTTTCAAACTAGCTTAAGAGGTCTTAGGAAAAATTGAATTAAATATAATATAGACCACATTACAACCACTTATGCCTAGCAGCTGTCTTCCAAAATTCATAAAGATCCCTAGTTTAGGAGTGAATTATGTACATACAACAACATAAACATATACACATACCTAATTTCATTGATATTAAATTTCTCTTATTCTGTTTGTCTGTCCATTCCATTTTTTTCTCAGAAACTACTGGGCCAATCTGGTTGAAATTTTGTATGGACTTTTGTTATGATAAGGTGCAGTGAACTAAGTATTATGGTATTTGATAGCTGCACAGTTAGAGATTAATAGGATTGGTATTTTATGCAAGACAAACTCAAGTATTACCATATTCAATCATCAATTTGGCATAAAGCATTCATTCTAAATCCATGGCCTATAACTTTTGCCTGTTTTTAACAAGATAAAAAGTCTAGTGTAGAGACATATTTATACTAATATGAAAAGAACAAAAGAACTGAACCCTTTATTTAATCCACAAGAATCAATTGTTTTATTCTCTTATTCATAACTTGGTGGAAATGTTAATCTTTATATTATTCTTAGTTATTATCGCCTATAGCAAGGATTTAATAAAAGGTTTAAAAGGAATTCAGTGTAGGTTTCTGAGTTGCTAATAAAATTATGTATTTTTAAAATTTTGCTTGTTTATACTTGTGGTTTACAGATGTGATTTTATTATGCATAAAAATTACCTCTGTCTAAGGATTTCTCCTTCACTGATTGCTGATGGGAGAAATCTGTGTCCTAAATTCTCAATTCTTATGTTGGTTTGTAATTTAAAGAAAAATATGTTCCCCACAAAATGTTCAGCAAATAATATAATTCGTTTTTTTTTTTTAGTTTTTTTTTTTTACTAAATATGCCCACCAAAAAATATAACTTTTTTTTTTTCTTGCTTGTTTATTAAAAAGTTTTTGTGGTACTACATTTTATCTTTCCTTTCCTTGAGTTTATTAAAAATTTTTGTATATATATATATATATATATATATATATATATATATATATATATAAAATGCACTATACATAAATAAATCTTGGTCACAAAAATCAGCGAAACAATGGTTATATTATATTTGTTTACAGAGGCCATTTGTGTGTGTGAAAGCCAAGGTCAAACCGATCTCAACAGCTATCTAGATTCACCTTAATTAGAGCCAGGGCCAATGTGATCATACCAAAAAAGGAAACTAGACATTATCTGATTTGACCAATGCCCACCAAAGATTATAGTGTTCTCCAAGGGACTGAATTGCTTATAAAAAAAAGAAGTACTTGTCACAGAAAAGTAAGAACAAAATTTGACACAACAAGAGAAGCTTACTTAAAAGAGGTGGAGGTGGATGCTTTGAGCAACTCCCCATCGTCATGAATACCAAAGAAAGAAACATAGCACAAAAGACTGAACTTGTATTAGCCTGACGTCTGTTTATTATGTATAATTAATCTATAATTAAAAAGATCTTCTGTACTTTATGCCTTCTGTATTTGTTTCCTTTAACGTACACCTGGCTAACAAGGGAGGGGGTGATAAATGAGTACTGTATAGAATCCACACTGTATCGTGTAGAAGGAGCACCGGCAGATTCCCTACACACAGTGCACTCTCTGATGTCCGATAGGACCTAAACATCATTAGCTTCCAAATGATTCTTATGTGGAGAACTGGAGACTTTGATGGTATGGCCATGTTGAAAGATTAGATGAGAGTTCTTGGGTTAGTAGATGTAAAACAGTTGAGAGAGTAGGTCTAGTTCATAGAGGAAGGCCAAGGAAAACCTCGGATGGAAAGAAGTGATAAGAATGGAAAAAGAGAGATAAGTAAAAACGTGGCCAAAAGTAAGTTTGAAGGTCAGTTTCTAAAAGCCGTCCTATGCATGCCAGCACGTTAAACGGATGTTTAACCTACTATTACTACTACTACAACTAGTTTAATTTTGTTTTTTTAGCTTGACAAACTTATTCCAAAACAGACAACATTGAAGTAACATTATGGGTTTCTGTTCAATTTCTTAGAGACCAATTTTGGAACGCCATGTAATAAATGAAAGAAAAAGTAACCAGCACTTCTGTGAGAGGGTGGCACTATTATCTATGAGCATTGGCAAAAGATCAAGTTAATTTTCATTTCTGGAAATGGAACATTACCAAAAACACAAATAACACATGGCGTGTCCGAAGGAGAATAGATTTCCACTTTGAGTTCTATCATTTTTTCCCCCTTTATGTAAACAGATGAGGAATTATGAGTTTTAAGATTTGTTTAAAAACATCCATTTCGCTAACATAACAGAACTAATGGCTTGTTTGGCAATGGCCATTGTGGATGAGTTCACGATTTTGTTTGTTTATATTTTCTGATGCTTTACTAATGATAGCTTTTTTATGGACATTAATCAGAAGATTTCTGCACTTGGTTGGAAATGATGATGCATTTGAATTAGCACTACAAGTCTATCATTATTTTCATAGCAGGTGCTCAACTGAGTTAACTATGGTCTCCCTTTCAAAACATTTACGATAGACACTCATTTAGCTACAGCCACTGTCAGCAATTTCCCCTACTCTCTATCTGCACCTAAATCTAAATGCAAATTTCATGAACAAAGTTTCTTTCCTAGAACTGTTCACTTGTAGAACTCTCTACCATGCGGCTGCTTTCCAGCTGAGTACATGTTTTTTTTTAGTCCAACATAAACAAGTTCTTGTTAAGCCATCCTCTTAAATAATAAAATGCTACCCAATTTTCATTGATACTAATCATTACGTTTTTGTCTCACCGACAACTTATTAACCCATATCCTCATCTGGTCTTCAGACCTTGATAAGTGGCGACTTCCATGTAAAAGAAAAATTCTGATTTTTTTCTCATCTCTTTTGTTAATTTAAAAAGTTGAAAATATTAACACTTTTCAAAAGTGCTTGTTCAATAACAAATTTAATCTGGAAAATAATACTTTTAAATATTTTATATTTAAAGGAAAATTAAATTTTTTTTCAAAATAACTTTGTATCCAAAAGTTATCTCCCTTGTCCCAAAGACATTTTGAAGCAAATTTATTTAGCCCTGCATTTTAATTGAATGATAGTAAGCAGAAACAGGGATTAATTCAGTGGGTACCACCGACATTGACTTAGTAAACCTTATCATTTTTACTGTGATTCCTTTCAGTTGTAAATCGTATAATAAATTATATTTATTATATTACATATAATTGTTTTCGTTCAATTATTTCTTTATATTTGTGACTCATTACTCACAAATCCACTTTATTAACAGACAATTCAATAAATGAATATGTTAAAAAAAAACAAAAAAAAACGGATGTAGAGTTAGTACTAGCATAAACAATTTCTTTTTTTACTATCATTTAAACCTTAAATTAGTGATCATGTCCAAACAAAATTGACTGCCATTTTCAATTTATTCATGTTTGGTTAGGTAAATGTGTTAATGATTTCAGAGATAATAAATTTTACAATCAGTTTCCACACTTTAAAAGTATGCAGGTCGGTAGAAAATTATTTTTTTTGTGTTAAATGTTATTTGTTGTATATTTTGTTTGTTTTCGATTTCTGTTGACTTAACCAGGAATGCCCAATTTTCCTTTGAAACAATTTCACTAACTTGATTTAAAAAAATTTTTTTTTTTTTTTACAGTCATTTGAACGCGTAGTGGTCCAGAATATTCTCCATGGATTGTCTCCAACTCTGTGTGAAGCCATTCACAGCATCTCTCGTTGGAAAATCATCCAGTGTGCATTCCCTCATATTTTACATGCTTGTTCGGCACTTCTTAGCGAGAGAAAACATAAGAGTCATGATGCAAAGTTTACGACTTGCGAGACAAAGATCCTTTACACTCTGCACTGGCTTCTTCTGGATGCCGCATCTGAATGCGAGGATAACTGGCTGGAGAAAAATAATGGCCGCCCAAGTGGACGGTCATACCTGCACTCTCTGGCCACCA
The DNA here is from genome assembly GCF_053919585.1 of Euprymna scolopes. Classification (NCBI taxonomy): domain Eukaryota; kingdom Metazoa; phylum Mollusca; class Cephalopoda; order Sepiida; family Sepiolidae; genus Euprymna; species Euprymna scolopes. The sequence goes on from NC_136491.1 coordinate 113,874,086, forward strand.
TTCAACTGTTTGTTTACCTGTTAGCGCCACTCGTTCACACATTGCACGAGACGGATTTCCAAAGTCTGAAACTGGAAAACGGCCTGACGATTTGGCAGCCATTAATGAATTATAGCCTGCCAGACGTTCCATGTTTTACGGCAGCAGTGAAGCCACAAAGAAACATTCTCAAGGCTCACCGAGCACAATCTAAGGTGAACACAAATGCTGCTAATATATATATCGGAAAAGGCTGTTCCGAACAGAATCTCTATCTGGGTGTAGATTTATGCGAAAATGGAACAGGGGGCAGTGGAGACAACAGTAGCAATAACCCGTCATCTCCATTGGCCCCTCTTGCAAACATGAGTGACATCTGTGGATTGTCTGGATCAGACAGCCAGTCAGCTAGCGTTGAAGTGGTTTGTGAATATTGCAACTCTGTCGTTCCTTTCCGATCCACAGACAACAGTAATGCCTGCAAGTGTGGTGGCAAAGACAGCGCTGTTACGTTTTCTGTTGACTCCAAGCTAACGGTACCAACCAAATTGTCTACAACCCAATTAGACAAGGACTATCTCAATCAAAAACTAACAAGTGCCGTTATGAATGGAAGTAAAGGGCCCAGCACTACAACAGCTCCAGATATTTTAGCGTCCAGTTACTTTGATATCGCAGTACTAAGATGCTTATTTTGTTTACATTGGCCAGAAGGAGGGATCTATTGGGCTTTGAGATACATACATCGGCGACTTTTAGAAATTTGTGATGAATATATGCGACTGGAGCACACCGCTCGTGAGCGAAGTAAGTCATTACCAATACCAAGTATTCAGACCCTACAGATGCTAAGTATCCCAGCATCCCCTGTGATGAACATACATGAAACTAGTTGTTCCCCTCATAACCTACACAGGAAATCTTCCACATCATCTACACACAACTCTTCCAATTTTGTTCCTCAGATTCAAACTGCCACAACCCACAAGGAGCCGCCCCATAAGCGCATTCGGGTTGTTGAGCTGAAGCAATTGTTTGATGCGGCGCGCTCTAAAAAATACACAACCGAGTCCGAAGAAGGCGAGGCGCATTCTCCAAGGATTAACCAGGTAGAGCCAGCACGTCTTTCTATGAAGTCCCTCAAAGAGGATTCATCGAGTTCTTGTACCCTGTCAACACTGGACACGGATTCGGATTTCCATCGTCCGTGCTCAGCACTTGCCAATTACCTTGATGTGAAGAAAGATGCCAAATCAGATGACATATTTTCTGATCCCGCCCGGCGTAAAAGCATGCCCTCCTTGCACCAATCAGACAAGGATTCACTGGAGGGGACTGGTCAGCTCAACACTCAGACGTCATCATGCTCCACCCGTGTTGATTCTATGCCTGTCGGGTTGAACTTGAAACCTCAGCCGCAAGAACAGCTCTTGCCCTCGCCACAGCAGCATCAGGATCACTTGTTGCACCCCATCATCACGATCACTGAGCACAGTCCGTGCGACGTCACGCCTCTTGGAGTATCATCAGGTTCCATTTATTTCTCTGAGAGTCGGCGGCGTGGCAGCACGGAGTCGGAAAGGATTCTCCAAGACTACACTCCTGCAGCGTCTGTCAACATGGCTCGTAGCATGACCGACTCCAACATTGCCTATTCAAGTAAAGATGACACACAGGAAGCTGCTGGATCTGTCTATTACATACAGCCGAATGGCCAGTTTAATTATAATGTAATTTTGAAGGCTGTACACTTTGTGTCAATGAATGAGCACACCCCCCGAATATGTGAAGTGCTACTAAATATCTTGAACTGTCTACTTGATCTAAACGTGATCGACATGAAAAGACACGAACCCTCCACTAGTAATAATAATCCATCTGTAAACACACAAGACACAAACGAGAATTCTACAGAAACACCCAAACTAAAGAAAGTTAAAATCGAGGGTGCTACAACATATTGCATCGCCATGGATAGCATTGTCAGGTAAGAATATATTGAATTTGTATTGCTAATACTAAATGTCCTTACCCGGCGTTGTCTGGGATGCAGTAAAATCATTTTAGTTTTTAATTTTTATTTGTTTGCATATGCAAACTTATACGAAAAAAGAAATAAAATTTTAGTTGTAAGGTAAACAACTCTCATTATTGGTCCCCTGACAAAAGGAAGTTGGACCTGTAAATTCAGCCTTGTCTGTTCCTCTGTCTGTCTGCACTTTTCTCAATAACTACGCCTTGGAAATTTTGCACAAACATTAAATATGATATGAATAAAAAGTAACAGAATGGATTTTCCAGGAAAACTCCGGTGCCCCCCTCCCCCTTAAGGGTGCCTTTTGGGTTAAAATCGCTAAAATTGACACTTTTGTGCTTATTAAAAAAATTGATGCCTTGGATTTTTATAAAACTTTTTGAAAAGTTGTAACTAACTAATTTCTATATAATTTTGTTTGTCTATACTTCACGATAACTTTTGGGTGTGTCCCAGGGGCTCTTTTAGGGCTAAGAAAAGCACTCCATTTTTGAGACCATTTTACCATATTTGTCCAAAATTTTCTATGTATGTCTATTTAGCAGTTTTGTATGGTGCTGAACTCACATTTAAATATGTTAAGGCCTTGGAGACTTTTAGGGTTAATTGGGGGTGGAGGGCAAATGATGGACTTAATCATTTCTATTTTTTGCATGGTGCAGAACTCAAATTTACATATGTTAAGGCCTAAAACTGCACCGTTTGTTCATTTTCACCAGGATTTGATGTCCCCTGGGAACTTTTGGGGTTAAATGGGGGGGGGGGGGCTAAACTTAGTCATTTTTTTTTTTTTTTTGCGTCTTCACTGTGCACTCACGGGGGACTATGCAGGCTTCACTTGGTATTCTTCAATTTAAAATATGAGTTTTTTTTTTGCCAGGATATTATGAAGGGAGATGAGTAGCAAGATATCTGTTCACAGTACACTTAAACTTCTGTATGTCAGTATGGTTGGGAAAGCAGAATCCTGGAGGGGAGTTTATCTAGGGATCTTTATTGTGAAGGGGTGGGATTTAGCTGTTTGTCAGGTTTGTCAGGGGATATTATGTCGAGGGGGTAAAAGTGCTTGTAGTTCGTCAGAGTATTCACGATTAAAATACTTGTAGAACAGGCTGAGGGATACAACATTTCATCGATGGGACAGAGGCTGAAGTGTAGGTGACAGTTCAGGACCTATCAGGTTGGCGACTTTCTTTTGAACCCTGTCCAGGAGTGAGAGACTAGTAGCAGATGTACCAGCCCAAATGTGACAACAGTACTCCATACATGGGTGAATGGTGGCCTTATAGAGGTACAGGATATTTTCAAGTGTAAGTAGTTTTCTAACACCGTAGAGAGAACCCACCTTCTTCACAGCAGCTTTGGCAATGCTCTCGATGTATCTATTCTAGTTCATGTTCCCTGTGAATGTTAGGCAAGGAGTTTAAAGGAAGTACTTTCAGATAATGCGTTTTTGGCCATTGCTATTGGTGGTAGAGAAGGTTTCTTGTAATTATTGAAGGAAACAAACTTAGTATTGGCAGCATTGAATGTGACCATCCATTTTTGTTCCCATTCAACTACAGATTTGAGGACTTCCTCTAGTGTTTCTGCCATTTCCTTAGATATATGTTCATTTGTTTTCCCCTCATGGCTGTTATAGAGAGTGTTGTCATCAGCAAATATACCCATCTCAGAAACAATTTTATCAGGGAGGTCATTTATGAATATCAGGAATAATAAAGGTCCAAGGATAGACCCCTGAGGTACTCCCGCATTTATACCATATTGTTTAGATGTACGACCGCCAAGGACAACCTGGATTTTTCTCTTACTTAAGAAGGATTTAGTTACATTATGTATTCTTCCAGTCATACCATATGATCTGATTTTCCTTAGAAGACCTTTGTGCCATACCCTGCCAAAAGCCTTAGATATATCGAGGGCTACCACTCTACTCTCCCCTGCTTTGTCCAGTGAACGGTATATATGTTCAGAGACTACAGTTAGGATATCTGCTGTGGAACGGGCTTACCTAACTCCATATTGATTGTTGGTCAGGAGTTTAGCAGCTGTAAGGTTATAGATGAGCTTGATTAATTATGGATTCAAATATTTTGGCCAAAAGCGGGAGGAGACTAATGGGGTGATATTTTATTGGATCAATTCTTTAGGTGATTTTCAGAAAATATTTCATATTACCAGTCATCTGGTCTGGAGTAAGTAATTTTTAAAATAGATTATAACCAAGTATCTTATTGTCAGGTTAGGGCATATTGGATATTTATCTATGAGGGGACATTCAATAAGTGATGTTCCTAACTGACTTCTGATAACATTAGAGCAACAAAACTTGGCATAGTTATTAGTCTTTCTCTACATAGAAACCACCCAGAGTTACACATTTCTCCCATCATTTAATACAGACTGGTTTTGTAGAACACCCTATTTTGATCTTCCAGCTATGTTGCAACTTCGGAAATCGAGGCTGCATCATTTGGGAAACGCTTTCCTTCCTAAAACAACTTCATGAATGGGAAGAGGTGAAAGTCGGAGGGTGCAAAGTCAGGAGAGTGGAGAGGATGGAAAAGATTTTATAGACATACACTTGTGCTTCTGATCTGGCAATGTGTGTTGTGAACCAGAGAGTTGTTTTGCAGAAAGAGGATACATTTGCTTATCTTGCTCCTCCTCTTTTTGATAGCTTCATTTAATTTCTCACAAGGTTGTCCTTGATGGTCGTACATCTGAACAATATGATATAAATGCGGGAGTGCCTCCGGGATCTATCCTTGGACCTCTATTATTCCTAATATTCATAAATGACCTCCCTGACAAAATTGTCTGTGAGATGTTGATGACACCACGCTCTATAACAGACCCAACAGGAAAACAAATGAACAAATGAACACATATCTAAAGAAATGGCAGAAACACTAGAGGATGACCTCCAATCTGTAGTTGAATGGGGACAAAAATGGATGGTCACATTCAATGCTGCCAAAACTAAACTCGTCTCATCGATGTAATGTAGCATCTCTCTGCCTGCTCTACAAGTACTTTAACGGTGAATGTTCCGACGAACTACAAGCACTTGTACCCTCTCTACATAAATACCTCCGACAAACCCGACAAGCAGTAAAATCCCACCCCTTCACAGTAGAGATCCCTAGATGTGAGAGAGCCTTCTACTCCAGTAATTTCTTCCTCAGAACCGCTAGACTTTGGAATTCCCTTTCAGGTTCCTGCTTCCCCAACTTTACTGACATGCAGAAGTTCAAGTGTAATGTGAACCGACATCTTGCTGCCCAACTCCCCACCTAGTACTCCTGTAGCCTGTATCCCTAATAGTAGCCCCCTACATCAAAGTGGCAATGTGCCTTGTTTGAGGTGAAAATGTAAAAAAAAAAAAAAAAAAGAAAAAGAAAAAAAGGCGAAGCATAATACTTCCATGATTGTGGTACCCTTTGCTAGGAACTTGTCATCACTACTTCATCCTGGTCCCAGAACACTGTGAGTATAACTTCTTACTAGGAGGTTACATTCTTGTCTTCTTTAGAGTTTTCACTTTTGGAAAGGTGTCAGCAACCTGAGGATTCATCTGACAGACACCTTATGCATATAAAAATGGTCATGAATTTCCACAGACCTTGTACTAACTTGACCTCTTGGCATGTTTGGCAAATAGTCACGTGCCAATCTTCCAAAATAGCATCCCCAAACTTGACTGACAGATGCCTCATCAGAAACTGCAATCAATTAGCTCAGAGCTATAATTTGCCACATAACCCATAGAGATATAAATCATTGCACATGCAAAATTTCAACTAGATGAAACAGTTGGAAGTGGGTCATGTGGCATTAGTTATTGAACACCTCTCATACAGGATGTTTGGGATCAATTTTTGGAAAGGAAAGAAAAATATATCTTCATCAATAATTGATGTATTCTCAAAATTTAAAGTGGATCTCTCTAGAGAAGCCCTACTGGATCTTTCTGAAGAAGCCCTATTGTGCTTCCACCAGTTTCCAAGAGGCACCTCAACCTGTAGCATACGGCCTTCATGGTGCTCTTGGAGGAATGTCTGAATACCACTTTAATCTTGATAATCATTTGTATTGCAGGCGATACAGTTAGTGTCTGTCTCAACTGCGCCCACACATAATATTCTATGGAGTTGCATTCAGATGGGTTGGGTCGAGAGGGCAAATCTTAGTACTGATAAAGTTGTGGAAGTTTTCAAACAGCCACTGCTGTGTTTTTCTGAAGATGTGACATTAAGTTGAGTCCGGCTGCCACATATATTTGGTCTTTCTCTCCACATAGCATAACAGTGGAGAGCGACTCGGACTCAATTCAGATTTCTATACTGAGTCCTTTTTCAAAAATGTAGTTTTGCATATTAAGATGTAGGTCCAAGTAGATGTTCTTTTCGTCTGAGAAAAACCAAAGTATCCCTGGTTGACTTGGTATTTGACTTTGTTAAAGAATTTCTTGGCTTACATACGCCATTTTTCTTAAACCTTAGCAATGAGTTGTTGTTTCTTACAACTCCTGTTGAAAAATAGTGAACATTGTTATTCAGTGCTTTTTTCATAGTTGCAACTCTGGTGCTTATTTTCTCACCAAGGTTTGCACTATTTTACCTGAACCTTACTGAATCTTTTTCTAAACACCTGCTATGATGCTATGATCCTTTCTCCTAGCTGCTGCTTTCACATCTCTGTCATAATTCACCAGCCTATATCTCACAGCCTTCAACATGTTGCAGGAGCTCTAAGCTGCAACTAAGATATTCAAATTTTTAATTTAACATGAATCATTACAGGGCAGGTTACTCTCTCCTAATATTCTGGTGCTTTTCAGTTAGCCATGGTCTTCAGCTGTCAAACCCATAGGTAATACATAGAAACAGTCACTATTAAATATTGCAAATGGTTTTTAAATGAAAGAGTGTAAAAATATTATCAAATTTCTCCCTAAACATCCTTTATGAAAATCCTCATTCAATGCTTTATTCATAGTTGGTTACTTAGATGCTCATCTTTCTCACCAAGGTTTGCATTATCTTGCCTGGGCCTTGCTGAACATTTTTTTGCAGCTTCAACAACAAATTTTTATGACATGAATTTGGTAGAATTTATGTTAAGTACATCGTTTCCAAGAACTTTGTGGCTCTTTTTATTCAATGTGACAATTATAGGTATTACATATATGCAAATTGCATTATTCTTCAGGCATTTTGGCATCTCAAACCTTTCTCCATAAAAATTGCTTTTCCAGAAAAATCACTCAGCCATTAATTCAATGCATGGGACCCAATCACACCAAAGTTGCACTTGCTATGCCCAAATGCAATGCATGCTGCCACACAAAGCTCTCCTTCCATCAACCATGTTCTGGATAAAAGTCTTAAGTAATACGCAGTTGTATTCTGAGTATTAATAGAAGTTGGTATCTCCAAAGATACTGGGTTAAACAGAGTTGAGAGGGAAAAGATAACAAAATACCAAGGTCTTATGTATTACATAAAAAGAAACTGGAATCTTAGGAAGATCTCTATCATTCCAGTAATTATACAAGTAATCAGACTTGTGAAAAAGAATTTCAAAAGCTATCTAGCAAATATACCCTGTGAACCAGATGCAAGATAGATTCAAACAGTTGCACTTAAAGAGAGAGCCAGAATCTTAAAAAGATCTCTCAGTTAGAATATATAAGATAGCAGGTGAATGTTTGGCATCTGGTGGGATGCTTCATCCCCAGCTTGAACAAAGTTATAAGAAAATTGAAAAAAAACAAAACAAGTATTGCATGTACTGAGGATTGAACTTTCAACCTTCAGAAGAATGTCATTTACAAACTGAATTTATCTTGCAGACAATTCTAGTAATTTGGAAGCATACTCTTTTCTTATATTTAATTATTTACATTTTTATTTAATTGTCTGGTTAAAAGTGTTGAAATACTTTAATTTTCTGATGTCATCAGTGGATTTATTATATTTAAAATTTTCTTCCAGAATATATAAATCCCTTGGATGTCCACTAGGGTGTGGTGATGGCGTTCGAGGAGTGAATGGAGAACATCTGCGTATAAAAGGACAGAATTGCTTACAGAGACTACAAAGGGGAAATCCATCTTTATTTCGGAAATACTTACGAGATTTTGTATGCAAACATTCAGTCCAGGATAGCGTGGATTTTATGCATGCCGTACTTGGCTTCTGTGTAGAATCGGGTAGTTCTGTTCAGTCACCCACAGGTAAGATAAATATGATCCAATTGTTTTTTTTTCCTTTTATTTTAGTAATTGGTAATCTCTGATGCTACTAGCTCAGGCTTCCTAACCTAAAATGCATCAAACATTGATGCTATTCTTTCCCTTTATCTTTGTAAAACTCAATCATGTTCTACAAAAACAAAAACAATTTCTCTTTACAAAACAACCAAACCAAACACCATGAATAAATATTTGAAGATATAAAGAACTTGAAGCATAAAGACTTTTCTCAAAATTAATTGATTCAGCATTAAATAAATAATTAATAATAAGAGTTGATATGTTCTAAAAGAAAACAACCAAACTAAACACCATGATTAAATATTTGAAAATATAAGCAATTTGAAACATAAAATCTTTTTTCCAAAATTACTGGATTCAGCATTAAGTGACCAGAAAAGATTGATATGCCATAAAATATAACAACCAAAACTAACATTAATTAGGCATTCATCATAATTGTGGGGAAAAAATCACTTTAAATCTGCTTACAAATCAAATAAAAAGTGACAGCAATATTTAAATTAAAAAATATCAAACACGATAAAAAAAATACATTATTCATAGATTTAATCCCTCATTGTTAATGCTGTAGAGTAGAGTTTGTACTTGTAATGGCTATATCTATGGTTGGGTTGAGTTGAGTTTCTCACACGCATGGATAGCATCATTGACCATTGCATCTTACTTTTGCTGATTCTGAGTTAGGTAACACAGTATGACTAGCCAATCCTAATTCCATAGACCAACTATTTATTTATGAGCCTGATAATGCTGCAAGCAGTTGTGGCATGTGGCTACGATTAGTGGGGGGGTGCCTTGGAAAAGTTTTACCAATTGTTTTAATATTGTGTAAAAAAAAGCAAACATATAAAAAAACATGTACATAATTTATACATTAAAAAGACATAAAGGTAATAGGATTCTAAATAAAAGTAAATATTTTTTAACTTGATATATTCATTTGAAAATAAACCCCATTCTTCTTGTTTTTATTTGCAAGAAAAGATTGATAATTTTCTCCTTGACCATTGAATGACTGCTGAGAAATATACACAGGCAACTGCCTGTTATATAATTGATAAATGATTATAATCAAACTTCGAATCTGATGTCAATGTTGTGTCAGCACTAGTGAGCAGTGCTAATCTGAAAAAAGTACACAAACTAATTATTAAACTGAAAAATTAATTAAAACAAAATGTATCGGTTTATCATTATTCCATAGCGTTGAGCCCCTGATGGGGCATAGGCCATCCACAATATTCGTAGATGCTTTTGTAGTGAGTTTTTTTTGGGGGGTGAGGATGCTGGCCTCCTGTCCAACCTTCCCAGAAGATACATGCAGCATCTAGCCTTCCCAAATAGTCATCCATCTGGTACTGGCCAGGCTCAACGTTTCTGAACTTTGGTGATCTAGCGAGAACCGGTGTCTCAACATGATTGTGCCGTACTTTATTTAATTTCAAGAGCCATTTACAAGGATTTTTATGGTATTTTCGTATAAGAAATGATTCCTTAGCAATATACTGTTGAATACGGAATTACTATAAGGTGTAAATTTATAAAAACATTAATTTTCTCATTTGAAAAATTATAGTTTGTTAAATTGTAAATTTGTTATATATTTCAAATCCTGTTATAAAAAAACACTGAAAAATACTGATTTCATCATTTGGAGAATGTATTAAAAAAGTTTATTGGTTGTTAAATTGTAAGTTTGTAATCCTAAAATTAAAAAAAAGACAGAGTTTGTAATATTTGAAATCTGTTTATTAAAACATTCATTTTATTCTTTTACAATAAAGGAAAATGTTTTAATATATTTTGAAATAACTAATGTGACAAAAATAAGAATTTACTTTATGAGAGCTTTATAGTTTTAAAATCACTCTTAAATATATCTATTAATAATTAAAATGTCTAAGTTGTTTATGACATCCTGACCTTTCAGAACTTTGAAAATAATTTTGCAGCCTTTAAACTATCATTGATGAGAATTGATTTTCATCTTGTTTTCATTTGTTTTCATTCATTCATAATTTTAACTCTTTTCTCACTCTTCTCTCTTTCTGTATCTCTCTCACCCTCTCCCTCTTTCTATTTTCCTTTCTTCCTCTCTATTTTTCTCAGCCTCTTGTATTCCATTTCCTTCTCCTTTTCTCTCTCTCTCTCTCTGCTTCTTCCTTCTTTATTTTCTACCCATCTCTCTCTCTAAATATAACTTTGTCTGACTCATTAACTCTTTCGTACACTCTCTCTTTTCTCACACAGCACACTCGCAACAAAAATAAAACGGAAACTTATATACACACAAAATTTGAAGAAACTAAAGATGTTTCTAAAATAAAATTTAATTTCTATAAAATATTTTAAGAATTAAAATTTTTCCCTCACTTTTTATAAAAACCAATCTATCTTCCAAAACTGAAATGTTTTGAAAAGGTATGGTATAAAAAAAAAAATTTTTTTGCCAGACTTTTAGATCTTCATCTTTATTCAATATACAGTTAAACTTACTGATTTTTATCAACTAATAATATATTTCAATTCAATTTTTAATAAGCACCATTTGATTTTATAAATCGTTTCTTACAAAAAAATATACTCTCTTAAACTTCTCACTAAATTTAAGTTCAAGTAACAACAGATTAATATTTGGGAAAACAAATTAATTTTTATTTACAAAATAATCAGCAAAAGTCAGACAACGAATTGGTAAAATAAAAAAATAATAAAAGAAATAAACTACAAAAATCAAAAAACAATTCTTGCAAATTTACACTGTAGATCAATTTGCCCTGTCATTGCTGCAAAAAACAAACACAACTAGTTGACAAACTTTGCCATACATTTTGTGAGTTAGTTGCTGCAATATACTCCAAAGTATATATATATATATATATATATATATATATATATATATATATATATATATATACTAGCAGAAGTACCTGTCATTGACTGGGTTCAAAAACAGCCTACAGAAAATGGACTGTGATTGATGAAAGTATGATAGGTTATGAAAAGGAGGGGGTTGTAAAAAGATAGGTTTTGATACTCAAAAATTTTACCCTAAGCAAAATATGATGAAAATAAAGATAATTTTTGCGAAAATATATTTTTATATCAACTTTCTTTCCATTCGTAGCCAAGAGTGACCAACAAAATGATGTTTCCTTACAAAGAGAATATGTTATATACATGATAATAAGCAATTTTGTGTATAATAAAATTATGGGGTGTTCGTTCGCGCCTGACCTCCATAGAATGGAAATATTTCACAAAGTTTAACAATGTTTTTTAATATAGATCCACAGAATATTGTGATAAGTGTTTCAGTGTGAACAGGTATGGTATAATAAATTAAGGGGTTTATCTATTTTATTTTTACTTTCATCATATTTTGCATTGGTTTTGATACCCCCAAATTCGAAGCGATCTCTTTACAACCCTTCCTTTTCATAACCAATCATACTTTCATAAATCAGAGTCCATTTTCTGTAGGCTGTTTTTGAACTCAGTCAATGACGGGTACTTTTGCTAGTATATATATAAGGAAAGAAAGAGAGAAAATACAAAATATTTTGCATATTTATAATTTTTTTTATATTTTGTACAAAGTTAAAATCTAATGCTTTTTTTCTCATTTTTCTCCTGAACTTGCATGATGGCTACAATAGATTGGATTTTCACAAAATTGCTTTTATGAAAACTACAACATAGTCATCTTCGAATCTAATATCAATAAATATTTGTCATAAACCTCAAAAATCATCAAATCTTTTAAATTTCAATCATCTTCAATCCTTTCATTCAACTATCATCATATTAACTCAAAGGGTTTTTAGTCTTGATAAATCATGATTTATTATTAAAAAAAATGTTTTTTCCATTAAAAAGGTAAGTCTTTTCATAAAAGAGTAGACTATGTATCTAACAAAAATTCTCAGACTTTCAAAGTTATAGATGATTCAAATGATCTATCACGTTTCTCCATTTAACCCAGTCTAATTGTATCCTCACAAGCATTGTATTGCAGGCCAGCAATAACCAAGACACAGTGGTATAGTTAACAAAAAGTGCAGTAGCAAAAGTAGGTTACAGATGTACACATCATAATTCTGGGGGTCATAACTGTGACAAATCACTACCTAATGATGTGTTAGATGTAACTATATTTATTGTCTGTGGGTAAGTCCATTATTCCTGGAATGGGTAGATCAGCTTACCCAATAACATCTTATTATCTTGAAAGTGTTAGTTCCAAATGAGCCAACCATTTTTCCACAGCTAGTTTTGTCTGTTTTTCATAGTGGTGACAAGTTAAAGTTGTCTACCCTCTTTCTTTCTCCATTTGTTTGATTTACTCCTTTCTCGTTCTTTTTTTCACTTCTTAATTAAAATATTTGATTTTCTGATTTATTGAGTGTTCAAGAAGAATTTTTAATTTGTTTTCAGATTTTTTAAAAATTTTATTTTTCAAATATTAAAAGTTATGATTAAAGGTTAAAATGTTTCAGCAACTTGAAAAAAAAAATCTTTCTTTGCTTTGTTTTTGTTTCTAAAAAGAAACTAAAAAAATCTTCAATAAATAGCATTCAATCTTTTTTAGATGTTTCAAAAAAGTGGTATGAGAATTCTAGAGTAGAACAATTTGAGTGTTGTACTTTATTTTATGACGTCAGCAGGTTATGTGATTTTTAGTGAAACGGCCTTCTATTTACGTTGACCATGGATGAGGATTATCCAGAGGAGATCAGCCTGTGTTTTGTGTTATCTTAGTTTATTATTTAGTAAAAAAAACAAACAAAAACAAATAATAAAATATTTTACATTAAATTTTTAATTTTTAGAGATTTATTAAATAGCATAAATCTGGAAAAGCATATTAAAAGAGCACACAAAAATGATGTGCACAGCAAACTAATTTGACTTTTTTAATACTCATATTCACCCCAAACAAGGCATATAGCTACTTGGATGTAAGAGGCTACTATTTGGGACCATACCTACAGGAGCACTGTCTAGAGAGTCCAGCAGCGAGATATATGTTTACATTACATTTAAATTTCTGCATGTCAGTACAGTCTGGGAAGCAGAAAACGAGGGAATTTTCAAAGTCAAGCAGTTTGTGGGAAGAAACTATTAGATGAGAAAACTTTCTAGCACCTAGGCACCTTTACAGTGAAGGATTAGGATTTTGCTGCTTGTCGAGTTAGTCAAGGGATTTTACATCAGGAGGGCACAAGTGCTACAAGTTTATTATTATCCATGAAAGTATTTGTAGAACAGGCTTAAAGATTCAACATTTCAGTGATGGAACAGGGACTTGGTTTCTCTAGTTACAACCACTTAGTACAGGACCTATTAGATTAGAGACTTTTTTTTCGGACCTGTCTAAGAAGGGGAGACTAGCGGTAGATGCACCAGCCCAGATGCAAAATACTCTATGCATGGGCAAATGATGAGTTTGTAGAGATACAGGATACTCTCATGTGTGAGAATTTTCTACTGCAGTAGTGGGACCCTACCTTCTTTGCAGCAGCCTTCAGTGTATTTGTTCTAATTCATGTTGCCTGTGAATGTTAAGCCAAAAAGTTTGAACAATGAACCCTCAGGTAGTGTTATTAATCATGGCAATTGGTGATCGAGAAGGTTTCTTGCAATTGTTAAAGGAATAAAGCTTTTTTATGAAAAATGTACAAAACTAATCATGTGTAAATATAATGTGTAAATATCTGCCTCATTTAGGAGCTAACATCTTCAAGAGAACCACTTTGTATTAATAAGAATCAGGCTTTCATAGTAACCATTTTTCTCTGCCTCTTTTTTCTTGTAGATCAAAAGAAAGAATATTTATTATTCTCACTATTCAAAGCTGTATTTTACAATAAAAATAGATTACTATTTTCTCCATTGCACACCCTCCACCTCTAATCTGAATTTTTAGCAAAAAAGTGTAATTTCTAATTCTTATCCATGTCAAATTGAATGAAATGTTCATTTATAGTAACAATAAATTTTATTGATTTTTTCTCCTTTCTTTTTGATCAACCATCAGAACATTTCTAATAATCTATAAGTCAATGCAATTAATAAAAGTTCTAGACTTGCTGAGTTATGAAATCTCAATTTGATCTGATTTGATCTAAATTTTTGATCCCATTTTATCGTTAATCTATATTCTTATATTTTCTATTTTCGTCTTTCTTTTCTGGTCTATTTCATATGTTCTTATATTTTTGTTAACTATTTTCTTTTATTCTCATTACTTATGTTAAATTTGGAGGCCCAGTCATCATTATATATAATCAATAATAAAAAAATGTACGATTTTTCCCTGGTAAATTCATATAATTTAGTATAGTATGATCTTTGACCAGCTTGATTCTATTGTTGACACTGGTTTTCCCAGTTTTTTTTAGAATCCAGTACTTAGGACCACATAGAGTGAAAGTATTGCTATGCTGTAAAACAAAACAACCAAACCAAACTCTATGAATAAATATTTGAAGACATAAAAAACTTGAAGCATGAAAACTTTTACTAAAATAACAGACTCAACATTAAATAACCCATAAAGGGTTGATATGCTGTAAAACAAAACAACCAAACCAAACTCTATGAATAAATATTTGAAGACATAAAAAACTTGAAGCATAAAAACTTTTCCAAAATTACTGGATTTAGCATTAAATAACTCCAAAATGGTAAATATGCCTTTAAACAAAAATAAACAATGAACCACTTCTCATAGATCATTAGCGTTAAGCAACATTGAGACTTCTCAGTACCAGATGGGTGACAATTTGGGAATGCTAAGTGTTATATATGAAAAAGGACAGCAACATTTTTTTTTTAATGGTTTTTCATCTCAAACAAGGTACAATGCGAGGTGGATGTAAGGGGCTACTATTTGAAACAAAATCTGCAGGGATACTATGTAGGGAGTTGAGCAGCAAGGTGTATGTTCACATTACACTTGAACTTCTCCATGTAAGTACAGTCAAGGAAGCAGGGACCCAGAAGGAAATTATAAATTCTAGCAGTTCATGGTAAGAAACTATATGAGTAGAAGAATTTCCGGCATCTAGGGATCTCTACAGTGTAGGGGTGGGATTTTGCTGCTTGTCAGATTAGTAAGGAGTATTTATGTCTAGGGAGTACAAAGGTTTGGAATTTGTTGTAGCACTTTCCATTAAAATACTTGTAAAATAGGCACAGGGATGCAACATTTCATCGATGGGACAGGTTGGAGTTTGGTTGACAATACAAGACCTATTAGGTTGGCAACTCTATTTTGAGTCTTGTCTAGGAGTGAGAGACGAGTAACAAATGTGGCAACAATATTTCATGCATGTACAAATGGTAGCTTTCTAGAGATACAGGATGCTCTGAAGTGTAAGTAACTCTCTAACACAGTAGAGAGAGAGAGAGAGCCCACCTTCTTTGCAGCAGGCTTGGCAATGCTCTCGATATATTTATTCCAGTTTATATTCCCTGTGAACGTTAAGCCAAGAAATTTGAATGAAAAGCTTCCAGGTAATGTATCATTAGCCATGGTTATTAGTGGTTGAGGAGGTTTCTTGTAATTATTAAAGGAAAGAAGCTTAGTTTTGGTAGCATTGAATGTGACCATATATTTATGTCCTCATTCCACTGCAGACTGGGTGTCTTCTTCTAAGGTTTCAGCCATTTTCTTAGATATGTGTTCTCCTCGTGTCTGTAAAAGAATGTGGTGTCATAAGTAAATAAAACCATCTTGGAGACAATTTTATCAGGGAGGTAATTTATGATTATGAGGAATAATAAATATCCAAGGTTTAACCCCTGAGCCACAGTTGCATTTATATCATAGTGTTTTGATGTACAATCATTGAGGACAATTATGATTATGTTAAGTATTCATTCAGTGATACCATTTGATCTAATTTTGGTGAGAAGATCAGCATGCCATACCCTATCAAAGGCCTTAGATATATCTAGGGCTACTTCCCTAGCTTCCCCTGCCTTAGCCAGTGTGTGGTATATATGTTTAGATATTACAGTTAGGATAGCTGCAGTAGAAATGGCTTGCCTAAATCCATACTGTTGGTCAGAAAGAAGTTTAGTATCCATAAAGTAGTGAACTAGTGCTTGATTAAGTAAGGATTCAAAGATTTTGGTAAAGAGAGAGAAGAGGCTAATGGAGCGATAATTTAATGAGTCAGTTCTTTCCTTAGGATTCTTGTAAACTGGTACCACAGAAGCAATTTTCCAGCAGTCAGGAAAGCAAGATTCAGTAAGGTATTTGTTGAAGAATTTGGAGAGAACTAGAGCAACCTCAGCAAAACATTTTTTTAAGGCCCACATACCTTTTAGGTGTCTAGGTTTTTATGATATCACGAACTTGGGAAGTGATAATTTTTAGATCATCAAGTGTGGTTTCTATCTGCAAAGAAAAATTTGGGAGGGAGTGGTTTGCTGAGTTCAAAGTGGAGTTGGAGGCAAACCATTGGGCAAGCAAGTTAGCCTTCTTTGTTGCCATGTAAACAACCTCAAGGTTGTTGGATCATGGTGGAATTGTTGACTGTCCATTATTTACTACGCTGTTATAAATTTTCCAGAAATCACGAGTTCCTAATTTCTGCAACTCAACATGTTTACTGGTGGTTTCGGTATGTCTTTTCTTAGCTGTGGCTATTTCACTCTTACAATTATTTCTAGCTTTTATACACTTTTGTCTATGTGTACTGGACTTATGTTGGATAAATTTGCAGAATGCATGCTACCTTTGAGCAATGGCAGCTGCGTAAGTAGAAGTGAACCATTGAGGAGAGTAGGGTTTGCCATAGAACTTCCATATGGGAACATGTACTTCAATTGCTGCTTTGAACCTTTCAGTAGCCACATTTGCACACTGTTCCTGTGGAAAAGAAAAGATATTTCCTCATGGAATATCGCTGATGTGATCCCTGATGGCTTCCCAGTCAGCCTTCTTGTAGTATCTTGTTGTTTTGAGCGATAGTTCTTCAATTTGGAGTCCAGAGTTTATAGTGTGAGCACAATGTGATCAGCACTCCTGAGTCGGCAATGGGCATTTGTTACACAATCCTCAGAAATTGTCATCAGAAATAGGTCTAGAAGTGAGGCTTGCTAGTCCTGATGATCTGGTTGGGAACGTGACTGTCTTTTATCAGGGAATAGGATATAGAAAAGTTATGTGTGATGCTACAGCTGCATCTATGTAACTAGAGAAACCAAGCCAGTTACTGTGGTGGAAATTAAAGTTAACAGATCCATGTATTTGGGTGCTATCATAGAGAGTGTTGTATCTATGCTGTCAGAGACGTGGTTGATTAGAGTACAGTCTTGTGACGAGGGAGAATTGTAGAGAAAATATGTGACTAATGCAGGTTTAGTCTGAAGCACATGAAGTCCTGATTGTCAGATTCTAGTTTGGTTTCCCTAATCAAGGGGAGGGTCTTATGAATATAGACTTAAAGTCCATGTATGTATCTGAGTTCTTACAACAAAGTGGGAAATAACCAGTTAAAGGAAATGATGCAAAAATTAAAAAATGAAAACAAACAAAAAAAAACTCCCCTAAATAACATTGTTAAAATTACCTCACCTTTTTTGTTTCATTTAACTTCAGTCAAAGTTCTCAGACATCAAGGGACCCCATCCTGGAGCTAACACTTGATCTCTCTTTGGGATACATAGATATTGGAATAGTACAGTAAAGTTCTCCTTTACCTTTCAAATGTTGAGTTAGTAAAGAATTTAAGGAGATTAAATTTCTTCTCTTCAATTGACCAGTTAAATATCATAAAATACCTTTTGTGTAATCTCTTGGTGTTACTAGATTCCAGGGTAAGAATTCATTTAGTCTGGTGGAATATCCAGTTTACTATAAGCAACATCATTTGAAGAAGATGCACCATTACTCGTATAAGCCCGTGTGGATTATCCATACCGAGGAGATCTTATTTGGGATGCAAATATTATGTGATTTTGAATATTTAGTCAAGGTTTACTTGTAGAGAAAACTATCCTCATGCCTGGTTGTCCTGACAAACTCTTGTACAGAAAAACCTTAGACACTAGTAGGCATCTAGTAGGCATTCAAGTTCTCTCCTTACCTTACCTGAATGGCATACACAATGCGACTTGAGACTGCTTGTGAATTTGATATTTCTAGAAACTTCCTCTTTTCAAGAAATCTGGCTGAACACATTCAGTGAATGTGCTGTATTAGGATAGAAAAGGGAAGAGTATCCACTTCACCACAACCACCTGCCGTTGCACTTAATATAACTGTGTAAGACAATCATTTTCAATACTATTGCAATTGTATAAGCCAAAAGCAAAAATATAAGTCGGTCTACAAATAGAATAACTATTAATCATGTAACAGCAGGACTTTGTGGAAATTCCATGGTTGTTTATTTTATTGAAATAATTTTTTTTTTTTTGAACAGTTCAAATTCTTTGAAATGTAATAATTATAAATACTAGTTTCATTTTATAGTAAAGGTGAAAAATAAATTTTTATATAATAATTATCTCAGGTCAAAAAATTGACTTAAAAAACATCAGTTGTCATCTACTTCTTATTTACATAAAAACAATAAAAGCTAGAAAATTTTTTTTCCAAATTGCCAGAAAAAGAATTTTCCAAATTAAAACTGCACTATTATCTAAACTCAGAAAAACGCGTTTTTTTCTCTGCAGTATGCATTATTTTTAACTAGTCTAAACTTAATATGTAACCCAAACGGTATTACTCTTAACCAGTTTTTAAATGAGTTCTTCAAATATAAATTAATATAAAATAACCCGGCTTCACAAATTGATAAAAGTTCCATTATCGTATTTTACGTAAAGCTAGAATGCTCGAACATTCTAACTTGAATAAAATAAAAGCCAAAACCATCCACGCATGAATATGGGAGGGGAGACTATTTTCAAATATCGTCCGGAACTGGGAATGGAGCAACGGACTTATATTAAGTAGATATTAATAAGTCCCTCTTACCTTTTTTTTTGTAAATGGAGAGTAGATAATGCAGTGGATGTGTTATTAGCAGCTCCAGTAACTCTCGCTTCTCCTTTTTTGTCCCTCAGTCCTCATTTCCAATGAGTGATTTTTCTGACAAAGGGTGAAGAAAAAGCTGCTTTCCAGGTCGGTAGTACTTTGTGAACAGTTGCCTGAGATGTCAGAAATTTTCTGTTTCTATGTTTATTCTTGTGGCCATGTCACTAGTAAAGGTGCTGGAGGTAAATGTTTTATCTGGGCTGATGTTATCCGCCTGATAGTCAGGGATCCGAACCTTGGATTAACCACTAAGGAGGCTGTCCTATCAGCAGGTGCAAAGTACTGGGGCTGCTGTATTGCCATTTGGTGAATGGATTCTGGACCAAGCAGTAGTTTCTGGTAAGGCCTCTCGATGCCATACTAGTGGGTAATTGTTACAGTTTTACCTTATCATATGCTACAAAAAAAAATTTTTCCTCTCTTTTTCTCTCTTACTTTCCCTCTCTGTCCTGCTCTAACAAAGTCTGTTGACCTGTTCCACAAATCCCAAAACCTCAACATGAAATATCTCAAAAAAAAAAAAACACGAATAAACCTAGAACCCCATTCTCCAACGTAGACCCCTACTACCATGTCTCCTTCTTCAATATCAGGGGTCTACATTCCAACCTTCCAGAGGTTGAAACCCAATTACAGGAGATGAAACCGGACATATTCTTTCTAAGTGAAACTGGCATAGGATCGACCACTTCCTGGATGAGTTCATGATTAACTCTAACTTAACATCTAAATCTGACCCCAAGATCACCATGGGTATGGAATATGTGCCTACATTAAAGATGGCTTCCCTTGTGGTAGGGATATCTCCAAAGAAGACCCTAATTTACCTTATATGTGCTTCTGGGTTGCACTTGCTTACACTACCGTATTTATATTTTCCCCCTATCACCCTCACAACAGCGGGGTTACTATCTTTAAGAGTATATCTGCTCATCCTTTGGCTAACATTCACATTTACGGTGACTTCAATGTCCATAATGTGGAATGGCTGACCCACTCAAATAAGACTGATGAAGGGAGGTTCTGTCATGATTTTGCCATTGCCTATAACCTCATTCAGATTGTTCACGAACCCACTCATGTGCCTGATACTACCGATCAGTATGCAAGCCTTCTAGACCTTTGTCTCACAACTTCCCCTGAGCTATGTTCATGTTCCGTTCTATCTCCCCTGAGATCTTCCGACCACTCCGTTATGAAATGTAATAAGTCTTCAGACGTACCTCTCCACTGTACTGTATATCGATACTCTATGGCTGACTGGGATAGCTTGTGTACATTCATATCTGATCTACCTCTGCACTCCATGTTTAAAAAGGATGTGTCCTCTATAGTATCAAACCTGACGGAATGGTTAATTGTAGGCATAGACCGATTCATACCATCCAAAAAATTCCAACAAAAACCTAATAACCAGCTATGGTTCTCCCCAGAATGTGCTGCTACCATCGCGCACAGAAATCACTTTTTCCATTACTACCAACATAATAGATGTACTGAGACTAAAGCTGCTTTCAGGACTGCCAGCAACCTCTGTAAAAGAGTAATAAAAAATGAAAGAGAGCTATATGCTCAGTCCGTTAAATCGAAAGTAGCTGAGCAGCGGCTTGGTTCCCACCAGTTTTGGCAAATAGCAAACAGGATCCTGAACAGAAGCATGCATTCTATCCCAACCATCATCAATGGACATGAGGTCATCTCGTCAGCATCAGACAAGGCCAGACTATTTACCAAAACTTTGCAACTAATTCTACCCTATGCAACCAAAACCATCAACTCCCCGTATTTCCTCCTATAACAGACAACACACTATGCAACATACAAATATCTGTGCGTGAGGTTGCCAAGTTAATCAAGAACCTTGATTCCAGTAAAACAACTGGCCTAGACGGCACTACAGTTATAATGTTGAAAAAGCTTCAACCAGAACTTACCCCCATACTTACAAAACTGTTTAAGTGTTGCCTTAAGGAGAAGTGCTTTCCAACACCCTGTAAAATCTCGTCAGTATGCCCTGTATTTAAGAATTCAGGTGATAAGTCATCTCTCTCTCAGTACAGACCAATAAGTCTCTTGTGTGTCATGACTAAGCTGCTGGAATCCATATTAGAGAAGTAGTCAACCACCTCAGCAGAAATAACCTTCTTAGTGACATGGAATATGGTTTCCGTTCTGCTAGATCTACAGTAGATGTGCTAACGGTTATATCTCATAAGATTAGTGAATCTCTCGACAAAGGCTTCTTTTCTAGGGCAATTGCTCTTTGCATATCAAAGGCCTTTAATAAGGTATGGCATAAGGGCATACTTCACAAGATTTCCAGCTACAGTATAACTAGAAATTTTTTCTCAATTATTAAATCATTTCTCTCTGATAGGCTCATAAGAGTAGTGGTTGATGGGCAGAAATCAGAGGCCCAGAGTATTAATGCTGGAGTTCCTCAGGGGTCCATCCTGGGCCCAACTCTCTTCCTGATCTGGGAAAATGATGGGATCCTTCTACCGCTCCAGAAGATATCTCACTATTGATGAAATTCTCTATCTGTATAAAAGCCAAGTACGTCCAAGGATGGAGTACTGCTGCCACATCTGGGCTGGAGCTGTTAAAAGCAGCCTATCCTATTAACAGAGTACAAAATAAACTTCGTGGCCTAGTGGGGGATGCCCTTTTCTCTTCCCTGCAACCTTTCTCCCACAGAAGAGAGGTTGCGAGCATGTCTTTGTTTTATTGTTATTTCCATGGCAAGTGCTTGTCTGAGCTCCGATCTCTGGTCCCCCCTTCGCCAATCTTTCAAGAAAAACATCCATCTAGCTGAAACCACTGTTAGTAATTTTCCCTACTCTTTATCTGTGCCTAAATCAAAACATAGATTCCATGAACAAAGCTTCTTTCTTAGAAGTGCACGCCTGTGGAACTCTCTTCCGTTTGCCTGTTTCCCACCTGACTACAAGTTGGATGTCTTCAAATCCAACATAAACAAATTCCTGATGAATCGCCCCCTTAAGTAAGACACTTTATCAAATCTCCAATACTAATGATTACTACGATATTATCCCATCGTACTGTACACGCAATAACCCTTATCTCTGAGTGGCTTCTGCGCCTTGATAAGTAGTGACCTCCATGTAAAAAAAAGAACGAAAAACAAAAAAACTGTATAGCGATTTGTCAAGGAAAATTGTCTTGCTCAATCAAGTAGGGTCATAAGTTTGACAAAATAGCAGAGGTTATGTTGGTCCTACTCAATGTGAATATAACTGTCCATGTATCCCCATTTCAACCAGAGTTAAATTTCCAACTTTAGTTTGACTCCGTGGTGGGTGGTGGAACTCAGGAATATTGAAAACCAAATGGCAAATGCAAATAAAAATCTAAGTGACATTTTATCAGTCAGATTCTACTGACAATGAAACAAACAATGGCTTTCCATGATTTATTGCAATTGAATCTCTGGAGAAAACAACTCTCGCTAAACTGTCACATTTTCTGATAGATAAAGTAATCAGAAGCAGGATAAATTCCAAGTATGTAAAAAAGATTGGAAATCCGTAACCTAATGATTAACAGGCAACAAATCTATTAAAAAAAGTTCTACAACTTGAAATGTAATGAGAAATTGAAAACGTCCAGAAGGGTCATTGGTCTAGTAACAGAAGAGAAGATCGAGATGACACTGCATTAGCAAGGGTCACTTAGAAACAATATTGATAAAAAGAGGTGAAGAAACGATTATGGCCAACATATATACCAGTGTTTGGACGTAATCGTCCAAACACTGGTATATATGTTCGGCCATAACCATTACTCGGCATCAGTAAAATCTTAACTTTTTGGAGTATTGGAATTGGAAAAATTTGTGCCTATTTCCCAATGCCAAAAACGATTCCTTCAATTGTCTATTTTTAATTCCATTTTACTTAAAACAAAATCTTCCACTGCTGCTAGTAATGATAAAATGATAAATATTTATTGATTTAAAAATATCAATAAAATTAAAATCTCTAGATTATCCCCCATAAGTGTAATTTTACGCTTGAGAAAACATTTGCACATTACCCATGTATTTTATGGTAATAGAGAAAAAAATAACTTTATAATTAAATATTTAGAGATATATAAATAATGAGAATCAGGAATTTAGTATGGAATCGGTAATTGTATCAGAATTAGGGGAAAAATATTGGGATTGTCACATCATTAATATATACTGACCTTTGATTCTGCAACAATCTCAAAGGAGGTAAAAATTGGTTAAACTGCCGATAGAGTTGAACCTACATACCCAGCCATTTACAATGTTTCAAGTACCAAAAGTTTGGCCACCATAAGCATGTGTTTAGGGGACAGCACATAATGTGATAAATAGGAACCAATCGACACTGAGAACGAGTGTGAAAGGATTAAAAGATGCTCAACTTGTCATGGTTATCACTCCATAGTTTTAAGATTGAGCGATTATTTTAATGAAGAAAAGGAAATTATAACAATAAAACACACAAGAGATATAACACTACTCGAGGCTAGAAAGATTGTGGCAGCTTATATGAGACCTCAATCCAACTGTGGTTGGAGCCACCACTGAAAAAAACATCAAAATGGAACTCCTTCAATCAAGAAGGAAACTAAGTATGGTGAACTGGTAGAAAAGTTGCTGAAACTTAGCCTGGATGAGTGGCCAGGATTTCAGAAATGCTTGCAAGATGTTTGGTGTGGAGTTTTGGGGGGTAGGGGTGACGGGCACACCAATACAGCTAGGAACAAAAGTGATAATAGAGCCGACAAAGAAAACATCTGAATAAGTGTGTTTTGGAATTGTTTCCGATCAGCATATATAGGACATTTGAAAATATTTTAATGCATACATGAATTAAATAAGCCTAAGGTGTTTTGGTAAAAATGTAGTGAAAATAAATGGAAGAAATTTTTGCATTTATTCATTTAGATAACTGGATTTATTTATCCCAACAAGTAATACACTTAAATATTCAAGACAAATTTTCTAATGTGTGGAGATATGAAAAAGCAAACTTACTGAGATGTCTAGCAAGCGCATTAAACATAAGTGATATGGATGCATGATAAATGACTGATCTCATGGTTTCGCAAAGACACCTCAATGAAACTGTTCTGGTGCTGAGGAGACAACTCCATGTCCAGGAACTCATCTGAACTGAAATAGCAACAGATGAATATTTCATATCAGTGACTAAACCAAAATGAATGAAAAAAGAGAGAGGAGTTCTGACAAATATGCTGCCATTTCGACGGTCAGTAGGAAAAAGGGGAAAGCAGTTTATGTGGTTTGAATCATGATTTTTATATCTGTGATTCATATGGCTAAATCAATCAATGGTTGACAGCTCCATCATCACATTATCTAGAACTTGATACATTAATAAAAAAGTAGTCCCAATAATTTGTTATATAATCTATAATATATGTCCGCAAGGACCCATGGATAAAGTACTTGATAAAATTCAGTTGTAAGTGACACTCTTCTAGAGGTTGAAGGTTCAATCTTCAGTGTGGGCAATACATAGAATACAATTGTACATTGCTTAAAGCTTTTACCTTGCTATAGCTGATGGAAGAAGAGCCTGCCATGTCTGTAAATTAAATAAAGGGTATTGTTCAAAATTCCATGCAGATTTATGAGTTCAACAGAAAGATTCCCAAGTTGGACAAGATATACCTGGAGAAGGTCGGAGGTTATATTGGCTGAAATGTTGTGAAAATCACACCCAAGATGAGAACAGTAATCAAAATAATCCAAATCATACAAATTATCAATCCTCATCTCAAAAATTCAGAAACATATAATCTTTTATTGCAACATTGTTATTTGGAATTAATTTATAAAGTGATGCATAAATTTGCTTTATAATCTTTTATCATAATCGCTCTGACACCTATCATGCCCCAATTGAAATAAATGGCTCTCATCTTGGGGAAGCACCATGTCTTGACAAGCTTCTGGGACTGACCTTCATTCCTGATCTGAAATGTAACACATACATCAAATCTGTTGCTAAGATCAATGGAAAAATGGTTGGATCATTCTACTGCTCCAGTAGGTATCTCACTGCTGATGCAATCCTCTATCTGTATAAGAGCCAATACATCCTAAAATGGAGTACTGTTGCCACATCTGGGCAGGAGCTGCTCTGTGTGCTCTATCCTGTCTTGATAGAGTTCAAAACTGGTTTTGAAACCTAGTAAGTGATGCTCTTTTTGCTTCCCTGAAACCTCTTTTCCACAGAAGGGACATAGCAAGCCTGTCCCTGCACTATTGTCATTATCATAGTAAGTGCTCGTTTGAGCTCCAATCGATGCCCCCTCCCCCCCCACCAAACTTTCACAAGAACCGCTCAACTAGCTACAATCACTATCAACAATTTCACCCACATTCTATCTATGCCTAAATCTAAACACAGATTCTATGAATAAAGTTTTTTTCCTAAAACTACCCACTTGCTTCCCAGCCAACTACAGCAGTATGATAGCCTTTAAGTCCAATGTAAATAAGTTCTTGTTGAACTGTTCCCTTAAATAATCAAATTCTACCTAACTTACACTATAAATGATTATTACATTACCAACTTACATTCATTAACTCTTATTCTCGAGTGGCCTTCTAGCCTTGATAAGTGGTAACTCCCTTGTAAAAAAAAAATACATATATTTGTACGAATTTACTAAAAAAGCCTAAAAGTCCTGCATTTTTTTTTTTTTGTAGAACTTGTCATGTTTTGATGGTTAAACAAACATTCATTTAACTCTCAGCTTCATTTTGTTTCTCTTTTTTAGAAACTTTTAAACAGATGTTCATGTCTATTAACAGTTTAGGATAATTCTGTAAAATTTTATTATTTTAAACACAGATTTACACAACACAAGTATCTCATCCGGTCGCTGGTATCATCATCCCCAGTCTCTTAAGAGTACTTTGAAAATTCTTATGTCTACTAATTACTCATAACTTTTTTTTTACTCTTGTTCATCGCAAACAAATCATAGTAAGGTGCTACTATTTGGACCACATATAAAGGAACACTATGTAGGGAGTTGAGCAGCAAGATGTCTAAACTTCTGCATGTTAATATAGTCTAGCAGTCCAAGGGAAGAAACTATTATTGTAGAAGGCTTTCTGGCATTTAAGAACCTCTACAGTCAAGGGGTGGGATTTTGCTATGAGAATGGGTTTCTTGTGTGTATGTAAGAAGTGAGTAGAAGTGCAATGAGTTCATCAGAACACATTCTATTAAAAACATGCATAGAGATGTAGCATTGTGGTGATGGAACAGGAGTTGGAGCTTGGTTGATGGTGCGGGACCTATTGGATTGGAGATCCTTAGAGAAACTAATGGTAGATGCACCAACCCAGATGTGGCAACAATACCCTATGCATGGACGAATGGTGACTCTGTAGAGATACACAATGCTCTTATGTAAGCCAGTTGAAGATGAGGGTTAATGAGATTGATTGTCAGCTAAATGAAGAATATTATGAGAAGATTGAAAAAGATGGATGGAATAAACAAAGTTTGATTACTTATGAATTCAGTTTTTGACAAGTATTTGTTGACATTTGATGACCATGTTGTAATCTGCAGGGATGCAGTCAGATGATAATGTGTTCCATAAACAAGAAAGAAACTGTCCATGGAAATTCTGTCTGATATTAGGAACATTTTTTGGCAGTTCTGATAAAAGACAAGTTCTTGCTGTGAATATCTTACAAGGAGGAACTAGATATTAGAGCTTAGTCGAGAGCCTTCTGTGGAAATAATGATAGAGTAGAGAAAGACTAGCAACGTCTCTTCTGTACAGAATAGATGAGATCTTCACTCTCTAGATTTCAAAGTCGATTTTGTATTCTGTCAAGATAAGAAAGATTGCTTGGAAAACTTTGCAATTTCTCCAATTCACAATACTGCTATAGTGGGGTTTATGAAAATATTACACTTTTTTTTTTATTAAAAAAAAAATCCATTTGTCAATTAAGATTTGCTCCTCTTGCTATCAGCTCGATTTTCAAACCCCTGAAAAATAATATTTTTTTTTTTTTTTTTTTTTTTTTTGAGAAAGTTGATCCAAAGAGAGCAATATTCACACATTTGATTTATTGATTGTTTAAAAGATGAAGGATTTTATTTTCGGTTGTTAGAAATAGTAGCAGTATTCAACTTGATGAATTAGTTCCACTTTCATCCACTAGAGGTCTCATTGAGACTGGCTGATGTAAACAGAATACTTGTTTACTCTGTTCCAATTAATAATAAACTAGCTGTATCTACCAACATTAAAATATAAGTCAAGTATATATGAAAATGTATAGAAGTACACTTTTTAGCCCATTAAAAACAACCTATACACCGTTGACTTAGAATGAGTGCTTTTATGTCAAATTAATGCTTGAATATGGTTAAATTTGTGTTCATTTCTGCATTAAATCTTAATCCCTATTAAAACCTTGTTATATCCTTTAAATAAGAATACAGCAAGAAACATGAGGTTATGGGTGAAAGACAAAGGGGTTTTACAAGGGAATACATGTGACATGAGAGTTACTCAACCTATTTTCTTATTCTCTTCCTGTCTTTTTTCCTTCTTCCTCAGTCATGTGAGAGGGTCAATATACCCATAGTTCATTTCATCTATGAAGGGATGTTAGGATATTCCATTACATCATCTTCCTCCCAAGCTAAATTCGTCCATAGAATTTTGCTTCTACCATTTTTTCCTTTTTAGACTTTGTCCAAAATTTTGGTCCTTTTCCTTTTCCTTTCATTTCTCCTCATCATTTGTGTTTGCTGATTTTTTACTTTTGGAGAGTGACTGGATTTCTGAGTTACTGGTTCTTGTTTGGAGGTTGTATATGGAAAGTGTCATATAGCACTTCCATTGATAACTCTTGGTTTCTGACTGTTTCTATGTATTGGGGTCTCAGTTGGTTAATATGTTTTTTGTGGAAAAAAGTCTGCCCTTTTATAATGTAAACCATTCTCTCAATTCTTCTTGAGATTATGCTTTGTTCCCAAAAACTCTTCCCTGCCTGATAATTTTTGAAGAAACTTTATCCCCGTCATTGTAAGTCTTGTACCTTATATTACCTTGATACTTTTTTTTTACTTTTTCTCTTGGGATTAACCGGTCGAACACCGAACGTACCTTCCTGGCAATCATAATTTCAGCTGGAGATAATTTAATATTTATATTTGGATTTGGTGTTATCCTATATATTGCTAAGAATTTTTTTATGCTTTTTTCTTCCGTGTTAATGTTATTATTCTTTTTTGAAGCTCGTTTAAAAGTATTGACAAATCTTTCCACTTGTCCGTTTGATCGAGGCTTAAAAGTTGGTGTTGTAATGTGTTCAATGGCCAGTACCTCACAGTAGTGCTTGAATTCCTGACCTGTGAACATAGTGCCATTATCACTAACAATTGTTTTCGGAACTCTGAACCAACTAAATACCTCGTCCAGCGCTTTTATTTTGTTTGCCGCTGTAGGGTGTTTGTATTTAAAAATTTCTGGCCATTTTGACATACTATCTACGATTACTAGGTAATAATATCCCTTCAAAGGTTCTGCGTAAACGATATGGATGTGTGTCCAGGGTACATCTGTTTTAGGCCAAGGTTGCATCCGTAGGGGGGGAGATCTCGCGGCTAGTTGGCAACCTTTAAATAATTTCACCATTTTCTCAATGTCCTGATCCATTCCAGGCCGGTATGTGAATCCTGTCATTAGGGCCTTCATTCTGGAGATTCTAGGATGATCCATGTGGAATTCTTTCAGGATTTTCTTTTGTAATACTTGCGGTATTACCACTCTGTCTGCGTACATCAGAGTTTCATCACACATAGAAAATGGAAACACTTTTAATCCTTTTCTATTCTTTTCATCTTGTCCCACTTGTTTTTTATCTTAATATATTTATCTGTTTTCACTGCTTTCTTTATTTCCTCAAGTGTAATAGGAAATTCCCTAACAGTATTTATTAATATATCTGTTAGTTCATTTTCTTCTTTTAGTTCTGTTATAAGTTTCTTCAAATTCAGTTTTACTGGGGATCAATCTCAACAAACCATCTGCATGTGCAATTTTACTAGATGCTAGGTGTTTCATTTTGAAATCATAATTGAGCAAAATAGTACTCCATCTCTGTAATCTATTTGCTATATGAGTAGGAATCCCTTTTTTAACCAAAAATCAATAGTAATGGTTTATGATCCATTTCCAAGACGAAACATCTGCCATGAATGAATCTATGAAACCTTCTCATGGCATACACAATCGCCAGACCCTCTTTTTCGATCTGACTGTACTTTCTTTCAGCGGGTAATAAAACCCGAGGCGTGAGAAATTGGTTTAGTAGATCCATCTTCCATTCTGTGTAGAAGCACCGCTCCTAAACCGTATTCGCTTGCATCTGCCACTACAATTAAATCCTTTTTCGGATCGTAATGTGCTAATGCTAGATCCGATAACAAACATCTTTTAATTTTTTTGAATGCTTCCTCACATTCTTTTGTCCAGAGCCATTTTTTATTCTTTTTCAATAATTCATTTAATGGTGCTCTTAGTTTGTGCATATTTGGAATATAAGAATTATAGTAGTTTGTTAGACCCAAGAATGACTGCTACTTCACTACATTGTCTGGTCTGGGCATGTCTCTAATTGCTTCTGTTCTATTTGGGTTAGGTCTTTTACCTTTCCAATCAATTATTTGTCCCAAATATTCAATCTTGTCCATACCAAAATTACATTTTTCGAGAGCCACTTTAAATCAATGGTCTTCTATTTTCTCAAATACCTTACGAATATGGTTTTTATGTTCTTCAACATTTTTGCTTCTTATGAAAATGTCATCTAAATAAGCCATTGCAAAATTCAAGCCTGCTAGCATGGCATCCATAATTTGTTGGAATAAATTTGATGCTACTTTCAACCCAAACGGCAATTGTTTTAGGGAAAATAATCCTTTATGAGTATTCATTGTCAAGTATTTAGAACAATCTTCGTGGACTTTGACTTGCAAATATGCTTCTGATCAGTCAATTTTTGTGAAAATTTTTCCTCCATTTAACTTAGAAAATATTTCCTCAGGGTATAAGAATACAGCAAGAAACACGGGGTTATGGGTGAAAGACAAAGGGGTTTATTTATAAGGGAATACATGTGAAATAAGGGTTTTTCTCGACCTATTTTCTTATTCTCTTCTTGTCTTTTTTCCTTCTGCCTCAGTCACGTGAGCGGGTCAATATATCCATAGTTCATTTCATCTATGAAGGGATGTTAATTTATTCCATTGCATCAAACCTATTTATCAGAGGCAATCTGTATGAATGGCTTGTATAAGGAGTCTATAGTGAAGCAAGAGTGCATAATAACCAACTACACATCTTTTGAGTTAGCATTGCTTGAGTCCAGTGGCAAAAAAGTCCAGGTTAATGCAAAACAATATTGGGATATGCAGAGAAAGACTAGTGTTATTATTTGGATGTTTTTTCTCCTCTTGGATGAGTTTTTAGATGTTGTGTAATCTTCAATCTCACCTCTTCTAAACCGGTATTGTTCAACTCTAATCATAAGAAAAAGTCCAGGGTAATTGGAAACAATGCCAAGATAAGCAGAGGAAGACTGGTGTTATTTTGGGCTTTTCTATCTCATAGACTAGCAGTAGCATGACTAAGGCCCGAGAGTTCAGTTTACTATTTAATCCATAACTGGAGGGAGGATATATGAATTAACATATAAGAATAACATTCTGAGCCATACTTGAGGAGACGATGATGTGTTGAAAGATAAAGTAATGAAACTACATCTTTTTGTTATGAAATCCGATAAGCATTAAACAAAATAAAAACGTGATTGACCTTCTTCACCACACAAACTACTTTTATTCATGGGAATAACATGATTGTTTATCGAGATCCACAGTGTTCTGTCTATGCTCATGCATATTAATAGCGTTACCTTTTGAACTGTGTGACTCTTTATTAAATATGAACAGTCATTAAGTTGAGAATGCCATAGAAGACCATTTTGGAAAGGTACTACGACTCTGCATGAACCCTGAACCCCACTATTTACTGTAGTTTACTATTTAATTAATCCGTATCTGGAGAGAGGATATATAAATTCATATATAGAATAACATTTGGACCCATAACAGAATAAAATGTGTTGAAAGTAGGGATGTGCTGATTATCAAATTGACCGATTACCGATTAATCAGCCTTTGATAATCAGCTAATTAGTAGGTTTTCTAATGCTGATTTATCAGCAAATTTTGCTGTCATAAATGATACTGATATTATATTGTAAACGAAGACAAGTTTTGCTTCCCAGTGAAAATTTATCAAAGATCCATGCATTGTCTTCACCATATTATCAAATAACATGCATGACGCGCTGTTAACATGTAAACTTTTGCAACTGAACTGAATTTGATGCAAATAGATGTAAAAATATGGAAAATTTCCCTCCTTTCTCTTCCTATCGAATTAACATTATTATTTTTTAATTTAAATCATTTTCAAAGAAAATTATTACTTCATCTTTCAGTTTTCATGTTCAGGGATTGTACAGTAAATTGCGATGATGTGCGAACCGAAAATAAAGCATTCTTCATCAGTCATACTCTTGTTCCTCATTTTTGGGCTCTTGCTACCATTACATATATATTTTTTCTGGTTTAGATGATGTATATTTTCTTGAGATAAATTACTAATTATATATCAGACATATGTAATTTCAATACGTAAAAAATGAACTAAATGTTGACAACAACCTTCAACCATTATGGCAGCCAGTTTTTACTGGAAGTATTTTGATGTCAATCCCAAGAATAAGAATACAGCTGCTTTTTTTTTTTTTTTTTTTTTTTTATTACATTTTCACCCCAAACAAGGCACATTGCCACTCAGGTGTAGGAGGCTACTATCAGGGTCAGCAACTACTGGGGCACTATATAGGGATTTGGGCAGTAAGATGTCGGTTCACGTTGCACTTGAACTTCTGCATGTCAGTACAGTTAGGGAAGCAGGATCCTGGAATGGAATTCCAGAGTCTAGCAATTCTGGGGAAGAAACTACTGGAGTAGAAAGATCTTTTACATCTAGGGATCTCTACTGTGTGTGGGTGGGATTTAGCTGCCTGTCGGGTTTGTCTGCGTCGTGGGGGCACAAGTGTCTGCAGTTCGTCAGAGCATTCACCATTAAAATACTTGTAGAACAAGCAGAGGGATGCAACGTTTCATCGATGGGACAGAGGCTGAAGCTTAGATGCCAGTTCAGGGCCTATAAGATTGGCGACTCTTTTTTTAACCTTGTCTAGGAGCGAGAGACTAGTAGTAGATGCACCAGCCCAGATGTGACAACAATACTCCATACATGGGCGAATGGTGGCCTTATAGAGATACAGGATACTTTCAGGTAGGTGTCAGTAGTTTTCTAGCACGGTAGAGAGAGCCTACCTTTTTTGCAGCGGCCCTGGCAATGTTTTCAATATAATTGTTCCAGCTCATGTTTCCTGTGAACGTTAGGTCAAGCAGTTTGAAATATGTACTCTCAGACAGGGGGTCACTGACCATTGCTATTGGTGGCAGAGAAGGTTTCTTGTAGTTATTGAAGGAAACCGGTTTGGTCTTGGCAGCATTGAATGTGACCATCCATTTATGTCCCCATTCCACTCCTGATTGGAGGTCATCCTCTAGTGTTTTTGCCATTTCTTTAGATATGTGTTCATTTGTTTTCCTGTCATGCCTGTTATAAAGTGTAGTGTTATCAGCATATATACCCATCTCAGAGGCAGTTTTGTCAGGGAGGTCATTAATAAATATCAGGAACAATAGAGGTCCAAGAATAGACCCCTGAGGCACTCCCGCATTTATATCACACTGTTTAGATGTTCGACCGTCGAGGACAACCTGGATTTTTCTCTTATCTAAGAAGGATTTAATTTTGCTAAGTATTCTACCAGTGATACCGTATGATTGCGAGTTATGTCATTCTATTACATCAAAGGGTGGCAAATCAGTAAAAACTTTTACAATAACTAATATGTTAAACCATCTTAGAAATGTTCATTCAAAAGAAAGAAAAGTTGCAGATGAGAAATAGAGGCACAATAAATATTCAGGGACAGACATTCCAAGAACAAATGACAGCAACTATGAGCCTCCAGCATAATACCAAACTACTAGAGAATCAATATTGGCCAAAAAGAAAATTTGGAATACTAATAACCACAGATCACAAGAGATCCAATACCTGACCAGAGAAATGATTGCTGTTGATATTCAACCATATTCTGTAACATCTGACGGATTTAATGGGATTATTGCAAAACTTTGTTCAAATTACAGCATTCCATCAAAAAAGTACTTCACTGTACAATAATTTTTGATATATAGTAAAACAAAAATTCAACTGTCTCTTGCTGAAATTAGCATTTTATGAACTACAGACATTTAGACAGCTACAACAGATAATGCTCCTTTTCTGAATTTAACAGGTCATTGGCTTTCAAATCACTTTGGACAGTGCAGAGCTGTTCTTAAGAGTTTTATTCCCTGGTGCACATACAGGTACAAGAATAAGTGAAGAATTGCACCCAATGTTCTGGATGAGTATATAATCTTTAATAAAGTTTTCTTAGTTTTGTGTAATTCAGGAACAAATATGGTTGCTGGTGTCAGGGAATGTGATTTATATCACTGTCATACATTGTAACTCCGGCTGTGAAGACAACCATTATATCTAACATAAATACAGTTTCTCACTTTATTTGCTTTCTATTAGCAATTAGCAAATTAACTGAAATACAGAATTAGCTTAATTTGGAAAAACAAACTCATTCAAGGTGTGACCACATGGTGGAATTCAACATATTATATGCTGAAAATAAATTAAGAACAACAAAACGCTCTTGTAATGTGAGCTGTTGATAAGATTCCTACCTTAACAACTTACTAATGGGAACTTGTTCCAAAAAATATCCAGTTTCTGAGTTCATTGAAGAAATCACCAAAGAAGCAAATCACAGAACTTCAACTATATCAATGATACCTACAAATTTAGTGTTGAGGTTACCCCATATCATGACATTCTATAGTAGAGTCAGTTTCATGGTGCAGCTGAAAAGCAGACTGTAAGCCAATTGACAAATGTTTGATTTTCAGAGATTTTTCAAGGAAATTACAGCTGTATTTGAAAATATATATAACTAGTATGGTTACCCAACATTGCCTGGGGGAAAAGTGTAACATATTTCTATTAAAACTTTTATTTTTTTCTTTATCTTTCACTCTTTTCTCCCTCCTTCTCTCCATGCCCTGTTTCTTCTCTTTCGGGTGCATTCCTTTCTTTTAACACATGCACATGAACACACACACATACAACTCGTTTTTATAGAATATATTTGTTTGAAATAGCTGAGTGGTCTTGGCTACAATTCAAGTAATACAATCTAGTAAGTTGCCTTAATGAACGGATGTTTGTTTAATTATTCAAACCACTGTTCTCATCTATAATGTTATTATCCCAAAATTTTGTCTGATGTAACCTTGAACCTTTTTCAGGTGCATTTTGTCAAACTTGGGAATTTGTATGTTGAAGTCATAAATCTGTTTTGAATTTTGAATAGAACCTTTTATTTAATCTACAGATGTAGCTTGGTATCATTCCATCAGCTATGACCAGTTAGAAGTCTTTAGTAATCATTAATTGTATCCTTTACGTCTTCCGTACTGAAAACAGTAGTTCAATAATAGAAAGTATCTATCCGCATCTGAAAAATGCTGAAATCCCATAAGAAGACATTCTATAGTAGAGTCCATTTGATGATGATGTTGAGAAGCAATACTGAAAGCCTATTGACAAGGATTTTATTTTTTCAGAGATTTTTCAAGGTAATTAAATAAAATATATTTGGAATTATATATAATATATATGGAAAGAGATATATTTGTTTGAAGTAGTTGAGTTGTCTTGGGTACAGTAATCAAGTAATACAATGTACCCAAGTTGCCTTAATGAATGGATGTTCGTGGTCATAGCTGTAATATCCTTAAGCTTTAGGCTTTCAACATATATTCGAGTGTTAGTTCCAAGCTTCTATTCCCGTCCATATTTATTGCTTATATCAGTTAATTATATTCTTGTAAGGAGGAACCCGGATGTATTCATATTCATTACTTCAATATATAATAACATTTTGATCCATACCTGAAGATAACAAAATTCATTAAAAAATAAATTAATTAAAATACATTTGTTTTTATGGAAACAAATAAGTATTGAACAAAATTAAAAGATAATTAAGATGTCTGGTGAATGATATGATTCACATACATGTTTTCATTTATCTTTTTCAGCAACACATCTCAAAATGATATTCTCCAATATATTTGTCACTAAAAGTTCTTTACATTTTGCTATTTCAGGGTTGCTACTTTTTTATGTGTCTTTCACATGTTCATTAATTTCTTCATCCTTTTTTTTTATACGGTCCCTCATATTATAGTACGTAAAATACCTATTTTGTTAGTTTTATATTTCTTTTCTTCATTGCCATATGTTCAGCATGTAGAATGTCTATGTCATTTCTTCTTCTTCTTCCATTGTTGCTGAATTAATTCTCACATTTAGTGGTAGCTCATAATCTATTAGTTTCTTCATCATTTCTTGTTGCTTATTCCCATATATGGCCATAATCATCATCTTTTTGTGCAGAGAGAAGACCAAAGGTGACTGCAGAGAGTTTTCAGTTTTATTCTGGAAAAAATATTGATTCAAAGATTTTAATTCTAACTTGCATGAACTTTTAATTATCTGCACTATGAACAAATGGACATATTTTTTTGTTTTTGTTGATTTTTTTTTTCAAGCATTACATCCTATCGCAAGTATTAAATCCTATCGACAATCCATCCCACTTAAAGTTTCACTGACGACTGAATCTAAAAAGTTCTTTCTCTGCCAGCTCAACAAACATGATGTCTTTGCTTGATGTCAACTTTTGAGGTTAACCTATTTAACCTCATTCTTTAAATTTAACGCTTATAAGTACTCTGTTATCATTGCACCTGAGAATCAGTTTGTTTCCCAAACTTTGTGTCACTTCAACTTGCATTAACTCGCCTATGTCAAAATTCACACTATTTGATGTAGCTGCCATCTGTTGTATGGCCATCCATAACGCAATAATTCTTTTGTATTTTCAAATATAGTTGACTTAATTTCTATCAAGAATCTCTGAAATTCCAACATTTTTTTTAATTACATTTTAACTCCAAACAGAGCACAGTGCCACTTTGAAGTAAGGAGCTACTATCAGGGACATAAGTTGAAGGGATACTATGAAGGGAGTTGAGCAGCAAGATATCTGTTCGCTCTACACTTGAACTTCTGCATGTCAGTACAGTAGGGGAAGCAGAAACCCGGAAGTGAATTCCAAAGTTTAGCAGTTCTGAGAAAGAAACTATTAGAGTAGAAGGCTTTCTTAAATCTAGAGATTTCTACTATGTAGGGGTAGGACTTTGCTGCTTGTTGGTTTTGTAGGGAGTATTTACATCTAGGGGGTACAAAGGCTTGTAGTTTGTCGGCGCAGTCACCATTAAAATACTTATAAAACAGGCAGAGGGATGTACTATTTCGTCGATAGGACAGAGGTTGAAGCTTAGATGACAGTTCAGGACCTATCAGGTTGGCGACTCTCTTTTGAACCCTGGCCAGAAGTGAGAGATTAGTAGCAGATGTACCAGCCCAAATGTGACAACAATACTCCATACATCGGCAAATGGTAGCCTTAATAGAGGTACAGGATATATTCAGACATAAGTAACTTTCTAGCATGATAAAGAGAGCCCACCTTCCTCGCAGTAGCCGCAGCAATGCCTTTGATGTATCTGTTCCAGTTCATTTTCCCTATGAACGTTAAGCCGAGGAGTTTAAACAAAGTACTGTCCGGTAATGTATCTTTAGCCATTGTTATTGGTGGTTGAGAAGGTTATTTGTAATTATTAAAGGAAACGAGCTTAATCTTGGCAGCATTGAACTTTACCATCCATTTTTGACCCTATTCCACTACAGACTGGAGGTCTTCCTCTAAGGTTTCTGCCATTGCTTTAGATATGTTTCATTCGTTTTCCACTTGTGCCTGTTATAGAGTGTGGTGTCGTCAACAAATATACCTATCTCAGAGATTATTTTATTGGGGAGGTCATTTATGAATATCAGGAATAATAAAAGTCCAAGGATCGACCCCTGAGGTACACCCGCATTTATATCATATTGTTTAAATATACGC
The DNA here is from genome assembly GCF_053919585.1 of Euprymna scolopes. NCBI lineage: Eukaryota > Metazoa > Mollusca > Cephalopoda > Sepiida > Sepiolidae > Euprymna > Euprymna scolopes. The sequence goes on from NC_136491.1 coordinate 113,911,764, forward strand.
CCACTGAGGACAACCTAGATGCTTCTCTTATTTAGGATCTAATTATGTTAAGTATTCGTCCAGTAATACCATAGGATCTGATTTTCATGAGAAGACCATCTTGCCATATCCTGTCAAAAGCTTTAGATATATCTAGGGATACTGCCCTCCCCTCGCCTTATCCAGTGCATGGTATATATGTTCGGAGATTACAGTTAGAATATCTGCAGTAGAACAGGCTTGCCTAAATCCATATTGATGGTCAGACAGAAGTTTAGCAATTGTAAGGTGGTGGACTAGAGCTTGATTAATTATGGACTCAAATATTTTGGTAAAGAGAGGAAGGAGGCTAAGGGGGTGAAAATTTAATGGGTCAGTTCTTTTGCCAGAATCTTTGTAAACTGGTACCACAGAAGCAGTTTTTCAGTAGTCAGGAAAGGAAGATTCATTAAGGCACTTGTTGATATGTTTCAAGAGAACTGGAGCAACCTTGTGGAGCGTTTTTTTAATAGTACAGCTGGGAATAGATCAGGTCCACATGCTTTTGAGGTGTCTAGGTTTTTTATGATATCATGTACTTGAGAAGGGGTGATTTTCAGATCATCTAGTGTGGTTTCAGTCTGCAAAGGAAAACCAGGGAGGGAGTGGTTTACTGAGTCTGAAGTAGAGTTTGAGGCAAACTGACGGGCAAGCATGTTAGCTTTCTCGGTTGCCATGCAAACAACCACATGATTATTGGATAGTCGGGGAATTGTTGACTGCCCATTATTTACTACACTGTTGTAGATTTTCCAGAAATCACAAGTTCTAATTTCTGTGCTTAAATGCGTTTTCTGGTGGTTTCGGTATATTCTCTCTTGGCTGTCGCTACTTCTTTCTTACTATTACTTTTATAAATTTTTGTCTGTTTGTACTGGACTTATGCCTGATAAATCTGTGGTATGCATGTTGCCTTTGAGCAATGGCAGCTGCACAAGTAGACGTAAACCATTGGGGAAAGTGTAAATAAACCCCCAGTCTTGCTTCTCAACTGTGTCATTAAGTGATCTGGAGTATAGAATGCCATGATGTAGACTCTTTTAGTCCCAAGAAAAGGAAACAGTAATACTTTTCTATACCATGCTCTGATGATACGGTCCACTATTTATCCTCTTCCTATAGCGGCAAGCTTAGACATGAAGTCAGTTTAAGATGGGTGGAAGTTGGACCAGCCTTCTCTTCCTAAAGAGGACACCCTGGAAAGGTATAAGAACGAACCTAGCATTTCCTGGTAGGAGAGCCTCAGGTGTCCAGCAATAAACTAGCATACTCCTGATGCAGGAGATAATGCCTCAGAAGTTATGACTATGACTTAGACCATACCTAATGCCAGCAAAGTAAAATCTGATGGTTCATGACATCCTAGGTTGTCACAATGATGCCAAGGCAAAGCTGTAAATAATCCACTGAATTGGAATTTCTAAAATTTCTAGTGTGTTGAGTTTTCAAAACCACCTTTGATCTTTTGTCTGACCTCCTGGGAAGGAAGTAAATATTCTCTATCTATTACTAGTACTGCACATATTCATATACATATGACATGTAGCATCAAAACAAAAAACAAGACAGATACTCGGAAGCTGTTTTATTAAAATGTATAAAAGTAGAAATAAGTAGATTCACCAACGATAATTCAGTTGACCTAAATATCTTGTTCATTGCAAAGTTTCCCTTTTTTTGTTCTCAATTGTCCGAAACAATTGATGCAATTTTGTTACACTGTATTTTTCCTTCTGTTAATCTTCATCTCATAGCATAGCAATAGAACTTGTATGCAACAACCACATTCTTTTCCTTGATAATTTACTAATTTTAGTTCCAAGTATGGTTCTGGATAATTCAACTATGTTTGGAAATACATGGGATACCATAGAATGTAATTTGGTTTGTCCTTCTTTTCTGTACCCCCCCCCCACTTTTTCTCTCTGTAATACAGGGTGACCAAAAAAAAAAGGGCCCCAACTCTAATTAGGCCTCATTTCGTATTGATTTGTCCGAATGAAATGAAACATTGGTCATAACTAGTTTATTATATTCAAAACATCACATCAAAACACTGAGGTCTTTGACCTTTTTTTCTCCGTTGACTGTTAAATGCTCAGAAAAACAATTGAATGTCCTCTTTTTTTTTGGGGGGGGGGGGTCACCCTGTATTTCAAGAAACATATATTAAACAACAATAAACGAACTGTCCACACATGTGTTATCACTAGTGAGCGATCAAGAAAAACAATTAATAATTATTTATTTATTTATTTATTTTTTTTACATACGTGCATGGTCTGGTCTTTATTCTTTGATTATCTCTTTTCCATGTGTGCTGTTCCGTCTATGGTTGCATCATCTAGTGACTATTTAATTAGGAAAAAAAAACTCATGCATGGAACAATGGAAACTTGTGGTTTCAAAGGTTTTATTGAGGAGAGAAATTCGTTCACGAGGGGAGGGACCAGAAATTCTTTATAAAAGAGAAGCTAAAATTAATTTCGCTCTTAATTTTCTTACTTAGCCTTAAAAATGATTGATAAATGGACGCTTTTAAGGAAATATTCACTTAGAGCCCTACATTGTTGGTCAGTTAACTTTCACAACTTGAAATGCCTTGAAACTCTGTCCCATCCCAAACATGTGATTTAATTTCTAATATCATTGACACCTACTCCTAGCATGTTTAATCTAGGGAGCTAGCCCCTGTCCCCTCTCGCCTCACTCATGCTCAGTGCACTCAGTCTATTTCTGTTTGCCGACAGGTTGTTCTGAAGTGTACTTAATGTAACACTCTTGAAATTCATACTAGTTTGCATAATCTCCACTGACTGGCATAGGGTCCCAATATATAACCTAACACTCTCTCTCTCGCTTTCTAATGTCATGTTGCTAGTCTTAGTCTCTACTATAAGTACTATTATAGCAAGTGTTCTTCAAAATTTATTCCCTTCTTCCTTTGTTCTAGCTCATTTGACTCATTAGTCTATTAATCTCCATCAATATACTATTTTGGTAATATAGCTTCTTATTCCAATTGCTTTTTATCAAAAACTGCAAGCTTGTGGAACTGTTTTTTTGCTGACTATTTACCTATAACCTTTCCAATTAGCATTTCTGTCTTTGCAATAATCATCTTTCATAATTTTTAATTCCTTTTCATTAAGTGGCTTCATGCCTTGTCTTGAGCATTTTTCATGAAAAAAATCAGGACTTTTATGCTATAGCATCTGATTTATCAAAATATTTACACAGTAGCATATATCCAAACAAGACATTCTGATCTTAGCATTTGACCTACTCAGACATTTATACAATAGTATGAAGTCCATTGAGAGTTTTACACTATTGCAGTTTACCAGAAAGTAAGTATAAAATTGCATGTGGCTTACCAGGGTTATTTTCAACTATATCATGTGGCCTAAAAATAAAAGACGACTTTCTACCTTACTAAAAAAACAAGTCTATGAAACAGCTTCATGTCTATGTTATTGACTTAGGACCATGTGTTAACTTAATATTCCCTAGAAACTTGCTCTTTCAGAGGAAGTCAGCTCAACCTGTTCAGGGTGTATGATGCACTAGGACAGATCGTGGTTATCCATGTTATGTAACATTATTCCGTTGCTAAAGAAATTTGAAATTATTTTCCTAAAAACATCTTTTTAGTCTTAGCTATACTGTTTAATTAATAATATAACTTATCAAAATTAATTTTACAAATGTCTACACTGTTAATGGGTGGTACATAATCGGTGACTGGCTGATGTATGATTTGACATGGTTATTGTTGAACTTAACGACTGCTAAGAGTTATCTCCTTTGTATCATATTTGTAAAGGCATCAGATATCCCTTGTTCTGAGGAATTAGTGTTATCTGCTCTTAGTTTCTTTTATCTTTTTAAAAATTTCTGTAAAGAACTACTTTTCTAGTACTTTTTACTTAATGTAAATAAAACAATTGCTGTGTGTGCGTGTGTGTGTTAAAAACATGTCCAAGCACTTTTATTGAATTCATCTTTCAGTCTGGAATATCAAATCTACTTCAAACATTTCTGAATTTTTGAAATGACGAAGATTGGTTATCCATATTATTTGGATTCTTCAGGCTATGCTTCTCATCTATAGTGTCATTTTCACGTTTTGGTTGAGGTAACCTTCGACCTTCTTCAGGTGTATCTTGTCAAGCTCGAGAATGTTTTTGTCGAACTCGGGAATTTGGATGAAATTTCGAACAGAGCCCTTTATTTATTCCACAGGGATAGCATGCTTTTGTTTTAAAAGTCCTAAGCAATTTGCAATTGTATTTTTATGGTCGCCCAAACTGAAAATTGAACCGTAAACCTTTAGGAGAATATCACTTTTACAATTGATTTTTCCAAGTACTCTAACTACTGCGCCATGGATCCTTGCAGGTAAGTTCAACAGAAACATTCTCATGTTCGAAAAGATACACTTGAAAGAGGTTGGAGGTTATATTAACTGAAACGTTGTGAAAATGACACTCAAGATGAGAACAGTAGTCCGAAGAATCCAAATAATACGTATTTAAAACATGTTTTGATTTGATTAATCCTTAAATTCATAATTAACTCTCAGCTGTCACAACATGATTGCCAATTTTAAATCCAAACTCTTTTATTAACATGCCAATCAGTCCGACAGTGACTTTGTGGTTATCAGGCTGAGTTGTGGTTCTGTTCAGTTCTAAGATTCTACCTTTTCAGGTTCTATCTTCTCTCTGAGAAGGAGTTAGTTTATGCTAATTGTCTGAGTCACCCCTATCAGGGAGGGAATGCCAATGGTACTGCTTTGGCATTTTTTATTTTTTTCATTTTTTTAGGTCAGAGTTCATTTGTCTTAGTGTGTTGCGTTTTCTAAACAACCCTTGACCTTTTGTCTGACCTCCAAGAAAGGAAGTAAATATTCTCTAGCTAATAAATAGTATTACTAGTACTGCACATATTCATATGCATATATATGGCATGTAGCATATTTTAAAGAATGAAATATTAAACGAAAAGTAATTCAAGGATCCAGTAATTGTATTAGATGAGGCCTTGTAGACTATAAATTACAATACCTTTTACTTTAACTGATGGGTCGCCACTTTTCAAGGTTCGGGTGCACCTGAGGATAAGGGTTTAAAAGGATTGTTGGATTGCCATCACAAAAGGGTTGGAAACATTTCGTGGGATGTACAGAACATTACTTAAGAGGACTTGATTTTTTAAGAAGACGGCTCGGTAAATATTTATTCACATTAAACAAATGTTTAATGATAATATTGTAGTCAATTGGAAAGCAAACTCATGGTATCCTGTGTTGCATATGAGACTTTCTAGGAAAGAACTATGTTCATGGAAGTTCTGCTTGGTTTTTGGTACAAAGAGGAAGTGAGAGAGGAAAGTCCTTTGCAGCCAGATGAGTTCTTGTGCATGTTTTATAGAGACGGCTAAGTATTGGAGCTCAGGCGAGCACCTACGATAAGTCATAAATAATAATACGATAGAGACAGCCTCATGGCAGATGTGCATGATATAATGCCACCAAATCCTCTAAAAAATATTTTATTATTGATTTGTTTTTTTTTATTCATCTAAAGAGGAAATACGTGAATCGTTGTTGTGAAAGGAATTGAACAAAGTTGAACGTGAAATGTGAAAGAACATAATTTATAATTAGTGAAAGAATGATTTTGGTAGAATATAAAACAGATTGTGATGTGTATTCATGGATTTATGTGGATTCTCAATATATTAACCGTGTCGTCATCTTGGCTGGGATTTACGTTGGGATGAATTGATATTTACAAATAGAATATTCAGAGGGGATCGCAAACAGCCCAACAATAACGTGACAGTGTTTCACTTGGAAAATGGCAAGTTACTTATATGGGATATGACTTGTCTTGACACTTTTGCACTTCTTGTGTACCTAATGCTTATGAGTGCCACAATTAAGTTACTCCCTTTCCACAAACTGAGCAGAGAAACTTTCCTTCTTTTTTTTTTCAGGAAGCTTTACAACACTATAAAGAATTTTGTTTTTGTAATATCTATCATGCAAAAAAGTCTTCCTCTAAAAGATGCATTAATAAGTTTATGTGTATTAACAAATATAAGTTGTCAATTTTATTTCTTTATTTGCAGGTCATAGGAAAGGACCTTCCTCTGAAAATAACAATCATGGCTTTGCTTCCAACTTTGGACACAGTATTGGAGGTGTCGGACATCGTGGTGTTGAAGGAGTAATTGTGGCTTGTGTTCTGAAACCATTAGTTTCTAAATGTGTGGATAGTATCAAGGAATTGAGCAGCCAAGAAAATATTGTAAGTTTCTTTTTTTTTTTTTTTTTGTTCTATTTTAATACAAACAAAGAAACTCAGAGTTGCCAAGGTGCAATAAGTTTAAACTTGAGAACTCCATACAATTTTTGATTACATATTTTATACTTATTTTTTTTTTATCATCTTATTATGAAGTTAGTCTCTACTTGTTCTGTCTTGATTTTGATTTCCTATTCATAATTTAGAGATTAGCAGATAGATAGACTGAGATACTACAAATATATTCTAGACTTGTAGATACTACAAACTGAATTGAATTTAGTTGATATAGGTATTGAAATTATAATGCAAAATAATATATTGAAAACTAAGTGTGTTTGCAATTTAATAAGAAAATATTTCAAGTTTGTTATTTTTTGTTTTGTTTTGTTTTCTTTGGTTTAAAATATAAAGAGGGTCTAAATGTTACCTAGTATAATAATGATGAAGAAAAAGAATGTTTACCAGCTTTGAAGCATATGGTTTGTTTTGTATGTTTGGCACTCGATTTTAAGTGGAAAAATGAACTTGTGTTTGTAGTTAGATTTTTTCATAGGTGGAATTCGTTTTACATATGAGGAAGACAACTACTTTTAAAAGGATGGATTAAGAAAGGCAGGAGTCAAATTTTTTGGCAGCTGAGAGAATGTTGGAGCTGAGATTTATCAATGTTCATTGCAATATTTTTGAAGAGTTTTGTTAATTTCTTTATGGGATTAAAAGCTATTTTGCAAGAAAAGGAGATGATGGATTCAGGAATTGTGAGGTTGAGCAAAGATGTGATATCACCTGAAGAGGCCATGATCTGGTACAACATGGTAACCAAGGTGGGACAGAGAGAGAGAGAGAGAGGACACAGTGAAGCATAGATCAATTTTTAATTAAGAATAGAGGCACACAAGAGATGCATCTCCAGAAATAGATGAACAAGGATCAACCAGAATCTAAATAGAAGAGGTTTGGGTGAAACTACCGAACACACAGTGTATGATGCGATGGGGAAGAGAAATAATTACTGGAGGGCAGTCCCTTAACAACTTTAATGTCAATGGGATCCCATGGCATATTTTAGATTTAAGGTGCCTGATCCATGTAAAAAATGGAGATGTAAACAGTGAACATGAGGACAATGAAGATGAGCCAATGGCAAAGTAAAGACTGCTTAGAGAACATAATACAATATTTTTATCACATATTTTATACTTTGTTTTTATTGTCCTATTATGAAATTAGTCTCTGCTTGTTTTGTCTTGATTTTGATTTTCTATTCATATTTTAGAGATAGGCAGACAAGCAGATACTACAAATATAACTAGCAACCAAGTGAATTTGGTTGAAATATGTATTGAAATTATAATACAAAAATGTCTTGCAGACTAAGTGTGTTTCTGACTTAATTAAACGACCAACATATCTGATATTGTGAAAGAGGATTTCTTTAATGTCTGAACAAGTCAATATAATATATTCTGTGGCTAAGTGTTTAACAACACAGACTGAAAACCTTGGTATGTCAATCTTTTTGAAGCCAGTTTATTTCACAGAAACACTTTCATCAAACCCACACCTGACCTTGTGTCTAACCTAAAGGAAGTAAATAAATAATGCCTCCTGATCATATGGAGATTATTTCAAGAAAAGAATAAGATATGACTTTTTTGCTTTTATTGCTCCAAATTGACTGATGATTGATCTAAAAGAATTGTCTTGCCCAATCAAATGGGAACTATTTTTAAAGACAAGGGAGATAATCATAATAGGGTTAATCTATATATATAAAAGGCAAATTATTGCTATTTCAGCCCATCTTGTGTCCGTTCAGCTTTTTTGTATAATTAAAATTCAAAGCTAAGGCGTTGTTCCCAGCAATCGCACTGGGGAACGTCCAGAAGCAATCAGCTTTGATCAATGTGGGGCCAAACTCCTTATATCAGACAATTGCTATTCAATCTGGACAATGGGGAGCTGGTTTCCCTTCCCCCCCCCCTCAACATCTTGGTGAAACAACGAGCCAAAGTTGGGTAAACAAACCCAAAAGCTGCCCCGCAGCAAAAGTTAACTCTGCTGCTTCTATTTGACCTCATTAATGAGGTCAAATAGAAGCAGCAGAGTTAACTTTTATTGCGGCCACATGTCAATTCTGTTTTTAATACTTAAATAAATAAATTCAAAGTGTTTCAGTTGCTCTTTGTTGGACGAGCGGGTAATGTGTCAGGTTTTATGCACACTTTCTTTTCCACCTTTGCCTCAACTACTTACCAAAACTGTTTTTTTTTTTTTTAACCCCCCCCCCACCACCACAAGCATCCGGGCAACAATTTTTTTTAAAAGAAGTTTTAAGGTTTTTTTTTTTTATTTAAACAGGGATCTTACTTCGCTTATTCTTTTGTTTTGATCACCCCACCCACCCAACACGCACACCTTTAAACACCCTGGCAACGCCGGATACCCCCTGCTAGTCTATAATATAAATATGACCAGTCTGTATGTATGTATGTATGTCTGCTTAAAACTTTCGACAAAGACGACGGATTTTCACAAGATCGATATCGTTTTGAAGCCCGATCCTTGAGCCGACAAATATCGAAAAATTGGTTAAAAACATTAATTCTTTCATCCTTAACTGGGCACTTTTCTACAAAGAGGGGTCGCTTTTTTCGCCGATATTTTCGAAAGTCATTCCCTCTTTTTGATTGACTAGATTTAATTTAAACCTTCATCACTTCCGTTTTGGCGATGGACACAACGGCAAAGACGTCACGTTTTTTTTCATGTTTTTTTCCCTCTTTCGAGGTAGGGGTTCGAGCCTGCCTGCCTGCTTACTACCACTTTTTTGTTTGTTTGTTTTTTTTTTTTGCTCAACACGCACCTCCAAACATCCAGGCAACACCGGGCACCAAGGCTAGTCTATATATATAAAGGCAAAATGTGATCATTTTATATCTTGCAAAGGCTTTTTTCGCCGGCATTTTCCAGGGGCTTACTATGTCTTAGAACTTTTTATATATCGTCTGAATAATAATATCGAAGATTTGTGAACGCATGTTGCGTCTAGATTTATTTACGTTGATTTTTACAAAATTCTTGCTATTTCAGCCTGTCTTGTGTTCGTTCAGTTTTTTTGTATAAAACCGAATGGAGAAGCAAATAAATTCGGCACTGTTCCCGGTCGGGGAACCTCCAGAAACAATCAGCTTTGATCAATGTGGGGTCAAACTCCTTATGTCAAACAATTGCTATTCAATTTGGACAATCCCCTTTTTATGGGGTGCTGGTTCCCCCCCCCCTCAACATCTTGGACATCTTGGGGAAACAACCAGCCACAGTTGGGTAAGCAAACCCAAAAGCTGTCCCGATTGACCTCATTAATGAGGTCAAATAGAAGGAGCGGAGTTAACTTTTATTGTGGGCACGTGTCAATTCTGTTTTTAATGCTTAAATAAATTCAGTTTTAATACTCTTTTTTGCTGGCCAAGCGGGTAACGAGTCAGGTTTTTTGCACACTTTATTTTCCACCTTCGCCTCAAGGCTTCGGGTTCGATCCTAATTACTTACCAAAACTGTTTTTTTTTTTTTTTTTTTTTACCCCCCCCCCCACACACAAACACCTGGGCAATGATTTTTTTTAAAGAAGTTTTAACATTGTTTTTTTTATATATATATATATAATATTTAAACAAGGTTATTACTTTGCTTATTCTATTCAAACACGCACACCTCTAAACACCCGGGCAACGCCGGGTACCCCCGCTAGTCTATTATAGTTCTTTTTCTTTATAAGATAGTTTGGATTGATTTTATTTAATTTAAAAACTATTTAATTTATTTTATTTAAATTTTCAACTATTTTATTTAAATATTTATGTTACTACTTCAAGTTTAAATACAAAACTTGCTTTTGTTTATTCTTTTCCTGGTTTGATTGTTTTTACTTTTGATTTCCTGCTGATAATTTAGATAACATCTGTAGATTTACAATGTTTGAAAATAATTACTGTTAATCGAGATGTAATATTTAAAAAAATTTTTTGCAGAGCTTATTCTGTGATGTGCGGCAGTTGATATCACACGTTAAAGAAGCTCATGGTGGTACCTTGCGTCGCGTAGCACTTAGTGGGCTGCTAGACTCATTGGAAAGATTACGGAAGAAAAAAATGCCCACCAAAAACAGACCGAGTGAAAAGGGAATCAGAGGAACCCCATTATCTGTAAGGTGAGTGGATGGAAAATATGAAACTTGAATTCTTTTATAGATCTTTTAGTAGAAATATTGATTCGTTCACAACTCAAGCTTTCGGTAACAGCTTGGGCTTTTATTTCAGTCTGGGAATCATAAAGATTTTGGTTTATGTAATGATGAAGGAAAATATTAAGTTTAATACTTCATATGTGACTATTCAGATCTAAATTTAGTATAATGATCATAATGTGTGACGTATTAATGTAAGTTTCTGAATTTGATAATTTGGATTATTCGGATTGCTGTTTTCACAATGTTGAGGCCAATGTAACCTCCAACCTTTTTCAGGTGTGTCTTGAACTTTTGACCTTCATATAGAACTGAATTTTACTTAGGACTTTTAAGTTATACCACGTGTCCTTGCAAACAATTCTAGTATGAATTTTGTGAGCCTTAAACCTATTCTTGTTTTTTAGATGTACAATCTTACTATTTATTACTATGGATCAGTACTTGTCTGTGTATAATTGTTGTATAGATTGGTTTCCTAGATGTAAATCCAATTAAATCCGCATGATTATTAAAGAGTGCTTAATGGAAGACAGAGCTGGTATATAGTCTGTTTTTATACAAACATTATTGGTTACATATGTGAATACATGTTTCAGTGGAATCCTAATTCAAAGAAACCACTTTATCAGACCAAAAAAATATTGCTTAATATCACTCCTTTTTGAATTGGAATTCCACTGAAACGTGTATGCACATATGTAACCAATAATGTTTGTATAATAAACAGACTATATATATATATATATATATATATATATATATATATATATATAATCTGTTTATTATACAAACATTATAATTTATTGATATTATTTTCATAAGTATGTATACACAAATTAGAATTAATAAATTTACTAATTATTAAATAGAACATTTTGGTAGAAGATTCATAAATTAATTAAAATTGTTAGTACGAATAGTTGGGTTTAATGACTTTGTTTGATAAAAATTCAAAATGGCGTAATGGAAAAATAAAAAAGGTGTTTTTAGCTTCTCTTCCAATTTTCGGATTTTAATCATGTCAAATCACACTTCATTTCCTTTTGACGGATTGATTGTTGCTATTTCTTCTGATGAGTTAAGGGCATAATAGATTCACTGATTGATATAATAATTAAGTGATTGATTTTGCGCTATGAAACAGATACTGTCAAGAATTGTATAAGTCAACTGAATTAAAGGAATAAATTATAAGATGGTCAACATCATGAATTTTGGAATATAACTTTTTGTCATTTATTCTCTATATTGCTCTGTAATTACATTGAGCTTCTTAAATAAGGATTGATTTTTACAGAAATATATATATATATATATATAAAGTGACCTTGTCTGCCTTTGTGCGGAACAGTCTCTATCAAACTACTCCATTTGAAATTCCATGCAGATTCTTGAGTTCAACAGAAAAATTTCTTAGTTGGACAAGATATATATGAAGAAGATTACAAGTTACATCGGCTGAAATGTTGTGAGAATAAAACTTGAGATGAGAATCATAGTTTATATAATCCAAATAATACATCAAAATAAGCATTCAATGGATTGGTATGTCATTAAACAAAAAAAACAAAAACTATTGTAGATATTTCTAGACATAAACTTTGAAAGTTGTCTGATTTTCAAAATTATTTCTTATTGACGATATAATAACCAAGATTCTAGAGTTGCAGTCAAGAATATCTCTTTATATAAAGTTAGGTATGTATATATATTTATGCATTTGTATGCACAGGATTGATTTCATTATTATGAATGTTGGAATATAGCTATTAGTTATAAGGGCTCCTTATGTGGGCTATATTTTGTTTTAATTTAATTTTATGTAAAGAGTATAAAACGGAGTGTGGAAGCCTTGTTGGAAATTCAGAAAACTGCAACTTTTGTGAAATTGTAACAATGCATATAAGACATCAGTTAATAATTTCACTTTCTTTGGAGTATGTTAAAAAGGCTTTTAGGGGTCATAATATGGACGTGACTTCCCATTCATGATGTCAGATTTGCATTGAATTTCATCCATAGTTAATAGATATCAATGAAATAAGATTCCCTAAATTTCAATTTTTTTAGATAACCATAGCTTAAGTGTTTAATTTCAGACATTTTCTTGAATTAAATGTAATGAATTTTGATCAAAATTTATATAAAAAATTCTACACATCAGGTTTAGCATTATTACATCTTCATTTTAATTTTCATAAGAGGACATGAAAATGGTGATAAACTGTTATGCTCAAAGAATTTATTTTATTTGTCCTAGGACTAATATTCTTCTAATATATAAAACTTACCTGTGTGCGGAATGGTCTATACTATTGTCAACTTAGCCTATATATCAAGTTTCAAGTCTACAGACTCATCAAAATATACAACTTTCCACCTTCATTCCTTAGTCTCTGAACTATACACACACACACATATATATATATATATATAAATTTTATTACATTTTCACCCCAAACAAGACACAGTGCTACTTTGATGTAGGGGCTACTATCAGGGACATGAGCAGCAAGATGTCTGTTCCCGTTGCACTCAAACTTCTGCATGTCAGTAGAGTTGGGGAAGCAGGAACCCGGAAGGGAATTCCAAAATCTAGCAGTTCTGAGGAAAGAACTATTAGAGTAGAAGGCTTTCTTATATCTAGGGATCTCTACGATGTAGGGGTGAGACTTTGCTGCTTGTCGGGTTTGTCGGGGTATTTACATCGAGGGGGTACAGGGGCTTGTACTCGTTGGAGCATCCACCATTAAAATACTTGTAAAACAGGCAGATGGATGCAACATTTCGTCGATCAGACAGAGGTTGAAGCTTAGATGACAGTTCAGGACCTATCAGATTGGCGACTCTCTTTTGAATCCTGTCCAGGAGTGAGAGACTAATAGCAAATGCACCAGCCCAAATGTGACAACAATGCTCCATCGAGGACAACCTGGATTCTTCTCTTATTTAGGAAGGATTTAATTATGTTAAGTATTCATTCAGTTATACCATAGGATCTTATTTTCATGAGAAGACCATCGTGCCATACCCTGTCAAAAGATACATCTAAGGCTACTGCTCTCCCCTACCTTATCCAGTGCATGGTATATACGTTCAGAGATTACAGTTAGAATATCTGCAGTAAGATGGGCTTGGTTAAATCCATATTGATGGTCGGACAGAAGTTTAGTAACTGTAAGGTGGTGGATTTGAGCTTGATTAATTATGGACTCAAATATTTTTGTGAAAAGTGGGAGGAGACTAATGGGGTGATAATTTAATGGATCAGTTCTTTCACCAGAATTCTTATAAACTGGTACCACAGAAGCGGTTTTCCAGCAGTCAGGAAAGCATGATTCATTAAGGCACTTGTTGAAAAGTTTGGAGAGAACTAGAGCAACCTCAGCGGAGCATTTTTCTAATAGTACAGCCAGGGTGAGATCAGGTCCATATACTTTTGAGGTGTCTAGGTTTTTTATGATATCATGTACTTGAGAAGGGGTGATTTTCAGATCATCTAGTATGGTTTCACTCTGCAAAGGAAAATCAGGGAGGGTGTGGTTTGCTGGGTCCAAAGTAGAGTTTGAGGCAAACTGACGGGCAAGCATGTAAGTTTTCTCTGTTGCTGTACAACTTCATGATTGTGTGATAGTGGAGGAATTGTTGATTGCCCATTATTTACCACACTGTTGTAGATTTTCCAGAAATCACAAGTTCCTTATTTCCGTGCTTAAATGCATTTTCTGGTGGTTTCAGTGTATTCTTTTTTAGCTGTCGCTACTTCTTTCTTACAATTACTTCTAACTTCTATAAACTTTTGTCTGTTTGTACTGGACTCATCCCTGATAAACCTGTGGTATACATTTTGTCTCTGAGCAATGGCAGCTGTACAAGTAGAAGTAAACCATTGGGGAGAGTGGGGTTTGCTATAGAATTTCTGTGTAGGAATATGTGTTTTAATTGCTATTTTGAACCATTCAGAGGTTTCATTTGCACATTGTTCTACAGGAAAAGAAAAGTTATTTCCCTATGGGGCATCTCTGATTTATATAAATTCGCCTGTCATCTCCTTTTTAAAAGATTAAATTGCCCGATCGTCAGAGACAAGATTCAAGCAAGTCCGGATGGCCCACAGAGTTTTATAATTATATAGATATATATCTAAAATTCTTATTTTAGATTATGAATATTCAAAGATAAAAACTAATGAATTTAGCGAGGTTTATATAAGAGTGATCAATAATAAATAGAGCAAGGTATATTTTTTATTTATATTTAAAATATCATGTAGTGATATAAAAATGTTTATTTAAATATATATACATACACACCAATTAAAAAAGAAGGTTGACTGGGAAGCCATCAGAGAACTCATCAGAGATGCCTATGGCAAAATATCTTTTCTCTTCTAGCGGAACAGTATGCAAATGAGACCACTGAATGGTTCAAAACTGCAATTAAAGCACATGTTCCCACACAGAAATTCTTTAGCAAGCCCCACTCTCCCCAGTGGTTTACTTCTGCTTATGCAGCTGCGTTCCGCAGATTCAACCGACATAAGTCCAGTTCAAACAGACAGAAGTATATAGAAGCTAGAAATAATTGTAAGATAGTAATAGCAATAGCTAAGACAGATTACACTGAAATCACCAGAAAACGCATCGAAGTACTGAAATTAGGAACCCGTGATTTTCGGAAAATCTACAACAGTGTAGTAAATAATGGGCAGTCGACAATTCCCCCACTATCAAACAATCATGAGATTGCTTGCACGGCAATCGACAAGGCTAATCTGCTTGCCAGTCAGTTTACCTCAAACTCCACACTAGATTCAGCACACCACTCCCTCCCCGACTTTCCTTTGCGGACAGACGCCACACTAGACGATTTGAAAATCACCCCTTCTCAGGTACATGGTATCATAAAAAACCTAGACACCTCAAAAGTATGTGGACCAGATCTCATCCCAGCTGTGCTATCAAAAAAATGCTCTGCTGAGGTTGCTCCAGTTCTTTCCAAACTTTATAATAAATGCCGTAACGAATCTTGCTTTCCTGACTGCTGAAAAACCGCTTTTGTGGTACCAGTCTTCAAGAATTCTGGTGAAAGAACTGACCCATTAAATTATCACCCCATTAGCCTCCTCCCGCTTTTCGCCAAAATATTTGAGTCCTTAGTTAATCAAGCCCTAGTTCAACACCTAACAGCTGCTAAACTCCTTACAAACAATATGGATTTAAGAAGCCCGTTCAACAGCAGATATCTTAACTGTAGTCTCTGAATATATATACCGTTCACTGGACAAAACAGGGGAGGGTAGAGCGGTAGTTCTTGATATATCTAAGGCTTTTGACAGGGTATGGCACGATGGTCTTCTAAGGAAAATTAGATCATATGGTATCACTGGAAGAATACATGATGTAATTAAATCCTTCTTAAGTAAGAGAAAAATCCAAGTTGTCCTCGATGGTCATACCTCTAAACAATATGGTATAAATGCAGAAGTACCTCAGGGGTCTATCCTTGGACTTTTATTATTCCTGATATTCATAAATGACCTCCCTGATAAAATTGTTTTAGAGATGGATATATTTGCTGATGACACCACTCTCTATAACAGGCATGAGGCAAAAACAAATGAACACATATCTAAAGAAATGGCAGAAACACTAGAGGATGACCTCCAATTTGTAGTGGAATGCGGACAAAAATGGATGGTCACATTCAATGCTGCCAAGATTAAGCTTGTTTCCTTCAATAACTACAAGAAACCTTCTCTACCACCAATAGCAATGGCCAAGAACACATTGTCTGAAAGTACTTCTTTTAAACTCCTCGGCCTAACGTTTACAGGGAACATGAACTGAAATAGATACATTGAGAGCATTGCCAAGGCTGTTGCAAAGAAGGTAGGTTCTCTCTACCATGCTAGAAAATTACTTACGCCTGAAAATATCCTTTACCTCTATAAGGCTACCATTCGTCCATGTATGGAGTACTGTTGTCACATTTGGGCTGGTTCATCTGCTGCTTGTCTCTCACTCCTGGACAAGGTTCAAAAGAGAGTCGCTAACCTGATAGGTACTGAACTGTCATCTAGGCTTCAGCCTCTTTCCCATCGACGAAATGTTGCATCCCTCTGCCTGTTCTACAAATACTTTAATGGTAAATGCTCTGACGAACTGCAAGCACGTACCTCCTCGACGTGACTACCTCCGACAAGCAACTAAGTCCCACGTCTTTATAGTAGAGATCCCTAGGTGTAAGAAAGTCTTTTACTCCAATAGTTTCTTCCCCAAAACTGCAAGTCTTTGGAACTCCCTTCCAGAATTCTGCTTTCCCAACTGTACTGATATGCAGAAGTTCAAGTGTAATGTGAACAAATCTTGCTACTCATCTCCCTTCATAATGCCCCTGCAAATTATATCCCCGATAGTAGCCCCCTACTTCAAAGTGATACTGTGCCTTGTTTGGGGTGAAAATTGAATTTGAAAAAAAATTTTTTTTAAATAACTACAAAGAAATTACTCTTTGCAGAACTCTATTTACTAATCTCTGATTTCATATTACTTAAATGAACCCATTAATATTATTGATTAAAATATTTTGATTTTTCTGTTACAGACGTACTACATCGGGCACATCTGATAGTGGTGATGAAAGAGACTGGAACAAGTCTTCTAGTATGAGTGCTCATGAAGACTTAGTGCCAGTTATGAAATCACGACGGTCAATATTTAGAAAGAAAGTTAAAAAGGTAAGATCTGTAATATATTCATATAGGAAAAAAAAACCCAACTTTTAATATAGTGAAATGTGAAATTACTGTGGAACTAATAAACAGTCAAGAATTCCAACAAAATATTTTCTGCATCAAAAAAATATTATATTTATTTTTTTAAAAACCAGTCTTTTATTTGACTAGGAGAAAAGGATCAATTTTGATATAATGTATTTTTTTTTTTTTTCAATTTTATTTTTTTGAATTCCTTTGCTATAGGGAAAAACTATCATGCTAGTGGTTCTGCAAACAATAATCTAAGAAATTTTCTGAAGCAGTTATTAACATTACTTCAAATTAAAAACTCTCCACCTGAGAAAATTTTATGCATTTAGTTATTTTATTATATCAATCTAAAACATTTGCATTTATTTATCATTTGAATTTAACAGCATATATTCTATATAGTACTATTATAAATTCTAATGAACTCTTACAGAATATAATAATCATTAGTGATCTATAGTAGAGTATTATAACTTATGGTGATCTCTAGAACATTATTATAGAAAGTTACAATAGAGTCTGATAATCTCCAAAAGATTATCATAGTTTTTGATAATTTCTAGCAGATAATAGTATTTGGTGGTCTCTTGCAAATTACCATAATCTCTGGTGATTTCTTGCAGATTACCATGATCTCTGGTGATTTCTTGCAGATTACCATGATCTCTAATGATCTTTTGCAGATTACCATAATCTCTCGTGATCTTTTGCAGATTACCATTACTGCTGGTGATCTCTTGCAATTTACTAAAACTCTGGTGATCTCTTGCAGATTACCATAATCTCATGATCTCTTGTAGATTACCGTAATCTTTGGTGTTTCTGCAGATTACCATAATCTATGGTGATCTCTTGCAATTTACTAAAACTCTGTTTATCTCTTGCAGAATATTATAACTTCTGGTTATCTGTATGATTTGGGTTCATTGGACTACTGTTCTCATCTTGAATGTGATTTTCACAACGTTTCGGTCGATGTAACCTCTGACCTTCTTCATGTGTTTCTTGTTGAACTCGGGAATGTTTCTGTCGAACCTGGGAATTTGGATTGCATTTCGAGTGGGACTCTTTATTTACTTCACGGGGGTAGCATACTCTTGTTCTGTCGACCATGACTGGATAGAAGTCCTAAGTAATTCGCAATTGTATTTTTCGGTCGCACACACTGAGGATTGAACCTTCAACCTCAGGAGAATATCACTTTCTTACAATTGATTTTTCCAAATACTCTAACCTCTGCACCACGGGTCCTTGCAAGGTGAAGAGGATATTAGCAACCGTATCAACAGTGCCTATGTTGCCTTTTGCTGCCTTCATACCCGACTTTGCTCCAGAAATGAAATCAGACTCGCTACAAAAATTTAAATATACCAAGCTCTAGTCCACAATATTCTTTTATGTGGATACAAAACCTGGCCAGTACGAGTTTGTGACCTGCGCAGGCTGGAAGTTTTTGATCACCAATGTCTACACTGCATCCTTCGGCTTTACTGGCACCAATTCATCCCAAACACCACCATCTGTCTCCTCTGCTAGATATCATCCTTCAAACAGACCCTCCTTTCGAGACGTCTCCAATGGTTTGGTCACACTCTGCACCAGCAACTAGATGACGTCGTCTATGTCACCATCAACCCAGTCCCACTCGAGAGTTGGAAGAAACAATGCAATGGTCAGCTGAAAATCTGTTTCAGCTGACCATTGCAGCAAGATGCCAATCTGATCCTGTGTTCTCACCTCCACAGAGTACACCACTGGAATCATGAATGGCTGGACCTGATATCGACCGCAGCTTCAAATTGATGTGTCTGGGTGGTGTCTATACTAGATGCTGAGAATTCAGTTGGAGGAGCCAGCTCAACCGACCCACAGTGAATGCTGACACAACACAACAACAACAATCAACAAGCCTCTGGTGGTCTTTTTCAGATTACCACAACCTCTGGTTATCTATTGTTGATTACCATAACCTTTCAAAATTCTTACTAGAATTGTCTGCAAACACCTGTAGTGTATTCTGAAGGTTGAAGGTTTAATCCTCAGTGCGAGCGATACTAAGAATACAATTGTGAAATCCTTCAGATTTCTACCTCATCGTGGCTGACAGTATTAGCACATGCTATCCCTCATGTATTAAATAAAGATTTCCATTTGAAATTCTGTGCAGATTAATGAGTCTGACAGAAAGAGACCTGAGTTTGACAAAATACACCGGAGCCTTGTGAAAATAATATTGACGATGAGAACAGTAGTCTGAATAATCCAAATAATATGAATAATCAATCCTCATGTCAAAAATTTAGGAAAATTAATTTCATTTCTGATTTTTGCAGAATTATCTACTGTACAAATTATGTCATAGGCAAAAAAAATTCTGTGGCAGTATTTAATATTGAATGTTATCATGTATTTCATTTGCAATGTATTTCATTCTCATATTTAATAAACGTTGATTTTATTATTTCTTGAGCAAGAGAACATACCCTCCCTCCACCCGACCACCAACCCCAAGTTTTTACCATATTTGAATGGATTCTTTTTTTTCTTTCTTTAATTGTAGCCATTAGTGATACCCTACTCGACAGCAAGCGATTCTGAAATTATCGAAGACAGTTCTTATGGAAAACAAGGATCACGTCTGAGCATGTCTGCCAGTGAAGATGATCCTCCATCAGGAGCGAATACACCTAAACGAAGATTCAGTCGCTTCCAGCTAGGTATAAATTGACTATTTTGTTATATGTTTTAAATAGTTTACGTAAACAATTTTTTCTTTTCCCTCATTCTCCATTCTTCTGTGAGTATCTCTATTCAAATATTTTCTTAAACATGCATATCGTTTTTTTTTCTTTATTCACAGATTATTCTCCATTGAATTTCAAAAAAGAATATATCTCTTGTCTATTTTTCTTTTTTTACATTTGTTTTATTGAAATTGCAAAATGTTCACTTGTATATTTTGCATCTCATTTTCTTTTGATTTTTTTAGATTTTGCACAGAACACTTGTGTTTATGGAGCATGACATATGTTCATAATTTCCAGATTTCTTATTTCAAGGAAAAACATTTATAAATTGATTTGAGGTGTGCATTCACCCTTTTTGCAGACTGTTATCTTCATTTTGATAGTTGTTATTGTTATTTCACCAGGTTTTGACCAACTCATCCTCTGGCTTACTTCAGGTGATTATCCGTGAGGGGATAGGAATGCTGAGTCTTGTAACTTATCCCCAGTAATTACTGCCTTCCATAGTTGTTGTATCACCACATTTTGGCCAACTAATCCTCTAGCCTGCTTTCATAGGATTGAAACCGCTATCTTCAGACAATGTTCACCTGGAACTATAGAGACACAATTATGAAGATGAGAATAACAGTCTGCAAAAAGAATGAATGCACAAATTATGAAGCCTCATCTCGAAGGATTCCAAAAATAAAATAATAAAATGGTTTGAGGTGTTTTATGTGTTTATAATTTCTGAATGTTATTAAGTGTTGTGGCCTTGCAGGCCAGTAATAATCAAGGCAAATGTAATGCGATAATTAGCAAAAAAAGTGTATTAACAAAAATATGTTACAGAAGTAGATGCTATGATTGCTATGGATCGTTGCATTTATTGCCTTTGGGTGAGTCCATTTATTCCTGAAATGGATAGATCAGCTTACCCATTCGGACTACTGTTCACATCTTCATGGTTATTCTCATAATGCTTTGGTCAATATAACCTTAGAACTTATAATTAGTATTATCTATCTATATATATATAAAAGGCAAAATGTGTGTGACCATTTCGTGTATGTCTTCAAAAGGCTTTTCTCGCACACGGTCCCGGGTTCGTTACTATCGCTTACAACCGTGTATATAGGTCCTATATAATAATATCTAGGAATTAGGAAAGCGCGTAGCATATAGATTTATTTACGTCGATTTTTGCAAAATTATTGCTATTTTGGCTTCTCACGTGTTGATTGGGCTTTTTAGTATAAATAAAGTGAAACTAAACTTAAACGACGTCTTCGGCATTGCGCCGGGAAAAACGTCCAGGAGCAATCAGCTTTGACAGTTGCTATTCAATCTGGACAATATCTGGACAATTGGGAGCTGCTTTCACCCTCCCCAACATCTGTTGGGGAAAGAAACAGTTAAATTTGGGTAAACTAACCCAAACGCTGTGTGGCTTCTATTTGACCTTCTTAATTAGGTCAAATGGAAGCAGCAGAGTTAACTTTTATTGCGCACGCCTGTTTTTATAGTTAAATAACCTGCTTAATGTTGTCTGTCGCCGTGGCTCAATGGTTAACGTAGCACGTTTTTTTTTTTTTTCACACATTAATTTCCAACTCAAGGGTACGGGTTCGATTCTCATACTTACCGACCAAAACATTTTTTTTTTATTATTATTTACCCCCCACCCCCCCACCCCGGAGTTTTGATTTACCTCAAGACACCCGGGTATCGCTGGGTACCCCCCGCTAGTCTATATATATAAAAGGCAAAATGTGTGTGACCATTTTGTGTTTGTCTTCAAAAGGCTTTTTTCGCACACGGTCCCGAGTTCGTTACTATCGCTTGCAACTGTGTATATAGGTCCTATATAATAATATCTAGGAATTAGAAAAGCGCGTAGCGTATAGATTTATTTACGTCAATTTTTACAAAATTATTGCTATTTTGGCTTCTCGCGTGTTGATTGGGCTTTTTAGTATAAATAAAGTGAAACTAAACTCAAACGACGTCTTCGGCATTGCGCCGGGAAAAACGTCCAGAAGCAATCAGCTTTGATCAGACAGTTGCTATTCAACGGGACAATTGGGAGTTGCTTTCCCCCTCCCCAACATCTGTTGGAGGAAGAAACAGTTAAATTTGGGTAAACAAACCCAAACGCTGCGTAACTTCTATTTGACCTTCTTAATTAGGTCAAATGGAAGCAGCAGAGTTAACTTTTATTTTATATTTTTATAGTTAAATAACCTGCTTAACGTTGTCTGTCGCCGTGGCTCAATGGTTAACGTAGCACGGTTTTTTTTCACACATTAATTTCCAACTCAAGGGTACAGGTCCGATTCTCATACTTACCTACCAAAACATTTTTTTTATTATTATCTCCCCCCCCCACACCCGGGCATCGCCGGGTCGTCCCCCCCCCCGCTAGTATATCTATAAAAGTGAAATTGTCTGTGTGTGTGTTTGTATATTTCCCTACCAAATTACTCTGTCAATTTTCAGTCTACAGACTCGAGATTTGACATAAGGGCTATTGAGATTTGGGAAAATCTTTTTGATTGGTTTTTGGCCAGAAATTTGACTGTTAAGGGGTCAAAGTTCAACAATTTGACCTTTAAAAACTCTACCAAACTCCTACGCCAATTTTGGATGTAAACACTTTAAATTTTAGATGTAGGTTCCTTGAACATGGATCAAACTTCGGTTACCTGGACATGAGTCCAATTGTTTAATATATATATATATATATATATATATATATATATATATATATATAATGCACATAAAGTTATGAACAGTACATAAGGCCCGAGCAAAGCTGAGCTGAACTTCTAGTCATTTATATTTGTTATTTATTTTTTTAACACAACAGCACTAGTTTATTTCTTTTAAGAACTTTTTCTGATCATTTTTGAAATCATTTATCATTATTATCAAGGTTAAGTGGGACGAAATTTCCTTGCCTTATGGTTAGGAGCAGAGTGTAATATCTGTTCTAGTGCTGCACTGCATTTTTTTCTGTCTTTGTTCAATGAAGGAGAGGTCCTTCTAGACTCAAACAATTTTTATTTCTGTTCCAATCCAGAGTTCGCTTTTAGTTGAATTTTTCTCTGCCCATTAAAAATCAACTTCATGTCTAACTTTATCCTTGTGGGGAGGCAAGTAAATAAGAACCAGGATAGATAAAGAAAGAGTATAAAGCAGGGAGAAAAATATTTTTCGCCACTGAAGTGCAATTAAATTCTGAGACAGAAATGACTACTTGCAGGTGATCATTTAGCACCTGGTTTGATCTGTTTTCTCTTTTTTTTTTAGAATTTATTATTATCTATAGATTGGGTGATTTCCCCACCCGCCTCCACACACTAAAAATCTTATGCATCAAGTTCTTAATAAACTGCACCATCCTTTATGCAATCCAACCATTTATGATACAAATAAACTTGAGTCTCAGTTTAATTTGTCCATCAAAGGTCAGTTACAAATGGGTAACAATCTATTCTTTATCGCTTTTTAATTATATGCAACAACACTTTATCGATCATTTCATTTGTGGAAATTATGATCCTGAATGGATCACTCACTGGATTTTACTCCCTCCTCTCAGATTTTGTGAGGTTATATCAAGGTTAATGTCTATGAAAACAATCACCAAACTATTCTTTAACTGTAGAGGTCCATCAAAAATCAAATGAGAGGAGTGTGTCAGATTTATTGACAATTTTGCACATCATATTCAGGTGTGTTTATTATTGAATAGCAATAAAACAAAGACTGTTGGACATTCATAACTGAACCTTGGTGGACAAGTCAAACATACACAAAAGTTTATTTGTGTTAAACATGGTTGTATTGCAGAAAGGATTATGAATTTTATTAATGATTCCATGAGTGGTATTTTATACACACACTCACACATCTTGTGCATAATGTTCAATTTCATTAACAAATTTACGGCATTTTAGATATGGCATTCCTCAAAATAAATGTTAACTAATTAAATTTGCTCTGGTGATGTGGGTTTTATAATTTTTTGTTTTTTTATTTTTTGATGTTTTTGTTATACCTTTCTACTAAGAATCTTTATGTTGGTTGTCTAAGTGGATAACAAAACCGTCCATCAAGAAAGGATACTTTCAGAAATTAATCTAATCTTTATTTACTGGTATCTAACTTTTATTTACTTTATTTAATGTAACCTTTATGTACTGGAATTTAATCTTTATTTATACATACTATGTAGTTAAAAAATAATATTTATTGAGCTTTAATTCTGAAAATTTGACTATGTATATATATTCTATGGTGTGGGCATATCCAAAAAATTTTAGACTCAATATTTAACCAGATTGCTGGTGAAAAGTAATAAGATATTGCAACATTGCACAAGGTTCTATGCTTTTAAGAAACAATCATCAAATGTTGCTTCTATTGCAGTTTGATTTTTACTTAAATTATTTCAATTCAACTGTGAACTCAATCATGGTAGAAGTTACATTTGAAAATTGTCTACTAAGAGAATAAAAGCAAGTGTAATGTTGGAATCTATGCATAAATTATAACTTTAAAAATTGTATGCTATGCTATATATTAAAAAAAATCATAACATTAAGGATTATGGATAATTATTAATAAATAATTGCCAGGAAAAATATTTGAAATGTTCATGAAGCAAAAATAAATGTTATTTTTTCTTTCTTTTTTAAATTTTTTTTTATTATTTTGTGTCTAGATTCAAAATTTAAATATTTTTAATAAATTCTATTATTGTTTATGAACTTAATGTTTTTGTTTATAATTTTAGTCTCTGATTTGTGTTTTGATTTAATGTTTATGTTAAATATTTTTTTTAAAACACTTTTGTTGCAAATAGTTTTGTATTTAAAAAGTATTTTTATTTTAAAAATACTTTGGATATTGATAAAAACTTTGTATTTACAAATACTTTGGATTTAAAAAAGTATTTTACATTTTTTTAAATGATTGTATTTTTAAATACTTTGTATTTTGCTTGATTCTTTGTTTAAAATAGTATTTTAAAAATAGTCTTGATCTATTTTTAAATGATATTTTTAATATTTTGTACTGTTTAAAGTTTGTATATATTTTGAAAAATAGTTTTTATCGTTTAAATAGATTACTTTTATTTTAGTTTTAAAAATTGTGTTTAAAAACAGCTTTAATTTTTTTTTTAATTTTGTAGTTTCTATTTTGAAAATTAGTTATGGTTTTATTTGTTTTATATTTTTATATTTATTTATTATTACTATTTTTTAGTATTCATTATTCAGTTTCAATATTTTGCATTTTAAGAGTTTCCATTTTAAAAGTTGTTTTTACTTTTTAAATTGTTTGTATTTATAGAACAATAGATTTAATTTTTGTAATAATGTTTTTGTCAATGGTTTTTTCATAATTGTAATGTGTGTAATTTTATTTTATTAGTGCATATGTTTTATGTAAATAGTTTTTATTTTTATATTTCATTTGATTTTCAATATGATGATTTTAGTCTCCTGTTTGTCATTTAAACTAGCTCAACTGAATCTGAATAAGAAAATGCAATCATTGAACAATTTTCCTGATGCATCTTCTGTCAAATTATATAATTAAAGAATTTATGATTTTCTCATTACCAAATATTAGTTCTAGCCAGATAAAACTGAACTACTGTATACATTCTCATTATGCATGTTTTAAATGCATAAATGCAAAAGTTGGTCCTATTTATAACTTTAAAATTTCAGGATGGTGTATTATTGCTGTGTTTAACTGTTTAAATATTTTATCGGATTCCCATCTTGTTTTATCTTATTAGTAAAGCAGTAATTGGGAATATAAAATCTCTTAATCTCACGGTAAGGTGAGCAATTTCCGGAAATTCAGACAATACTCATATAAAAAATATTGGGCAAGCACTATTTTTACATGGCATATGAACAATATGAAAAAGGAAAGAATTTCTTTATATATATATATATATATGACAAAGTGTAAAAGGAAAAAAACTTATTTTTTTATTCATCAGCGGCTCTTTATTTTAAAACTTCCTTGGGATGATTGATTTTGATTATTTCTTGAAATCAATCATTCCAAGGAAATCTTGAAATAAAGATGAAATGTTAACGAATATAAATAATTTGGGTTTTCCTTTTTCATTTTTCCATATATATATATATATATATATATATATATATGCAAATACATACTGTTCTAAATATATGACAAAATTTTAAAATGCAAAGAAAAATCTATTCATATAGATAGTGTTTCGGATAAATTTGACACTTTTTGGAAAGGGAAAAAAACATGTCATATCTTTGCCAATAATTGATGTATTCTCAAAAGTGCATTTCTTAGTGGATCTTTTGCCAAACATAACTCGAATAAGCTGCCTAAACTTCTACTTCCAAGTGAGATCAGAACCTGGAGCATGGTATCCTTTGAGAGTTGTCTGAACACCAGCTTTATAATAGCAACTCATCATTGTTGCTGTTGCAGGCAGTATTGCTGATTTTTTTTTCAACTGCACATAACACAACACAGTCAAAACAACACTTTCTATCATCCTTATTGCTAACTACTACTTCCATGTAACTCAAGTAAATATTGTTAAACATAAGAGTTCTTTATTAGACTTTTTTGGTCCCCCGTCGATTTATCGGAGACGTACCTATGATTTCAGTGGTGTCCGTGCGTCCGTTAGCCTGGACTATTGCCAGATAAGTGTCCATTAGTTTTTCCTGAAATTTTGCCACAAATTGTATTTCATTAAATAGATGTGCACAGTAAAAAAAATTTTTTTACAAAAATTCCCGTTGTGCCCCCAGGCGCTCAAAAGAGGTTTAAAATAAAAAAAAAAAAAAATGCCCCAAAATGGCCAAAAATGACACATTTTGCCCCATATCTTTTGATCCATCCATTAGATTTTTTGAAATTTGGCCAAAATGTGGAGCCCATTGTTCTTAATATAAATCCAGTATGGTTGACCCTGGCAAAATTCTGGTTCGTGTCCCCAGGGACTTTTAGTGCTAAAAATGCCTCTTTTTGTGGCTCTTTTTCATATTTCTCAACAAAAACTTGATATGTCTGACTATATAGTGGTTTTTCATGGTCAACTCAAATATACATGTGTTAAGGCCTGAAACTGCACCATTATCCATCTACACTGGGATTCTGCATCCCCAGGGGCTCTAAAGAGTTCAAAAATGCCCCAAAATGGCCAAAAATTACACTTTTTGTCCCATAGCGTTTGATCCATCTATTAGATTTTCCTGAAACTTGGCGAAAATGTGGAGGTCATTGTTCTTAATATAAATTCAGTATGGATGACCCTGGCAAAATTCTGGTTTGCATCCCTCTGGGACTTTTAGGGCTAAAAAAAAAAATGCCTTTTTGGAGCTTTTTCATATTACTCAAGAACTTGATATGTATGTCTATATAGTAGTTTTCCATGATGCTGAATTCAAATATATTTGTCTTGAGGCGTGAAACTGCATTGTTTGTCCATTTTCACTATGATTCTGCATTCCCAGGAGCTCAAAGGGGGTCACAAATGCCCCAAAATTGCAAAAAATGACACTTTTTACCCCATAACTTTTGCCCCATCCATTTTTCTGAAACTTGGCAAAAATGTGAAGGCAAGTTTGGCCTTGCACACTTCTCACATTCATCATTTCTTCACTATTTTTTGTGGCATCATCTCACATGCAAGATGTCAAGTCCATTAAGCATGCAGAATATTATATCAGACCATTTTGTACTATTCAGTTGCCAGATTATTTATCAAATTTATAATGACATTTAGATTTTATTAATAGACTTTTGATGGTATGTGGAATTGCAGTAACGTGCTAATACAATGCCAGTATTTATTCTTTATTATTGTTATAAATCTATCCGAAAGGATATTGAGCCCTTTTGGATGTACAAAGTCTGCTGATGATATGGCTCTGTTCTAATTTTGAGAAGTCAATTTTCATGTTATATTTATACTAGCAAAGTCCCCCGACCTTAACCTTTGACCTTGATCTTGAAAAATGGTGTGCATCATCTCTAGGTCGGAGACCATCATCATGTCAGGTTTGATAAATCATGATCACTCCACTGATGTGGGCTGTAGGAAAGTGTGTGTGTATATATATATATATATATATATATATATATATATATATATATATATATATATATATATATACTATGACTTTGACCTTTGATCTTCACCTTGGAAAATGGTGTACACCATCCCTAGGTGCCCTAGGTGGGGGACTATTATCATGCCAGATTTGGTCATGATTGGTCCAGTGATGTGAGCCCAGGAAAGTTGTACACACACACACACACGCACACACAAACACTACTACTTTTATATATATATATATATATATAGAGAGAGAGAGAGAGAGAGATAGATAGATTTACTTATTTATAAAAAAACGTTACAAATACTTAAATATATTTTGTAAAGAAAATAAACCAGCTGAATAGAATTTACCTACTCGGTAACCAGTCAAAAAGTTCCATGAAAGTTCTATGAAAAAAAAACAGGGATGCTTATGCATTATATCAAAATAAATGTATTTTAAGTAAAAACATTGTTATGTAATTACATGTCATATCAAAATTAGTAAAAATTCCCAAAATAATTATAAGTAAAAATAAAATAATAATAACAATGTAGTTTTATTGTATTTGTTAATTTTCTTCTATTGCAGTCAATTCCGTATGACTTATCTCCCTTGTTTTGTTAATTTCTGTGATTTCAAATTAAAAAATAGCAGATTTTTTTTTTTACATAGGCATAACCTCTTATCAAGGCCCAGAGACCACTCGAGGATAAGGGTCAAGAGTGTACAGTAGTCAATTGGACAATATAGTAATCGTTAGTAATGGAAATTCGGTAAATTTGTTAACAAGTGAAACGGCTCATCAAGACTTGTTTACGTTGGACTTGAAGACAACCATATTGTAGTCAACTGGAAAGCAGGAAAACGGAAGACAATTCCACAGGCGTGCAGTTTTAAGATAAAGAATTTACGATAATACCGATTTTTTTTTTCTTATAATTCTAGTAGGCCTTCTATTCGATCATTTTTCTTAATTTGGGGGAGTTTTACTAATTTCGACATGACACATAATTATGTAATAATGTTTTTTTTTACTTAAAATGCATTTTTTATTATCGAATTATAATGCAAAAGCAGTAACATTATTATTATTATAACAATAATAATATAGGAGTAGAAGTAGCAAAGTATTAATGGTTACAGGTACAGATTCTGAGCTTGACATACCAGTTTCAAATTCTCCTGGAGCTACTGAATCACTTTCACTCATATTCCTAGGAAAGGTATATATTCCCTTATTTTGTTTTTTATTTCATATTCCATATTATATATTTATTCATATTCCATCAGTGATCTTTCTTGCAAAGGAGGAAGAATTGTTGTTTTCTGGGTCGGAATTTATTCCATTTAACACTTATCCTTGGCAAGTTTTTGACTTGAATACTATTTTTTTAGCTCCTTATATCAAGTGGCTTCATGCCTTGTCTGAAGTGATTTGCATAAAAATATACCCCCCATCCATTTATGGAATAAATAATAGAATAGATTAAAGCCTCAAGACTTCATTTTTGCAACTAATCTAGGAGAAGGAAAAATTCCAGTCTTTCTCTGTTTATCCTGGACTTTTCCTTGTTACTGAATTTGGATTCAAGCAATGATGGTTCAGGAGAGGTGCAATAGGCAATTGCGCAACCTTTGTTTCACTGCAGATTTCCACACTTGTATGTTTACAGAGAGATATCTATTGTCTCTTGAAAAAAACAATGCAGAATAGAAAGAGATGCTGCACAAAAGTATTAATATGAATGACACTCAACACTTTTCAATAAAACTGATATTCAGCAAATGTAAACTTAAATTACACATGTATCACTAATTTAATGCCTTGTCAGTATTCTTAAAAAATGTTTATCCATCACCTGATGTCCATTTTGATTAAAATCTATACATGAGTCATAGAATCTTTAATTCATTTCTTGAAACACCTGTGCAGCATAAATGTCACCTATGTGCCAAACGTTATCTCATTTAGAACAAATTATTGACATAACACACATGGTAGATAAAATAAGGCAAAAAAAAATGTCATCATTTTTCAAGAGTTTTTCCTCTGAACTGGTCACTATTTTCCAAAGGCCACTCAAGGATGTTAAAGTGTTTATTAGGTTGATAATGAGACAACATCATACTGATTAGTAACGATTGTTGAAACTGGTTAGACTTTGATTATTTAAGACAGCTCAATAATAGTTGTTTACATTGAATTTGAAAACGGCCATGTTGTAGTCAGTTGGGAAGGAGCCCTGTGGTATTATTTTCAACAGATGTGCAGTTCTTCAAAAGAAACTTTGCTCATGGAAGTTTTGTTTAGTTTTAGGGAGAAAAAGGGAAATTATTGACAATGGTTGTAGCTAGACGAGTTTTTATTAATGTTTTACAAGAGTGGATGGAAATAGAATAGAGCTTAGTTAAACAATTACAATGAAAATAACCATAGCGTAGAGAAAGACTAGCAACTTCTTTTCTGTGAGATAGAGGCTGTAGAAAAGAGAAGAGGATATCCCTCATTAAATTTTGAAGTCGATTCTGTTCCATCATAGTACAAAAGAGATTTCTGAACATCACCTTCCCATATACCATCAGAGCATATTTACATAAGACGAACTTTCAAATAGTGTGAAATATTTCTTATTCCAAACTTGCTCCTTAGTTTTGATCAGACTACATCGGAAACATTTGTCAGATTGTGATATACAAGTAAATTAATGTTTATGAATTTTCCATTTGAATAAAAAGTATAACATTTTAATTTTTTTAGTTTTCAAACATAAGAGGATAAAGAAATATTATCTTTATATTTAAAACTATTGTAAACTTATGATTGGCAAATCGAATTTTAATTGTATTACTAATACACCTTCTATAGAATTTAATGTTAAGCTTTTCAGACAAACATATAGAAGCCTGATATACTGTGCTATCCATTTGTTTTGTAATTTGTTTAATAATATTCATTTTATCAGACTCTAAATTGATGTTGTTGCTTTTTTTTATATCCCATTATCAATATTGACACGATTATAAGCTAAGTTTTTAGCACATTTTTATTAAGGT
Source organism: Euprymna scolopes (assembly GCF_053919585.1). Taxonomy (NCBI): domain Eukaryota; kingdom Metazoa; phylum Mollusca; class Cephalopoda; order Sepiida; family Sepiolidae; genus Euprymna; species Euprymna scolopes. Next base: position 113,943,023 of record NC_136491.1, read on the forward strand.
AGTTGTTAGGTAGGAAATATAAGTTAATAAGATTTTTAAAAATTTCTATCAGTTTTAGTTTATACGTGTTGAAAATGAATGTATACTGAATATGTTTATATCTACCACAAGTTTTTTGTTTTTATTCATATGTACAATATTTTTTATCAAACCTAATTTCATTTCTGATATACCCGCTTTTATGTATAGCAGTATTATATCTCTTATTGTTGTTTGGAAAATTTCGTCATTGGTAGAGTTATTGCTTTTCTCACACTACAGTGATGTGTTTAATTAGGAAATCAGATATTTTAAGTTTCTTCCATTAGATTTAAGAGACCAACAGATTTCCTCTGGGTGCTAACACTTGATTTCATTACGATTTATTGAATTTATATCCAAGGGCTTTTTTAAAGATAGACGTTGTTCCCTTTATGGTTGCTATTTGTATATAGTTACAGCTTGGTCTTTCAGGGATTATTTTCCAGTATTTCTTAAGATTTTTGTTTTCATTAGGCCAGTTGCTCTTATCACAACTGATATAATGTTTATTTCTTTCAGAGACCATGTCGTTTTTAACAGTAAACAACATTAAGTGGTATAAGTTTGTTTTTAATCCATTGTTTCTTTTTTATTAATGTTTTACAAATTTTTATCAGTTTCACTGGCAGATATAGCAGTTCATATTTGAAAAAATCGGCTACTGTGTCAAACAACTCCTTAGTGATCAATGGATAAAATCAACATCAAATTGAATGAAAACTTTGTGGTTTATCATTGGTACTTTAAAACTATGACATTTTATTCTCCACTTCAATCCATTGCTTTAAATGTAATATTTCTTGATACTTTGAAATAAGATGTTTTGATTATCTTATTGATTTCTTCTATATAATCAGGTTGGGTTAATCAAACTTTCACTAGGTTTTGGTACTTAAGGCCAGTCTAATCTTTTAAATGGATATAGACTTTGTTTCAATGTAGTTTTTCTGCTCTATTACTAATCTTAACTCTGTCTAGCTTATTTATTAATAATATCCACATAATCATCATTATTAAAATCTAATTTTCTATGATTGTCATATCTTTTTGTGAGGAGATTGTTTTATATTTAGTAATGCAATGTATAGAGGTTATTTGTGATATTTCACAGGAATTTCTTTGGATATTTGTGCAATTAAATATTAATTAAATACTTATGCCTGTATATATTGAGTATTTCTTCAGCCGGGGATCCTTATTGACCTGAATGTTTTGGATTCTGATTCAGAGAACAAACCCAAAATGATCAAAGCATTTAATGATTTGAACCACCCCACTAAAAAAATATTAAAAGGCAGATAACACAAAAGCATACGACTACAAAATCAAAATGCTGTTAACCATGGTAACAGCAACTGTTCAACTCCTGAAAAAAACTAATTCGACAAAAAAAAAAACAGCCTCATGAAATACCAAAATTGAAGCAAATGCGAATAGAAAACAAAACTTTTGAAAAATTATATCCTTAAACTCATTGCATTTTACTGATAAATAAAAAATATATGAATATTTTTTTTTTACTGACCGAGAGAAAGCATTGCCTGTAGAGGCTAGTATGAGTAAAGTGTGTTAGAATAATAAAGTTAGAAAACCTTCTTAAAAACCATATTGTGCTTATCCAGTTTGCCTCGATGGTAAAAGATTAAAATTGCATAAAAACTTTATTATGTATCTATTAAGTTAAACAGATTTTTTTAATCCACACTACACTAAAATTTATGTCAATTCATTCAGTATTTTTGTTGTTATGAAATGAAATAAAATTTTATCAATAAACAATTTCTAGCTGCTATTATTATGATGACTGTATGATATTTAAACTCTCTTTTTACAAAAAGCTAATCAAATGGGAGATAACCAGTGACAATTTTACGAAAATGGTGGATGAGACATTTTGCTGTCAAAATGTGTTTTTTTTTTCTTATTCAAAACCAATACTCAATGAATGTGTGTAGTTTTTGGTGTACTGTTTTTTTTTAAACTTAACAATTATGTACATAATGTTTGTGTTATTTTGTTTATATTTTTCTTTTGGCACGCAGTTTTTAATATTGGAGCAAAACTGGATAAGCACCAAACTTACAATAAAGGAAATCAAGTTGATTCACTTAATGATTTGAAGAAGATTATTAAACTTCTTCTTAACAAGCCGGGGGAGGAGAGGGTAATTGATTGTGTATTTATGTTAGGTAGAAACTGAAAAGCTTGGTTATTTATCTCCCTCCCATGGTAAGAAGTCTGATGCAAGGGTTGGAAAGTGGGATTGAGTAGCCAGCACCCTAGGAGACAAACACTCTGTCCTGCAAAATATGCCTAGGCAGCTCCATTTGCATTCTTTAGTAGATATGTCTCAGTCAATTAGCAACAAACTAACCCTTTCTCAAAAAGAGATGGAAAAGCCTGGAAGGGTAGACTTTCTGGAACTGCATAGGACCACAACAGGGAAAAGACCATTTCAGATATGGCATAGCCTGTTTATTTTGGTGTCCAGGGAAAAAATCCCCTGGTTACAGTTGAAAAAGCTGTTTCATTTAACGTCTGTACTGATAGACTGTTTGGTCACAGCTTGGTCATTTCTGTTCTGTTTCATAAAGCACAATTGGGAACATTTTGGTTGATCATTCTACTTATTATAGGAGCAATTGAACTCATGAAAACAAATTTCAAAAATTACTTTGCAAATATGCCCGATGAACCAAGTGTAAGAAAGATTCAAACAATTGCACTCAAAGAGACAGTCAAAATCTTAAAAAGATCTCTCGGTTGGAATATCTGGGTTAGCGGGTGAATATTTGGTATCTGGTAGGATGCCCCATCCCTAGCTTGAAGAAACTGATAAGAAAATTAAAAAACAAAAGTTGATACAGTTGGAAATAAGTCATACACCATCCACTATGACTATGCAATTCCTACAGCTACATGCACAGGAAATGAAACTATTAAAATTGACAAGGAGAAAGAAGCGAGCTTAGTAGAAATTAGTGTCCCCAGTGATGCTTGGTTAAACAGAGCTGAGAGGAGAAAAGATAACTAAATATGACATGAAAAGAAACTGGAATATCCATCATTCCAGTAATTATAGGAGAAAATGAAAAAGAATTTCCAAAATTATCTGGAAAATACACCCGGTAAACCAAGTGCAGGAGAGATGCAAACACTTGCACTTAAACAGACAGAATCTTAAAAAAAGATCTTTCAGTTGGAAACTATGAGATAGTAGGTGAGTCTTTAGCATCCAGTAGAGTACCCTATCCTTAGTTCGACCAAAATAATTAAAAAAATTTTTAAAAAAAGGTGATATGGATCCCTGATTGGATAAATATGATGTATTGTATGACAGAGTAAAATATCTGTGTATATGTATATATTTATTTAAATTTGACGAATGTAGACATAAAATGAAAATTTCATACGGTTAAAGACATTTTTTTTATTCATGAATTCGCGTGATGATTTAAAAAAAAAATAATTAACGCCATTTGATTTTAATAATATTATCTTGCAGTGCTGATTTCTCTTCATGGAAGATATTGTCAATGAAATCATATCATTTACAGCTTTTATTTGACCTGCTATTTCATTTTAATCACCATTTTTATTTGTACCTGTATACAGAAAATGACCTGACAGAAAATTAGTCAAGTGTTCATTTGTGACTATCATTTTATCCAACAATTGTTTGCTTGTTTTTTTTTGTTTTTTTTTTGTTGTTGTTGTTTTGTGATGTTTTTTTTTAATTGTTTAATTTTTCCTTTGTTTTTTGTTTGTTTGTTTTTCCTCTCGTTAACAGATACCAAATCAGATTGACTTATTTTTAATCTCTTTTTTTGTTTTCATTGTGTGCAAACCATGTTCTTGTTTCTCAGCTTTCTTTTCACACCTCAAAGATTGTGTCGTGTAAACCTGTTACCATTAACCTTCTAACTGGCGCTATAAATCAAATTCTGAGTTAGACAGTTGGTATTGTAGCATTCTAATCTTTGTGCTATTCTTGAGAAAAGGGCATATTTTCATGTTATGACCAAAACAGTGCATAACGGATAAAGTAATTTACACTTCAAAGAGAAACAAAAATTACCTCATTTGTCTTATTTGGATTCTTTGAACTATTTTTTTATCTTGAGTGTTATTTTCACAACTTTTTCATCCGATGTAACCTCCAGCCTTCTTCAGGTGAATTTTTCTGAAATCTTTTTATCAAACTCAGGAATCTGCATGGAATTCTGATTGGAACCTTTATTTTAATTCATGTGGGTAGCATGTTCCCATTCTATCAGCCATGACTGAGTAGAATTGCAATTCACAGTTGTTTTTTGAGTGTTGCCCACACTAAAAATTAAACTTTCAACATTCAAACGAGTCTAACTTTACAAGCTGAATTTTACCAAGTACTTTATCCACTATGCCCTTGTGAAAGTGTTCCGTTTGAAATTCTGTGCAGATTTCAGAGTTAGAAATATTTCCAAGTCCAACAAGATAGATCTGAAAAAGTTTTGAAAATAATACTCAAGATGAGAATAGTAGTTTGACTAATCCAAATAATATGAATAATCAATCCTTATTGAAAAACTTCAGAAACAAAATAATCTGAAATGAATACTTAAAAAATTATGTTTCAGTTTTTTTTTTTTTTTTTTTTGATTAAGATTGATATTTTGTGCTATTTGAAGCATTCAGCTTATTATTCTTATCTTGAATGTTATACTCACAACGTTTCAAATGACGTAACCTCTGACCATCTACAGATGCATCTTTTTGAACTTTAGAAGCTGTAAAGATGTTCAAACTGAGCCCTTTATTTAATTCATAGTAATAGATTGCTCTCATTTCATCAGACCTCACCGGGTATAAGTGTTAATTTTTATGTTATTCTTATCATTGCCACCAGTAAGGATTGAACCTTCAGGCTCCAAATGACTATCATTTAGAACTGATTATTAACCAACACTGTTACCTGTTATGCCAAGTGTCCATGACTAACTTAGAGCAACATAAAAATTAACACTTCTATCCAGTTATGGCTGATGGAATAAAAACAGTCTACTCCTGTGAATGAAATAGTTCAGTTTGAAATTCCATACTAGTTTTCATGTTCAACATAAAGATTCCCAAATTTGACATGTAGTTAAATAAAAGAGAATAACATGGTTGCTAAGGACACTGGTGGGTTATTCCAATTTAAGCATGGAAACCCATACTGGAAGAGAGAAAGAGAGAATAGAGTTTCAACGCTGGGTAGGTTACTATTATTAGTATTTATTTTCGTTACCTTAACCACTCTAAGAGAAAACTCAGTGCTATGAGACACAAAATAAAGGGAAAATATGCCCAAATACAACGTACACATTTATTTACATATTGACAAATGTTAAGTGGACTTACAGCACAAAATAAAAGAATATACAATAAATCGCATTATTACTCATCACTCAGGATGGCCTCTACCATATATGGTAGGTTATGAATCTAAGACAGTGTTTCTTCATACTTCAATCATGTGGAAACCTGTCCAGTATAGTGAACTCTATTCTCTCTCTCCCGGTAATCTAGGTCTCTTTGTTCAAAGGGAAATAACCCACAGGTGTCCTTAGCAGTCTGTGTCATTCCCTCTTGTTCTCCTACACACTTGACCAAGTTTTGATGTTACATTGGCTGAAACCTTGTAATTCTAACAATCCAGCTGAGAATAATAATCCCAAAAGTATGTAGATAGTTGTTTCAAATGTTTGAATTTAAAATGTATAGCTATTATGGTTTTAGCATATCAGTTAACACATTAAAAGAAATTTGGTTAAATGCCACAAATTTGATGATAGTTTATGAAATGTTTTGTTCACAAAAATGTATATTTTTTTGAATGCTTACTTGTGAAAATATAAAGATCACTAATTTCTATCAATTAAGAATGTATGTGTTACCACATTAGAATATTGCCAGGTAAATGGTTAAGACTAGCTTGTCTATACATTTCCTCTTATTTGTTGCTGTTTTAAATGTGAAACCCTGTACTGTTTATTTTTCTGATACTGTAACCGCTGTTATGAGTTTTTGCTACTATACCCTTCAAATACAGCTAAAGAACAGTGGTTTCCAAGCTTCTAGCAGAGCTATCCAGCATTGTCTGGGAGCATGAATAACAAAATAGAAAAGTTTTACAAAAACATGTGTGACATCATTCTTTTAAACTAATTATCCTCTCCCTTTTTCTATGTTTCTGTTTGATTCAATATAATAAAAATAAAAAAAATACTGATTGACCTTTATGGTTCCATTAGCGGGGTTACTCAGTGTTGCCAGGAGTATGGGTAACAAGATAGAAGATTTAAAAAATGGCTTTATAACATTTTTGTTTTAAGACTCTTTCTCTCCCTCTCCCACATACGCACACATTTTTTCTTTAGTAGCTGGCTCAATATAATAGAAAGAAAGCAGGAAAAAAAAGAAAAGTTGCAAAGCTCACCGATTGTTTGACTTAGTTCCAGGCTTGATTTTGAAAACAATTTGACACTTGTGCATTCTAGTTTTTGAGGAAAATTGTTTTGCTTTCATTTTTGGAGATGTCCACTTGGAACAAGGGAGACAATTCAAAAAGTTCTGACAGAAGTTAAAATTTTGTAAAAAAAAAAAAAAAGAAGCTTGTTTCAAACAAAAAAATGTCATACACTTTCTAATAATGACTATTCAGAACTATTTATAATCACAGAAGTTTAATTCTGTAAAAAAAATTGTTCATTTTTTAAGTCATGCATTTATGCATTTTTAGATAATGACTATTTTCATTCATTTCAGAAAAAATACAAAAAAATGCCCGTTTCGAAATTCTGATTATTTTTTAATTTAATAATTTAATTTAATAATTTAATTTAATATTTAAAAAAACAGTTATTTTACTTAAATAAATGTTCAGATAATCAATGTTTTACTTCATGTTATTCTGTTAGTGTATTTGTTTTGCTTTTACCAAAAAGTTACGTAAACCTTTAACATTTTCAGAAAATTTCTTGAATTTTTTCCTCCTGTTCAGAGTGAATGTCTCCAAAAAAGGGAAATAAAAGGAATTATCCTCCAAAACTAAAATGCACAAGTACTAAATATTTTGTTGTGAAATGTTTTTTAAAAAAATTTTTAAAAACTTTTATGATATACTCGCACCTCAAGGCAACCTGAAAATAATAATTTAATTAAACTAAAAATAGACTGTAGTTTTGAAAAAAAAAAAAAAAAAATCGGTACTTCTCTCTCAACTCAGGCAGAGGTATCCTTAAAATCACTAATGTTCAACTCTTCAACATTTTCTCCTCTTATACAATCGTCTTTGGCTGACAAGGCAAGAACAGATCAACTGTCATTGATAAAATATCAATCTTATTTACTCAGCACCGTAGATTTTTCTTATGGACTAATGAGTCTTATTAAGGTCCATAGACTACTTGAGGATAAGAGGTAATAAGTTTGTCAGGTATACAGTGAAACAACAGCATGAAGATTGGTAACAATGATTGAAACAGAAATTAGATTTAAGACAACAGCTCAACAGGAACATGTTAAAATCTGGCTTATTGTTAGGCAGTTGGCACATCAAAAGCAACATAAAAATAGAATTCCATGGAGAAAATCAGGCATGTACATTGGCCTGAAATACTAGCCAGAAAGTGGATAATATTTGGTTCTATTTTCCATGTGAATGGAATTATATATTTTTGATTTCCAGAACAGGAGATTGCATTCTTCCATTGACTAAGAGAGATAACTTGGATATAATTCATCCGGTTATATCCTTGTTCTTGTCTTACAAGTACTTCCATGGAATGTGCTCCAATGAACTTAATGCATTTGTACCCCATTAACAAAAATACCCTACCCCACATCCAGCAAAATCCCATCTTCAGTGTGGAAGTCTGTAGATGCTGGAATATTTTCTGCTCTGGTAGCACCTTCTCTGAAACTTGCTTGGCATTTGAAATTCCTTTCTTGCTCTCTGTTTCCCCAGACATAACAACATGCAGAAATTTAAATGTAATGTGAACAAACATCTTGCTACCAATTCCCCATCTAGGTTGTTCTTTTATAAACTTGGTCCCTATCACAGTAGCTCCTTATACGCTAATGGCAAAGAAAATCAATCTGAATAATTCTTAAGTCAGCCATCATAATACATTTTCTCTGTTACAATATTTCAAATGTAATCTGACTATTTGGCGGCAAATATAATTATGTTTCCTGGCACACTATTGTATCACATAGTATTTGGGAACCACTGAGCTATAGCAGTTATGCAACAGTTTCTGTTACAATGATATTTTCTCCTTTTTTTATTCTTTCATTATTTTTCTATCTGCCTCCTTTCTGTTTTTTACTGAGGTTTTCTTTTTCTTCATTTTTTTTTATGTAGATATGTAAAAAATCAAGTTGCCTTGCTTTCTTTTTGAACTTTTTTTTTTTTTTGACATTTTGTTTTGTTTTCTTTATAATTTCCATTGAAGCCCTTTTTTTGTGCTTGCCAGCCCCGAAAGAAATATTTCGTCCTACACTGTATTTTATTTAGGCAACAAAAGTCATGCGAAGTCAGACCAGGAAGAAGATATCACATGCGATACCCCGGTGTTAGACCGCAGGGGCAGTCGAAGTGAAACTCACTTCTACCGGGTCAAAGGTAAAATGTCCTTCCGTGCTGCAAGCCATGCTACATTGACATTCCTAAGTGCCAGGAAGAGAATAGAGGATGGTATTAAGACCCTTGGCAGACGAATGAGCCGCCGAAGCAGTATAGATGGTAATACATTCAACAGTTTTTAGAAAGTTACAAGTTATAACTAAATTTGCTTTCTTGTAATCCTATAAGCACCAATGGTTGTATCTTGTAACTGCTTTATTAGGCCCTATATATTTTATACATATGTATATATATATATGTATACATATTTTTATGCTTCAGTTGATTCTCCTTGCGAATGGAATCCTTGATGCTTTAGATCTGTATATAGAATGCATTTCTAGCCATTTTTAACAGCAAGAATTTAGTAGCTGAATGCAGGAAATAGAGATAAATATAAATTGAATGTTTTTAATGTTGTTTTTTTTTTCTTCTCTCAATAGACAAAAATGCTTTCTGGTCAAGAGAGGCCAAATGCATATAATTGGAACCCATGTTTTATCGATTAGATTTTTCAATGATCTTGCATCATTCTGCACTTCTGCAATATTGGCTATGCAATTTTATCAGCCGTGCACAAGTATTCTGTCCATTCAAACTTATATAGATAAATATTGATAAAAACACAAATGTTTATATATATGTAATTAATAAAATGATAAAAATGAAAAAATAATCTTCATCCAATAATTTATCAAGATACAAAAAGCTAAACATGAATAAGTGAAGCAAATAAAATAAGATAATCAATTGATGACAATTCAAAGTTAAATAAAATTTATTTCATTATCAAATCAATGAGGAAACACATATGAAATATGAAGAAAACTCATTAGAAGAGAAGAGCAAGGTTATATATATATATATATATATATATATATATATATATATATATATATATTATATAAGGTTATTGTTTTCCAGGGGTTAAGTAATCAATGAAGTTTAACAAGGCTAATACAAGAGTGCTCAATACCGAACTAGAGCAGAGTATACTCTTTATCTGTTTTACATAAGCAGTAATATGTTGCTACACAGTCATGAGCATGTTTCGGCCAGCTAGTTACCAGTAACTCTTCAGTAACCAGACCTCTTCAGGCGATACAGCTTATACAAAAGAAAAGTTTGCAATGAGAATATCAGGTCTTTCTCGTCACCAGAAGTTAATATCAGGAGATTCCGTCAAATGTTGTAAAAAATAAGATTTGGTTGTAAGTAAATAAGACCCAATAGGGATGCGGATTTGAGTCTGTGTTGTGATATAGGAATGAATGGGAAAGGATGTGGGGTTAAAGATCGAGATAGAGGTATTGGAAAACTAGAAAGAATAGCATTTGTATGCATGTGCGATGGCCGCTCTAAATCTTAAACATACTAGTGTGTATAGGTTCAAACAGTAGGAGAATGTGGATTTGACATATCTATGCTAAAAGGGATTTCTTATTTAATCAGAGTTATTCAGTTATAAAAGTGCTTTTAATTTAACTAGAATTATTATGTGGTCAGAAAATGTACAACTTACGTTGCCTTATCTCTCTTCCTTATCTCTTAACCTCTTCACTAATGTGTGTAGGGATGATAGTGGTGGGGTGGGGATATACAAGGAGGCAACCTAAGTCGTACTGTTTCTGACCACATAAAAATTCAAGTCAAATTAAAAGCATTTTTATAACTAAATAATCCCGATTAAATCTGAAACTCCTTATAGCATAGATATGTCAAATCCACATTCTCTTACTGTTTGAACCTATACACACTAGTATGTTTAAGATTTAGGGTGGCGATTACACACGCATATGAATTCTATTCTTTCTAGTCTTCCATTACCTTTATATCCCAATCTTTAACCCCTCCCATCCTTTCCCATTCATTTCTATATCTAAACACAGACTTAAATCTGCAACTCTTTTAGATCTTATTTGCATACAACCAAATCTTATTTTTCACAACATTTGATGGAACTTCCTGATATTGACTTCCTGTTATGAGGAAGACCTGATATTTTCATTGCAAACTTTTCTTTCATATAATATGTATCACCAGAAAAGGTCTCTAGTTATTGGTAACTAGTTGATCAAAACCTGCTGACCAAAACCTGTGCAGCAAGATATTACTGCTTATGTAAAAACAAATAGAGAATATATATATATATATATATATATATATATATATATATATATATAAAAAACTAGCATAAAATGATGATCAGATCAATGTTATTTGAATTGTAATCACTTGTTTCTTATTGATGACAGTTCAAAGTTAAATAAAATTTATTTGATTATCAAATTAACGAGGAAAAACGTTAAATATAAAGAAAACCATTGATTACGATTCAAAGTTAAATCAACTTCATTTGATCATCAAATCTATAAGAGAAAAAATATGTGAAATTTGGACCATGGTGTTTCGAAGTTTAATGCTTCTCATCAGGAGAGAAGAACAAGGTTATGTTATATATTAAAAGAAAACTTGCATAAAATTATGATCAAATAAATTTCATTTAAATTTTAATTGTTATCACTTGTTTCTTATCTATCTATCTACTTTATATATATATATATATATATATATATATATGATAATTAAATGATGTAAATTAACATAAGTTATTATTCAACAATTTCATAGAGTTTCAAAGATTAGACTTTTTTCTTCAAAAGAAAATAACTTTTAAAAAATTTTAGACTTGTTATAACATTGTTGGTTAGCACAAAAATATTGAAAACAAATTTTCAAAAAGAAGAATGCTTTAAAAAGTGTAAAAAAAAAAAAAAAATTGGATATTTGAAGTGATATTCATTAATTCAGATGTAGTCACATAATAAAATTCAATTAATGCAGTTGGTTGAAAATCAGTAAAATCCATAAGATCCATAAATCTGTAGTGCTGGTATTAATATATCTGCAGATGTGGTGTAAAAATATTCAGGCCCGGTAAATGATGATTAGGTGAAATATTTTACCATAAAATTCAGACAGGCAGTGTGTATATTATGTATTAAGTTGCTGTTTTTGTTGATGCCATTGTTTGCACTACAAAGTGAAAAATGAGAATTTTATAGGCTTTTTTTTTTTATTTTGTGATATTCGTTTATATCCAGCCCTGTAGACGAAATAAATTGTTTAGTAATATAACTCATGTAAAGAACATCATCAATAAAAAGCAGCTTAGTAGGTAAAATATTGTCAAAAATAAATTCCCAATTTTTAAAACATATCTATACACACACACACACACACACACACACACACACACACACACACACACACATATGTGAGAAATATAGAAAGGAAAAACAATTAAATACAGTAAAAAATAAAAATTAAATGAAAGATTTCACCAGTTTCATTCACACCAATGGACACCATTTTATTGTTCCGAATGTAATTGGTCAAATCTCTTTTGATTTTTATTTCTTCCTGTGTTTAATTGTTTTTCTTTCTGCCTCTTATATATCCTGTCTATATGAAATTTAATTTTATGATACATTGTGTATTTTATCCTCATATATATATATATATATATATATATATATATATATATATATATATATATGTGTGTGTGTGTATACAGAAGTGTATGTCTGATAGATTTTAAAAGTTGTTCGTAAATATCATTTAAGCTGAAAAATTATATTTTAATTCTGATCAGCTAATTTTCATTTGTTATTGTTGTACCCTTTTGTACACACCACACTAATCTACTTTGTTACAATGTATTAATAAATATTTACTGTGGTTCGTGAGTTTGCTAAAATGGGATATTCTTAAACACCTAAAAAGAAAAATCAGCTAAGAGGAATAATTCATGTTATGTTAGTAAGAGCTAACATTCATTATTTGCTATTTTAGCTTAGATATTGAACCTAACAAAAAAACATAGGACAAATATTTAAAAAATAAATTTAAACCTAACGGACCCTGGATAACATTGGGTTGTACAGCTAGTATTCATATATAAATATTTCTGTAAATATATAGGGGAATTATGCAAATTAACATTCATAAAATTTATTGTGCAAAAACACCAAATACAATATAAAAACGATTCCACAAAATTTCAAACAATAGGCTTTTTTCTTCAGTATAAACTTGTATAATTGCTGTCTGGAGAGGGGGTAAATAAAATAATTGCTGGTTAGTGGAAAAAAATTGTAATCTTCAAAAGAGGTAATACTTGAAAAAGTTTAAAGTGATGCCCATTAATCAAAATACAGTCATATAATTTAATAGAATCCAATCATAAGATTAGTAGAAAGTCGGTAAAATCAATAGTATTAGGTTGGTGCAAAAATAATGTTTTCGACCTGAACGTCAAAAAACGACATTATTTTTGCACCAACCTAATATCAGGATGAATATGTCCATAGAATCAGTGTGAAAATATTCAGATCGGATCCAGTCTTTAGATGCTTAGGTCAAAAACTGCTACCGTAAAGTTGAGACAGTCAGTGTCCATAATTTTAAGTTAAGTTGCAAGTTAAAGTAGATTTGTTAACTTGTATAAAGGTTTGATAGTTAATAGTTCAATATGGCACTTACATTGCGAGGTGTGCAGCTTCCAATTTTGAAATATATATATATATATATATATATATATATAATTATTATAGTAAAAAAATAATTATATATATATATATATATATATATACAGCACAAGTTAGATGATGTTGAGCCTAACCAGTACTAGTTGTGTCTTAGGTGATGTATGTGAAAGGATGATGAAGTCTCCCTGAAAAAAAAATGTTTGAATAAAGCTCTAAAGATGCTCTTGGCAAGTTCTTCAGTTTAACTTGCTAATTCATACCTGTTGACATAGTGGAACAAACGATCTCTAGGTAAAGGTTCTGTTCTCAAACTTAAGGCAAAACTCTGTCATGAGAGTATGTCTTAATTAAATTAAAATGAATTACAATCACCTATCTAGGCAACACAAGTGAAATATGACTAAAGATTGATGTATATCCACTACATGGAGGGTCTTCAAGTAGATGTAGACAATTTTACAAAGCACAGCGATCCCATCATACACAGGAGTGGCAGCATACAACACCCACACGTCCGAGTGTGAGATGTAGTAGATGAAGAAACATCAAAATAACACGATCCTGGCTGTAACGCATCAGATGGAGAAAATTGCCAGTTTCACTTTATAAGTGTCCATGAAAAAGAATGTCACACAACTATGTCTCAAGTAGTATGGTCACGTCACTTGCTGTCAGTCATCCAAAATACTCCAAAGTGTGCTGCATATTAATTTTGATAACTTGAAACCATGTGGTAGGCAACTTAAGACATGAAAAGAATCGGTTGATGATGACCTGATTATGACAGGTAGCATAAGCGAAATGGCAACAGACAGAAGTTAGAAGTCATTCATGAAGCATTTAACTTCAGAATATGAAAAGTGAACATAATATAATGATTATAATCTATATACATATATATAGGTGTGTGTGAGAGAGAGATATTTTATAGATATCTGACAGAATGTACAGGAGAAATAAAATGGAAAACAGGTTAAAGCAAAGACAATCCAAAAGGAAACACAAAAGTCAAGCCAGAGACATTGATAAAATGATGTTTCTTCTCAAAGGATTTATTTTTATTAAGGCTTTTTCAAGATACGTAATATAAGGGAAACATAAAGTATTTATATGTACAGAACTGGGAAGTAGGAGTAAGATTCCCAAATGTACATGAGGTGGAGGTGAGCGTTTACAAGAGTAGGAGGAAGGCATGGTTAGTATGTATTTATATAATACTAAAACTTTGATAATCTTGTTTGCTTATTTACACATTGAATCTTTTTAGATTCTAGCACCAGCAGCATAAGAGGAGAGTAAGCAGATGACATGAATGATGAATTAATCTATAAATGCCTTATCAGTCTTCATGGCAACAAGGGTTTAGGTTGAATGGCATAAATATAGTTTTATTCACTAGAGAGAGCAGCATTTGAAATGTAAAATAGTGGACATGTTGTTACTTACAACTGCAATAGGTTATGACTAAAGTGATTTGGATGTAAGTCGACCCATGTTAAATTACAATAAAACTGTAAAATGATATTCTAACTATTTTGACATTAATAAAATCATTTAACAGTATTCGTTTCTGAATTTGATCTTCCAGCCAAGCATTCAATGATTTATCCATTTTATGGATGGATCCAGTAGGTTGCTTGCAAAATCTTTTACAGCTTGACAAATTCTTTCTCTGTCTCTCAAAATCATTGACACGATAGAATGTGATAACTGCATATCAAGCATGATTGAGTTAACTTTTTTCTCTCCTTCGAACTGTTTAATCAATTAACTTCTCGTTTCTTTCCTTATTGCCAGGCTGAAAAGTAGATAACGACAATTTCCTCCGCTTTAGACAAATTTGGGTATCTTTTTAAGAAAATTAATAAAAATGCAAGATTTTTAAAAAGAGGATGCGGAAGTTGTTTGCTGTAAATGTGATTGAGTGAGCAGCATCACCAAAGTGTGCATGGAAGAGAGGGTGACAGACTGTAAAATATACATAGTAAATTTAAGCTCAATGGAGATATATTTTCGGTTTCAGAGCATATATATTGATTCCAGTGACCAAAAGAGAGAATCAGTTGACAATTATAATTTTTGTTTATTTTTTTTATTATTTTTGTATTTTTTTATTTATAATATAGGTGAATGCCTATATTATTCCATTACTATCTTACACATGTTTCGCCAAGGACTATATTTTCCATCACGATGATCAAACACATGTAAAACAGTGATGGAAAAATATCAGTAGCTGATTATTATTTAAAAAAAAAAATTTTAAATATAAAAATTTATGATTGTGGACTGATTCTATCTTTTGGTCATTTGAATGTAACTTACAAGTGCACATATAATATTTAAAGGTATTATAATATATTGCATATATATTTTTTCAGTATTTACTTCAATAATGCTCAATACGTGAGTAGAGTTTAGTCATATGAAAATATATCTATGTCAAATAATCTACATAAAAGTGTCAATACTTCATTCAAACAGAAAATCATCAGGCTAAATGCGTGGATTTTATGTTAGTGATTGTTTTTATGTTTAGATAGTGCTTAATCATGCTAACTAACCAATCAAATTTGTTATTATTAGTTCTTCTATTAATATATATGTGTGTGTGTGTGTGTGTGTGTGTGTGTGTGTGAGAGAGAGAGAGAGAGACAAAGGTAATAAGTTCCGGGTTCTTTGTTTAAAATTGTTTTACATGAGGAACTTGGAACTTATTGCCTCATTATATTTGGAGCTCTTAATATCAGTGCTATTGATCTTTAGTTGATTAAGTTCAAGTGTATTGTTAACATGAACAAAAAAAAATATTTTTCAAAAGTGCTCAATATGTGTGCAGAGCTTATAAATAAATAAAAAATATATAAGCATTGTAAGAGGTCTTTGTGGATCAATCAACATTTCAATATTTCCACATTAATCGATCTGCATAAACTCCTTTCCATGTTTATATAAACTTATATATAGTCAGTCATACATAAGTTGAATATTTTATAAGTTGATGACAATCTATTTTTACTTTTTTCTTAACTGACATCTCCAAAGCTTATTTGTGCAATCTCACTAATTTCTGTTAAATTAAAAATAGATGGTAACTTTAATATTGTCTCTACAACTTTCTGAGATGAAATGCTTTTATTTACATGTTTAGACTGTTATCTTTATTGCAGTTGTTATTAGATAATGTTATAGCCATTATAATCACTGCCATTCTGAGATCAGTTTTTTTTGTTTTTTTTTTTTTACTTTTGTTATTTATATATTTTGGACTGCTATCTTCATTATGACCTCCTTACTCTCCATCCTTCCTCAAGTGCTTAAAAGAAAGATGAAAAGCACTTGTACATAAGAATATAATATAGACAGATAAGGTCACTTATATATGTAGATGGATATTGCTCTTATTTTTAGAATTAGAGTAGGTGAGTCAAAGAGGGCAAACAGCATCTGACGGCAGTTGAACTTTTCAAATTTTCTAGCCAGCGGATTTTCTGACAGATCTCAAATCAAACTGGTTAGTATAACACTTTTGGACACCCACGTATCCACAACTACCATTACTATTCCAGAATTTCATCTACACAGTCAGTGTAGCCGTGCCTCCTCCGGTACAACTTGTGTTGTGTATTGTTTAGTTAGAGAACGGATTTATTTTGTTCCATTTTTATGTAGGTACTCTCCATGTTAACAACTGAATGTTATTTTTTCGGCTAAACAGGTTCCATCAGTCTTAGCCACCCCGATGTAATAACCCTGTTTACTTTAACCTCATTATAATCATCAAATTCACCCCACCTGTTATGTCATAGTAATCGTCTAAAATTCAAAAGAATTAAACTCTATAGATAAACTGATTATTATATTTGTTACATTTGGATAATAATAATTGCTGTCCATCTTATTACACTAAAAGTGAGTCAGTCACAGCTTTTTTTTTTCATATATATTTTGATTACAAACTACATGCTAAAATATACTTTTTATATCATTTTAAGATTGAGTTATGTTTTAAAAAATGTTCTGTTTTAATTCTACTAATTAGATATAATTTGTAAGTTGCTTATCTCTAAGTTATCTGTATTTCTCTCGCACCCTCTCATTCGATTTTTGATTCATTCACTCTCTAAGATTTTTTAATGTCTATGTAAGCATTTAAAGAAAGAATAGCTCTCTTTTTTCCAATGTTGTTATCTTATTTACATGCATTTGTCTGTAAACACCACAAACATATGTAAATTAGATGACAAAATAATAAATCTTTTTACTTATATATAAGAAGAATAACAAATGATAATACTTTTATAATAAAAAAAATCTTGTTTTTAGTTACACAAGAAGAATGTCTCTTTTTATGAATCATAAAAAAAGAAGCCTTCTAGTACTAAATGGATGGATTGCAACAGAACTATTCCCAGTTGAGGTGACTTTTTGATTTTTTTTTTGTGATGACCCACATTATGGAGAATTTTTTTTCGATGACCCACATTATGGAGAATTTAAACACATATATAGTGAACTTTTTATATATTAGTACGGGTCCAAAAACTTCTTTGCTCCTATGATCAATAAAAGGATTTTTTGACGAACATAATGAGTTTTTGTTTCCTGTAATCTAGATGTACAGGTTTACTTCCCCTTTTAAGTCCTACAATTTTGAATATAGATTAAAGGCTATAGATTACCGGGGGCAAAGACGGTTGAGAAAGATTTGTTACATTTTCATAAGACTATGCATGGTGAATCACTTTGGCTGCTTGCTTGAGAAACTTAACCATATTATATGCTTCTTTTTTAACAATAATATCTGCTTTTTTTCTTTCTATGATTTGTCTAACATTTTTATTGCAATGTTATTTGTTATTTATTGACTATTAATAACTTTTGAGCTTCTGATTCATGTTACATTTCTGTGTGTTTGTTCTTATCCCAATTTGCTTTTGCCTCTTGTCAATTGATACAACATTCTGTTTTTTTTTTCTTTTGGGTTAAAAATTTAAAACTATACAAATTCATTTGCCATCATTCTACCATGTGGAAAAGTATTTATAAACTATGGAATATCTTTCTTCTCTACCCATAAGCGGCTTGGTAGCAAGCAGAAAAAAAAGCAAGAGATGATTAATGAACAGAATTTTAAGAATAAAAAAAGAAAAAAATAAACAGAATAAATTCCAACAGAAAATATTAACCTACATTGTCTTTGAAATTGTCCGTGTTAGAATGAAAGTGAACTTTGCTTTGTGTAATTTCATAACTAACTTGTATAAATTACTTAAAAAAACATGAATGCAACACACTAATCACATTTTGAACTTGGTTATTGTGTGTTTGCAGGCCAGTAATAATCAAGAGTAGTATAATTAACAAAGAGTGTACATACAAAAGTATATTACAGAAGTTCATGTCATGTTTCTGGAGCCATAACTGCCACAACATTTAGATATAACTGTATTTACTGTCTCTGGGTGAGTTCATTTGTTCCTGAAATGGATAGATTAGCTTACCTTATAACAGTTCTTTTATTCATTTTCCAATGCCAATAAGAGTTATGCCATGAACATATCCTGGTAAAAGTTATCATTTTTCTTGATTGTATATTTTTGCTAGCCCAGGACTATGAAGAATGTACTCCATCTCTTTCCTGAAGGAGATAATGCTTTAAAGGATAGTATTATAATGAACAACTATATACTATATTACCACCTTTTAAAATGAGGAGTAATGCCCGGGAGGAATGGTCTCATGACAACAGAACAGATACTACACTATCTCCTCAAAGAAGGAAGTAATGCTTTGGAGAATAGTCTCATCATGAACAAATAAATACTACGCTACATACCATCCCTAAATTGAGGATTGAAAGATAGTACAATAGTACCTTAAAAGAAGTAATAGTATAGGTTCGACTTCAAACAGATACCAAATCTCAATTAATAATAGATAAATTCTTAATTTCTTGATGGTAGGAATATTTTATTTAAAAATAAAATAAAAATGAAGTATACATTTTTGCAGAGAAAATAATATTAAAGTTGAATGTAGTTTGAAACAGAACGATCTATAGAATTTTACCTTTATGATCCTAATACTCCTGATATTTATTCAAGCATTTTAATTTAGTTTTACTAAAATGAACTTATCGATGAGAAATCAATAAAGAAGAACCTACAAAAAAAAAATAATGATGACATAATTATGTACAGTGCTCAGATGCATAACAATTCATCAGAACATCATCGTATATAGGATAATTGTCCGGTAAATAAATCGTGTGTGGGTTATGATATAGACGAGTGTATGTGTATGGAGGGAGATATCAAGTGCAGTTTGGGTAAATATAGGGAAGCCTACAAGTTTTAAAATATAATAATAATAGATAACATCACTAATAATGGGAGCGCTAGGAACAATATCAAAATCTTTGAAAAAAGAATTAGAGAGATTGGAACCAGAGGGATGTCTGAGAAGATACAACGGATAAAAATAATGAAAACTGCAGAAATATTAAGGAAAACCTTTGAATGTGGAGATTAACACACATGAACTATAGACACAAACTGGACTCATAGAAACGGCTACAAATGTAAAACACAAAGAAACATCACATGATGAGGAATCATGAAAACTGAAACTGTATAATTGTAAGATACCGCCCTTCCTTTTTTTTTTTTTTTTTTTGTGTGTGTGTCACCAAAAAGCAAGAACCACACTGAATAATGAGGAGGATCAAGAAGGATGGAGAGACTGAGAAAAGAAAGCACTAGCCAGACCTCCACTGGCTGAGTGCAAAGAGGACTTAAACTTTAGGGAGATTTATTCCCACCCAAATCCCAGTGAAGACTGATGATCGCTGCCAACAAGAAATCAATAAGTGGCTGTTGCAATAATGCAAATTTTTATGCAAAGGTTATCAAAAGAGGTGAAGAGTACTCAAAATTTGAGGAGACTTGTTGTCACTCCAAACTCCAGAAAACACCGTTGTTCTCAAAGAGCAATCTTTGATGATGACTTGTGTGACTACTTCTAGTTAGTAAATAGTAAATAGTAATACTAATGAAAGTATTGTGATCGGTGCTCATCAAAATTCATGTATTGTATATAGGAAAATGTACAACTGTTAGTGAGTTATGATATGTGTGTGTATATGAAAGGGGATGTCATATGTAGTTTTCAAAAAAATTGTGAAGAATAAGGGTTTTTAGGATGCAATGTCTTGGCAGCTAACAACGAATGTAAGCAGTTTGTTTCATACTTCAGCAATAATTAGTGTGAAAAAAATGTTTATGAAAATCTTGGGTGCTGTGCTGCTTTCAAACTTTGTGGGCATGTCCACGTATGGAAATTAAAAAAATGTCTGGGATTGTTGTTCATGTTGGTGATATGTTCAATGATTTTGTGGATGTTTATCATTAGAAAATATTTTTGTTCATATGAGAATTCTGTTTGTGGTTTGTTACTGTCTCTCACAAAATAACAACGGATAAAAATGCTGAAACCATTATCAGTACAAACTATGCGTTCAGCAAAGTCAAATTATAATTTTCTCAAGACTGTTGAATTTGTCTTGTTTGAGTAACAATTCTAAGAAATGAAAACCAAACTTCAAAGATTTTGCACTTTTCAGGCATGTCGCCAGATTTGGTCGGATGCCAACCTGTTAAGATGCCATTCTGAGTTTGATTCCAACCTGAGGATACAAACTTCAATAAACTGTCGCCATTGGTTGTTGAGTGCCAAGATGTTGCATTCTTCAAACCTTTTGTGTGTCTCCAAATTTGGTAAAACTACACCTGATATCATTATGATTTCATTATTATTTATGGTATCTTGCCTGATTGCAGTGCAATGAGAGATGTATGATCAAACGGGTCTGAAATTAGAAATCTGACACCAAACCAATCAGGTCAGGCACTTTAAAGCATTGCACTTACTATGAAGGTTATCCTAAGGATGAATTAATTACGCTAATATGGTTATGTGGAGTGTTTATTCTCTTAGATAAACCATTGCAATAGCATGAATGTCTTAAATTGCAAGAACGTTGACTGGTCAAGGAAAACTTGGGTGCAAGTGATTTGACAAGCCTGCACAGTGAAATTTGGAGACAGCTTATCTACTGAATTATGAGAAATGGAGAATGAGTTTGTGTAATATCAGAAAATGGCTGACCCCTAAATATAGGAAAAATTACCTTAAATGAATGGAAGAATTAGAGTAGTCAGTGATTCTTTTGCCATAGTTTTTCTTTTTCACTAAATAACTTTAAAATGGTTTAT
The DNA here is from genome assembly GCF_053919585.1 of Euprymna scolopes. Lineage (NCBI taxonomy): Eukaryota > Metazoa > Mollusca > Cephalopoda > Sepiida > Sepiolidae > Euprymna > Euprymna scolopes. The sequence continues at coordinate 113,964,523 of NC_136491.1, forward strand.
ACTTAATAGTAAAAGATGAATTAAGTTGGAGAAACTTCTGCCATTAATTACTAACTGGCAGTGTTATTACTGTTGACTGAGAGAAGAATCTATCAGGCATGTCTGCATAGTATGATTATGTATGAAAGTGAAACTGTTGAGTAAGAATTGAGGATATGTGTTGCATGGAGAGAAATCGCATGAGAATAACATGATGGATAACATGAGAATAATGAGTTTTAAAGAAAGACTTGAATTTGATGACTTGAGAAGAAAATTAAATTTTGACAGTATAGGGAGATGAGTGCAAAGTAGAAAACTTTGTTGGTTTGGTCACATTGAAAAAAATTGATGAGAATGCTTGCATTAATACATGTAGAACAGTTGAAGTAGGAGGTCAGTTTGCAGGGAAACACCAAAGAAAACATGGGAGGTAGTGCTAAAAATGGATTGGATAGAAAAAAGGATAAAGACCTGGGTAGAAATAGATTATTTTGGAAGACAATTTCTAAAAGCTGTTCTTCATGTAAAACAAACATGAAATTGAATATGATGATGGCGATGATAAAAAGTCTATAACCAAGTAAAAATTGGTTACCCATCATAAAACTTGGATCAAACCTAGCATACACTGCTCATCCCAATCTTGACTGTACTCTCTTAGAGCAAGTTATGATCAACATGGTAGGTTTTATGCTTCCCAAAAGTGGTTTTATAATAAACAAGGTATATACAACATAAAAAAATTAAAAGAATTATAATACTTGATATTATTTTTCATTAAAGTAAGCAGTACATGTGAACAGAAATGGAATTAATTTTTGACACATGTTCAGACTGCTAAGAATCGCTTGTGTATTGGTTAATAATATCACACATGTTAAAAAGTAAAAGGCAGTTTAAGAGGTTATAGTGAATAAAGACATTTTATTTATTAATAGTTTGCCTACAACAAATGCTAAAAACATTAAATGAGACAAATAAGGCATAACATCACATACAGAATACATTGTTGCCATACATAGAAAAAGGCACAAGTTATTCATGTAAAAAACGTTAAGTGCAGATTTACATTTTCTCACGACTTCTTTTCTGTTAGGGAATGCGCTCCTGTCTGTAGCATGAGCAAATGTGGATAAGATCTGATTTGGTCTCTCAACCATGTGTAGAACATGAGCTCGGAAACAAAATGACCAGTTTATGAAACTTGGGGATCGTTATGAAATATATATGGAAGAGGACAGACTAGAGCGAGGACAGACTAAAGGGAGACAAGAAAAGCTTAAATAACTTTTATTCTGCAAACAAATCTACATTTGTATTTACAACAGCCAGCGTCCGTTAATCAATATGAAGACATTTAAATGTAAAGCAAAGGGGCACCACTCTGCGCAAAACAATAAGAGGAAGTGACTGGAGAGTTTTACTAATTCACCACATTCTCTAGCACCCGGGAAAGTCCAGGTCTGTAAGCTTCTAAGAGACCAGGTTGCTACAGGTGTGTCTGTTCAAACTGAAAATAGAGAAAGAAGGAAATGTTCAAAGTTGGTAATTTTTCATAAGGTTTTCGTCAAAGTCTAGAGAAGCATCGAAAAGTTGTTATCCCATAGTCTTCTGAAGGGGTCCTCAAGTTATCTTCCCAAAGTGTAGGTTGAGGCGATGTCAGGGTGGAGTATTCTATGGCAGAGTTCTCAAGGTCAGCTGAGTTTTCAGTAGCAAAATTTTTTAGGTTCCTCAGTGGAGAATGAGTTGTTGATCATTCTGCAGGGCAAGTGGAGGGTCCGACCGGATAGCAGCATCTGTAGAATCTAGTTCTAGATGTAGCTGTGAACTGTCTGCTTCTTCTCCTAGGAGTGCAATATGGTGAAGAGACGCAGTCGTTTCTCTTCCATTATTCAGCTGCACTTGAGCATAGTTTGGATTCACATTGAGAATCTCAACTGTATCCACTAAGGGCTTATATTTGATGCCACATATATGTTACTTCAGGAGTGCAGGTGTTCATGAGTGGTACAGTTGGAAGCAGTGGAAAGTAATGAGCGTATACAGTGGAGTGTTACGTCTAGAGCTTTTTCTTAGCTAGCAATAGGGAGATTGCTTGTTTGCAGCACTAGGATGATGAAGCCAGATAATACCATTGTATCTCTCTGCCTGCCTGTTGCCTTGAAAATTGAAGACAGTAGTTCGGCTAGTGGCGATTCATCGAGAATGTAGGAATACCTTCAGTTCATCTGATATGAACATGGTTCCCTGGTCAGAGTGCACAAAAAAAGGGTTCCCAAAAATGGAAAATAGGTTTGCTAAATGTTTCTTTACTGTGGCTGCTGAGACATCAACACAAGGGTAGGCAAAAGGGAAGCAGGAGTATTTGTTAACCACAGTTAGTATGTACCTGTTGCGAGTGTTAGAAGGTAGAGGTCGTTTGAAGTCCATATTAATCTCTCAAATGGTTAGCTTGCTTTAATGAGTGGTTGAGGAGACATTTTAACAAATTTTGGCTTTATCTCAGAACATACCTGACATGACCTAGTTATTGCTTTTATATCTTCCACAGAATAGAGCATGTTCTTACTCCTAACAAAATGCAGCATTCGAGTTACTCAAGGGTGACATAAATTCTTGTGCAAATTAAACAATTTGTCAGTAGAGATGGCAGATGAGTAAATCAAAGATAAAGCAGCATTTTATTTTCCAGGGCGATACACTATGTCGTAGCTGAAGCAGCCAAGTTCTAATTTCCACCTTGTAATCTTTTCATTTTTTATTTTGCTTTTACCTTTAGGGTTTAGCATGAAGGAGACAAATTTTTGATCTGTGATGATGTTGAAATGCTTCCCGAGTAATAAGACTTTCACTAATGGGTATAAGACTTTTCACTAAAGGTCCAGGAGACTGAGGTTCAATCCTCAATCGAGTCATACCAAATTTTGACTTAAAAAATGGTATTTGATGCCCCCTTGCTAAAAGTTCAGCATTATAAGAGGATGATTAAGAGCAAGTGGATAATCTTGAGAATAGTGGCAACATCCCTTCCATCTTGGTGTCACAACTAATGAAAAGAGAGACTTCAGCTCAGTCTCCCACAGCTTAGCTTCATCAAATTATGGGATAAGGCATTTCAGGCAGAATGTGATATTGGAGTTGCAGTTGATGATACAGTGATTAATATGAAATATTTTCTCTATAAATCTTGCTCAAAGTTGTAAGATTTCTCTTGCATGTTTATCCCAGTCATCTCATAGAATGCAAATGGATCCTTACCCTGGAAGCACACTTTCAACTTTTAGGAATCAGTTGCTACAACCCTCAAGTGACCTTTAAATACCTGCATGGGGCTACATATTTGTGATGTCCTCATTAGCTACCATAACCATTAAACCTACTTGAGTTTGCAGATTAAACCATCATTAGTTTATTATATACAAAGTAATTATTATTAATATAAAAGATCAGTGCATTTGCCAATGACTTAAAGAAATTATTTGGAACATGTGGAACAGGATCATAGGCTTAAGCAGAATAACTGTAGTTTTAATTCAATTCTAAAATTCAGAGTTACACATGTCATAGTTTAATGATGTCATTTTGTTCTAACTGATTGCTGTGGAGTGACAGGCACGTGAATTAGCCACAACGAAATAATGTGTTACAACTAGTGTTGGAACAATTAATCGGAATCAGAACTTTTTGAAGGTTTCTGTATCGGAAAAAATTGTGCCTATTTTCTAATGCCAAAAACGATTCTTTTAATTGTTTTTTATTTGATTTTGTTAAAAGCAAAATCTTCCACTGCTGGTAGTAATGATAAAATAAGGAATATTTATTGATTTTTAAACTATCAGTAAAACTAAAATTGATTGATCCCCTCTCACAAGGTTATTTTTATGTTTGGGAAAATATCTGCACATTTAACGTGTGTTTTTATAGTAATCGTGAAAAATAACAACTCTAGAATTAAATATTTAGAGGTTCATAAAAATCAGAATCGGTAATCAAATACAGAATTGGTAAATGTATCGGAATCAGGGAAAAATATTGAAATCGTCCCATCACTAGCTACAACATTCGCATTTGAAGAGAAAAATTGATTAAAAATTATCATGTTGTAACGATAACCTCAATACTTTAACAGCAAAATTTGAAAAGGGCAAATTATGTAACAATTTATTATTTGATTCTAACTAGCCAATTAAGAGTTATGCTTTGTTTCATAGCTTATGTCATTGTGTATCAACCGATTGTTGTGGAGTGATAGACCTGATAATGTGTGACTATCTCAACAGTTTTGGTCCGTTAATGTTGTACCACACTGGGAACCATCATAATTGCATTCTTAAGGAGAGTAGGAAGTGGACCTTGAGTTTACTTTCAGCAGCCACGTAACTCTCACTTCTTTTATTTTGTCCTTTAGTCATTACATTCCATGAGCAAGGTTTTTGACAAAGGGGAAAGAAATTGATGATTTCTGGATCAGAATATATATTTATATTCATTTTTTTTTTTTTTATGAATACATAAATTACGAAGCCTCATCTCAAAGGATTCCAAAAAATAATATATAACAAAATCTATCTATCTAATACTTATTTTTAATTAGTTTTTGACCTTTTTATTTTTTTAATTTTGTAACGTTCCTTTCATTAAGTGGCTTTATGTCTTGTCTGGAGTGACTTTCATTAAAAAAATTGACTTGCCTTATGAGCACCTCTCTATCGCCACTATTCATGAAAATGTCTGGAGCCTGCTCTTGGTCTGCCAAATTAGCGATAAAAGTTCCTGATATTTGCATATTAGTTTTGAAAAATGACATTTGATTAATTATTGAGTGATTAAGTTCATTCATTAAAACATTAAAAAAGTTACGTTGAGAAATCTGAAACCCAAACAAAGAGACATATTATGACAGGTAACATTTTTTGGTGATAAACTTTTAACTATTATATTTCACCCAACAAAATATTTACTGAACATATGTTTGTAACAATTCATACAATCGTCCAAATATCTTCATTGAACCATCTGTAAAAAGTTGAATATCCAGTATAGCAGCAAGTCCTGGGAACGTATAACCAGAAAGAACAGTTGGAAAAGTCATACACTATCTACTATAACTATGAAATTCCTACAGCTACCTAGAAAACAAAATGATTAATCCTGATATAGTGGTATGAGCCAAGGATGAGAAAGAAGCAACCTTAGTAGAAGTCAGTGGCCTCAATGATGATGTCTTAAACAAATCTGAGAGGGAAACGATAAAATATTAAGGTCTTATTTCAACATGAAAAAGAAACTGGAATCGTAAGAAGATATCTATTGTTCTAGTAATTATAGGAGTAACCTAACTCATGAAAGAGAATTTCAAAAACTACTTGGCAAATATACTTGGTGAACCAAGTACAGGAGAGATACAAACAATTGCAATTAAAGGGTGGTTAGAATGTAAAAACATATCTTTTGGTTGAAATGTGTGAGATATTCGTTAAAATGAAAATATTAGGATGCGCCATCTGCAGCTAGAACAAAATGTTAAGAAAATTGGAAAAAAAATAAGAACTAAATTTTGTGATAGATGAATTAACCATGATTAAATTTAACCTTTGAAAAGAAAACTTTATTAAAAATTATCTATAATTTTGTAACAATAACCTCAATGCTAATAATCAAATAATAAATTTTAACTTGCATCATTTTTAAAAAAATTTTATTAAACAAAATTTTTTTAAAAATGATGCAAGTTAAAATTTATTATTTGATTTTAATTAGTCAATTTCCATTTGTTATTGTTGTGCTATGTTATTGGCAATATTTTGCTACTATTTATTTTTAAAAATACACTTTATCTGCTTTGGCAATTGAAGCCAAATGGTAAATTTTTTTTCCAATTTCCAGACAAAGATATTTTGCTTTAAACATTTTTATATGAGGATTGATAATTTGCATTATGTGAGTTATTCGGACAATCATTCTCAACTTGATTGTTACATTCAGAATGTTTTAGACACTTTAACCTCTGGCCTTCTTCATGTGAACCTTTTCTAACTTGGGATCCACGTGAAAGTCTTTGTTTTACTATGGAACTTGAATAGAATTTCGAATTGACCCCTTTATATAATCCATAGGGGTAGATTGTTTTCATTTTGTCAGTTGTTGGTTGGTTGGTGGTTTTTGTTTTACGGCATATCAACCCTTTTTAGGTTATTTAATGCCGAATCCAGTGATTTTGAAGAACAATTTTTTAATAGAGTATATTTGTTTTTTTTAAGTCGGTTTCTATTTAACCTATAGTTGGGACCCTAACAGGTACTACTACTCCGGGTCAGAGTGGACCTGGGAGCAATGGCAATTAAAGGGTGGCTCCACACTCCCCAAAGCCCGCAAGCTGGAGCCTCACCATCGGATATAATTTATGGTCATATCCAGGACCCATTTTGTCAGGCAATATCAGATAGAAATTTTAACTTATAGCATAACAGATAAATATGTTGGTGAGTGATCAGTTCTAAGTTACAGATAGTTTTAAGGTTCCATCCTTACTACACGTGATAATAACTAGGAATAACAAAAACCAAAAAATTGTAATGATTTAACACAGAATAAGAACAATGAATTAAATAATAGGTGCTGTTCGAAATTTTGTACAGGTTCTCGCATTTAACACAAAGATTAACAAGTTCAAGTATTAGATTAACAAGTTCAACAAAAAGAAAATCTAGGGTGTCATCAGCTGAAACTTTGTGAATATAAAAATTACAATGAAAATGTTAATCTGAATAACTCAAATAACACAAAGTATTATATAAAAGTTGTATAAATAAATATGAACAAACAGCTATGTGTTTCCATTAAATATTATGGTATTTATTTCTTAAAATTGATTGCTTCTCATAACGGTAGATAAAAAAATTTTATCTACAAAATCTTTTTTGTTCAAACACATATGACATATAAGTAATAAATATAATTACTTCTGCTCTTTTGCGGCACTTTTTTCTTTCCTATGAAAAATTCCTTTTATTTCCATTTGCCTGCTTTACCTCTTAGGTTAGATTTTGTTAACTGCATGTGCATGATTTCAACAAAATATCTTTTTTTTTTTTTCACCATTTTTGTCTTTATCTTTGGAGAAAACAAACAGAAGTCATTATAGATGACCAACTTTTTATCTTACAACTCTTATCATATTTTTTAAAACTCTGTTTGTTCCCTAGACAGTAGAGACTACAAAGACACTGAATTATACTGGTTTTGCATTAGCATCGTTTTGGGGAGATGAACAATAATTTGAGAAAGGTTCATAAAACAAAGATGTGAGTTCTCCATTTTTTTTTTTTTTTACCAAAATCCGTTTTTTTTTTAAATTAAATAAGAAAAGGCTGATTTTTCCTTTTATGACAGTCCTCTCTGAAAGCTGATAATATTACTTTTGCTTTGGAAGCTAAAAGCTCAATTAATACATGATGAGGTTCAGGGATTGGATGAGTTCTGCTTCATCAAAGAATTACTTCCTATTTCCTTCTTGTTACATATGCACTCAGGGTTTTTCTCTTAATTTTAACTTTTTTAGTTGAAACTAATTAGAGTTGTTTAAGAAACAAGTTGCTTTCCTCCTGTTTTCTCTCTAAACATGCAGGTACTGTGCCCCACCGATAGTTAGACACGTCAGCTTATTTTTGCCATTGGCTACTCAAATTCTCCATAAAATTTAATTGGTTTCTATTTCATTAATTTCCATTTACGTACAGATACACACATGTGAATATAGAGTGTAAGGATATTAATCCGATGTTGTATATAAAATAAAGTGGAACAAGGAATGCTGTGACTTTTTGTCTTAATGATTAACGATTAAAATATCATAGAAAGGTCACAGAACTTGTTGCAATCTTCCTGATGAGAGTCTAGTGTAGGAAACTAACTATAGATCCTCTTTGTTTGGATTTGAAACTGTTGGTAATAATGTTTTCCTAATATTCTGTTGTGAGTTTCACCCCTGACTTGATCCACTTGCTTGTCTAGCCACACAATTCATACTAATTTATTTGTTTATTTATCAAGTATTATTATAATTATCATTATTAATTAAGGTAAAATTTATTTTCTATATGCGTACGTTTGCTGTTTCACTTCTACAATTTAATACATTTTGTGATTCTTCAAGATTTAGGAAAGCTAATTTCTCATTCAAACATAGTCTACACGGATCATTCAAGTTCTTGGCTTTCCGTACTATTTTCCATTCAACTATTGCTGAGTGTCTACTTTCATAGAGATTCCAGTGGTGGTTCACTAATGTAGTTTTCATTTAGAATATATATATAAACAGGAAAGAGACTCGAAACCCTGGGAAGATGATTAGTATTATCAAAATGTAATTTATGTTTGGGTTTTCTGAGGATTATATAATTTCACTTATAATAGCTCTACATATGTACTGAGAACTTTTGAAAAAATATTGTTTGTTTTGTATAATACATTCAAACTTAAAACATATATAGAACATAATATATATATATTAAACATAATATATATTGATATATATAAAACATAATATATATATATTAAGTATATATTGATATATTAAACATAATGTATACATATATAACATAAAATATATATATATATATATAAAACATATAAAACAATATATTAAACATAATATATATATATATATATAAAACATAATATATATTGATATATTAAACATATATACATATATAACATAATATATATATATATATATATATATATATATGATGATGATTGCTGCATCTTTCCAGATGATCGCCATCAAATTGAGTTCTCCCAATCTTGTCGTCCATGCCACCTCAGATGACTCTGCACTCCCGCCGCAGATTTTCACATTTTGAAACAGATGTGACATACAAATTGAACAATTTCCATTGAGTTGACTTTCTCTGGAGGTTGAAGGATATTCCTATGAACAATCACATGTCTTCTCAAACCAGCAGTAGACTTGCAAACTTTGCTGCATGTTAAACAGATCGTTTGGTTCGGACTAATAGGTACAAAGTTGACCTGAACAGGAGTTTTGTGCGACTTAAGGTGGTTGACGTAGCCAGCTTTTGAGAAAAGCACTCGTTCACAAGTGTGGCATTTCCAGCTCTGTGTGTCATGACTATCAATTAAACCTTTGCGAAGCTCTCGCTTCAGATTGCTGTGAGCCTGCTTTCTTTTATCTAGAGCATCAGAACTTTCACGTACAAGCTTTCGCCACTTCGGCCTTTGCAGAGTAAGTTCTTCCCATGTGTCGATGTCGATTTATAAGACTTTCAAATTATTCTTTGTAGAGTCCCTGAACCTCTTCCTAGGCTTGTGTTGAGGGTGCTTGCCATTTTCCAGCTCCCCATAAAAAATTTGTTTTGGCAGCCTACAATCTTTCATTCGAACCAAGTGGCCCACCCAACACATGTGAGATCTGATTACAAAGGTCTCAACACTAGAGCAACATGCTCTCACAAGGACTTCAGTATCGGGTACTTGTGCTTGCCACTTGATGTTTCAAGCATTTTTGGTGAAATCGTTCAAGCCATTTAATAGGCCTTTGATGCAATGTCCATGTCTCCGATGAATACAACAGTGTGGTTAGCACACAGGTCTTGTAAACGCAGATCTTAGTCCTGTCTGTGATGCCACAATCAGACCACACTCTCTTCTCCAACCTTCCAAAAGCTACAGATGCCTTCGGAATTCGTCTGTGGATTTCAGTGTCGAGACAGTCGTCCCTCGGCAGAGAACTACCAAGGTACACAAATGAATCAACTACTCCCAGTCTAGCACCACAGACCATGATGTTCGGCTCCATGTATGACTAGCCCGGTGCAGGAGCGAACATCACTTTTCTTTTAGACAGACTGATCCTCAGACCAAAGGCAGTGCAGGAGTCAGCAAAGTTATCCATTATATGCTGCATATCAGTCTCAGTGTGCGACAAGAAAAACAGCCTCGTCTGCATACAGTAACTCCTTGACCAAGACATGATGCAGCATTAAATTTTCTAAGATTAAAAATGTGACTTGTGGTTCAAAACTTTAACATCACACCCCTATCGCAATCTCAAAATGCATGAGCAAGTAGAGCAGTAAAATATATAGAGAAAAGAGTAGGGGCAGGAATATCACCTTGTTTGACACCATTGTCAACTGGGATTTTATCAGACAATTTTCCATTAAACAAGATTCAAGCTTTCATGTCCCTGTGCAGTCCCTTGAATATTCTAACAAAGGTTGGAGGACACCCTACTTTCTCTAAGATTAACCAGAGAGCATCCCTGTTAATAGTGTCAAATGCTTTGATTAAATCCACAAACACAATGCATTTCTTCTGGACATGCCGAGCTGAAATAAGTCATACTCATAGTTCCTCTGCCAGACCTAAAGCCACTTTGTGACTCTGGAATAGCATTAGAACAAACATCCTCCAGTAACCTGTTTAATAGAAGTCGTGCAAGAACTTTCCCAGCAGCTTCTAAAAGCATAAGCCCACGGTAGTGGTTACAAACATTCTTGTGTCCTTTTCCTTTAAACAGAGTCACCAAGACACCATCAATCCAATCCTGTCAAACAGGAACACCTTCCCAGATTTCCTCAACAAAACCAAGGATAGCATTAGCAGTATTCACACCTCCAATCCTAAGAAGTTCCACCGGAACACCATCCAAACCAGGTGCCTTGCCGCTGCTGATTTGTGCAACCAGATTAGGCAAACAATCCATTCTGAATATGATATCACATTGTAGAAGGCTATCAATTGCATCAGCATCTACTGCTGAGGGATTTTGATGAAACACATCAGTAAAGTGCTCTTGCCATCTTTGCAAGATATTTTATGGATCCTTAATGACAACAGAACCATCTTTCGACATCAGGAGAGATATTGAAGAGGTAGGAGGACCAAATACTTGGCGCAGGAGACCATAAAATTCCTTTGAATTTTTTGTGTCAAAAGCCTTTTGGATCTGCTCCGTTATATTCATCCACCATTGGTTTTTCATTTTTCTTAGTTCACGTTGCAATGTGGCTTTGACCTCTTTGTATTGTCACAAATTAATTGAATGCTCTTCACAAAGTAAAGATACGTAAATTGTCTGTGTATTCATCATATTTTTCATTAATTGGTGTAGATGCAACAACAGAGTGCAGAGACTCATAGAAACACAAGATGTCATCTTCATTCGTGAATTCATTTCGCAACTATGGCAGTCGATTAACACACACGTTGAACTTCTAAAGCTTGAATTTGTTTCACAACTACAGCAATTGATTAACACGTCAAACTTCTAATCACATTGATGCAGTTGATACACACTGTTCTCGATCTTCTGAACATACTCCTTTTATTGTCCAAGCGTTCGTCATCAGCCAATTGACGGCCAGAAAAACAGTCACATGAGGGGTGACGTCATTGCTCAATAATCTTACAAAAACCACAGCCGCCATTTTTAATTTCTGCCCTCCCTGTGATCCTGCCAGCAGGTAAGACAACACGCGCAGACACGGTTGCTTTCTTCCTTCATTCTGTTCGACTTTACCCCCCCCCCCCCGGTCTCGAGATCACACATGCGGCATTGCAGCCAGCGCGGTCGTTTGTTACGAGCACTCCTACGGAGGGGATTAGCTGGATTTCTTCATCTTCATCAGGGCTACTTGGGTCAGTGTCCACAGTCCTACTATCCGGCTGCGCTCCATCTTCATCCAAGATCTCAGAAGGGGTAACAGACCTGTCACCATTAACATTGCCAGCAGTCCTTCCATCAAGCTGAGCTCCATCGTCATTGGGGCTCTCAGAAGTGGCGCTGGAACTATCGCCATCTGTGCTGAGGTTCTCAGCCATGTCATCACGGCAATGGGGCATAGGTCGGATCCACATTTCATAATTGGATGATTCATCACTTTCGCTGTTCGCCATTTGGTTTGTATCAAGGGCGGGCCGGACATCCCTCACATGCCGTGGAGTACCATCAACCAGCACAGCCTGCTCACTAATTATGCCGGTGATCTGTCCTCTTCTGAAACTGATCGTACATCGGTTATTGGGAGGCCTTACCCAGACAGTGTCCCCTAACTTGTACCGTCCTTGCGTCCTCTTCTGATTAGGCAGGCAGGCGTCAATGCCCTTAACACGCACTCGATAGCAATGTATCGCATTAGCAGGTGCACTTTCAGCAGTCGCGTCATCCTTTGGTGTTGTATTGTACCTATATACTTCCTCTGCAATCGTACATTGCTTCCTTGCTGCTATCTTCTTCACACTTTGGTGGCACCGCTCCGCTATACCGTTGCCACTCGGTACATACGCACACCTGTGTCTAAGCTGGATCCCCCACTCGTCTACGAAACACTTGAATTCTCCGCTGCAAAAGGCTGTGTCGTTGTCAGTGAGAATCTCTTCAGGTGGCCCCGTTCGTAAAATATGGACTCTAATTGACGGATGACACTCGCCAAGTCCTGTCTTGTTAATAGTTGCCAGATCGCAAACCTCGTTGGTCCGCAATCGATCAGTGTGAGGAAGTGCTGACCACCATAATGGGTTATGTCCATGCCTAATCGGCTCCAATTCTCGTCAACTTCCTGCCGACCTTTCTGCCATTTGGTGGGAGCAGGGTCGATTGACTAGCATATTTGGCATTCCTTGACCACTGCTTCTACTTTGCTTTTGGACACTGACGGGTTCGTTAAGTGTACGAAATAATATGTCCGTCTCACTCCGGGGTGTCCACTGTCATGGTGTACCTTCTTGATTTTATCCGTCTCCTCAACAGAGGCAGCACATAAAGACCCTGGTTCGGCTTCTTTCTTCATTGCGTCGAACCATCTCTGGGGCACACGGGTAAGTCTATCAGCAAGATTGCAGATTGAAGTGACAAGCACCGCACTCACCGATAGGTCGTACTCTCCCACCAACTTCCTTATTGTCTCCAACCTTCGTCTGATTAGCATTTCGGTAGCCGCCTTGGTGGGCACTCTCGTTTTGCCTGTTAGTGTGTCAACTATCCAGTGGTATACACACAGCGAATCCGTGCGTATGCATAATTTTTTGACTTTCCACTGGAGTGCCAAGTTTATTCCTTTTATTACCGCATCCAACTCTGCCAGGTTGATGTGAGCAGCAGCATCCATTGGTCGCAATCAGCAGGCGTCCTCAATCACAGACCCGTTCATCTCCAATAGCGCTCAATCGCGAGGGAGCTCGCATCCACCCACACATTTAGCCTGTCTCCTGCTTGACTCTTGTGATGGTCTCCTTCACCATGCGCAGCAACAGATTGTCCACCGTTTCGTCATCCCAGCCTTTGGTAACTGCACTTGCCCTCCTCTTCATGATGGCTGTCATGGCCCGAGTCCGTCCACATACTGGTAAGTGTCCCACCAGTTTTCCACACAGGGAAAATATAGTCCGCCTCGTGAGGACATGGGGCACTTTAGGAACTGCAGTTCCACGCCCCCACTTCAAGGTCCCTCGCTCCTGTTGAACGCTCAACCCCAAGACACAAGCGCCATCCTCCAAGCGTTCTGGATCCTTACACATCAGTCCAAGTTCGGCTAGCTTGGCCCTCACACGTGATGACGGCACAATGTCTTCATTCACGTATATGTCATCAAGGTATGCTGATGTCCTCTCTTTTACAGTCTTATCCTGTGACAATACAGCATTGACGATCATCTTCATTATTTGGGGTGCAACGTTCAGCCTAAAGCCCAGTCTTGTGAGGCAATACCTCCTACCGGCAAACACTACCGTCTGAAACAGCCACATTGTCTCGCTAACCCGGACCTGCAGATATGCTCTTCTCAGATCCAACCGGGACACATTAGAACCCAGCTGGCGCCACTCTCGTAGTTTGCTAGCGCACACATCAGCATCAGCTGTGAACACATCAACATACGAGTTCAGTTCTCGGTAGTCCATTACCGGCCTGACTTTGGCTTTGTTGTGCTGAGCAACCGCCATTAATGGGATCAAACGCTTAGGAGGTCCAAGTTTCTTGTAGGGGTAGGGAATCAGCCAGCCATCCTCGATCCATTTGCGAAGTTCTTCTTCGTACGCGGGCCTCATGTGGTCGAGCACATGGTATTCTGTTATTCCATTCTGCAGTTTGGCTGGTTCCCGGTTTTCCAACCACTTCCATGAGGCAGTCCAAGCCCTCTTTTGCTCATCAAATTCGACGCTGAAGTCTGGTTGGTCGATCCTTAGCGCAGCACACACTGCTTTCTCCTGAAAATGTACCGCCCCCGTCGCCGTTATATAGACACCACCAAGGGCTCTGATGGCATCATATCCTAAGAGCAGGTCAAAACTCAGGGGTTTTTCGAGCACTACCAGTGCCTCTAGGTTAGCGGAGCTTCCATTTTTTGTCCGAATGTTTACATTGCCCACCCCGCAACATGTGCACATCTCTCCACTGATGGTAATCACTCTGACGTTCTTCTTTCTCCAAGTGTGGCAGAGATCTGCACATACGATAGTGCGGGAGCACCCAGAATCGAGGAGTGCTGAGCAGTGTTTCGTCGATATATATCGGGATGACCGGCAGCGTCTCATTTAATTTCTGCGTGGGGAAGAGGTTGATGCTGACACCTTGTCCCAGTTCCGTTTTCCGGACACTCTTGAGCTATATGGCCAGTTTCCTTACACCGGTAGCAGCGAACAGCCGTTGGTTGTTGCCGGCAGTTCCTTGAATGTGGCCCTGTCCATTGCATCTGTAGCATATGATTCCACCACGTGTACCGGGTCCCTGATATGGTTTCTTATCATTTGGTGTGGACTGAGCAGCAGCAATTATTGGTTCCCTCATCTCGGAGTAATTCTTCATTACAGTCCTGGCCCGATCTACTAGGTCATTAAGGGGCAACGAATCTGCACTTGAGCTAGCTCGTAGTAGTTGCTTTGCTCCTGTCGGGAGTACTGCTAGGAAATTGCATGCTAAGGCCCGCTCAGGCAGTCCACCAAACAACACTGTCAACTTCGTCAGCTCTGCCAAGTACACGTCGACCGTTTCGCCTGGACGTAAGGTCCTTGCCTCAAGTTGCTCCCAAGCAGTGGTGGGGTCAATCGCAAACGCCTTGAACAGCGCCGCCTTGATTTTCTCGTAGTCCTGTTTGCCCTCATGGCTGAGCTGTTGATACACCGCAAAGGCGCCGCCGGACAAACGCAGAGGAACAACACGTTCAAAGTTTTTTACGCCAGACAAAAGGCAATGTAATTCCACCTTTTCCACCCAGTCAAGTACCGGGGTCGATCCATCAAACTCTGGTATTAATTTGAGGTCAATTTTTTCCCCCCATTTCGCCAAAATAGCTTGAATTCGTTTCGCAACTATGGCAGTCGATTAACACACACATCGAACTTCTAAAGCTTGAATTCGTTTCACAACTATGGCAGTTGATTAACACACGTCAAACTTCTAATCACACTGATGCAGTTGATACACACTGTTCTCCATCTTCTGAACATACTCCTTTTATTGTCCAAGTGTTTGCCATCACTGCCTAGCCTATTGAACTTGATTTCGTCGCTAAAAACACTTTTGAACAATATGAAGAGTCATGATCTTCATTGCATCTGACGAAGTCTTGGTGGCGCTTTCTGTTCTTTACAAAAATCATTGGCTTGCGTCTTGAAACATATCCTCTGCCAAGAGATGGACCAGAGAGGTCAGCAGTGGGTGGTCTCAACAGGTAGATGGGTTCATGCGATATCAGTTGTCTTAGTATACCACTAAAAACTGTAAGCCACCAAGGCCTGGTTGTACACACGGCAAGAAACGGTGCATTAACCCTAAGTCCCTGTGGCAATACTCTTAACTTCGTCCAGTGCTGGACCCCGTAAAATGTACCAGACACTTATCACTGGAATTACTGCTTTGGTGCTCAGAGCACACAAAACGTGCATGGCCCCAAGGCAATGTGGCAGTACCTTTAGCACACTGGTTGGCCATTTGTCATCAGATGGTGTGGTTGTAGTTCTTCCCGTAGGTGCTTTGGTGAATAGCTGGTTGTGGTGTCAGTGCTGTAAATAACTGTGTTTACAAATCAAAGCAATTTAATTATTCAGGGATCATTTTTTTATAAATCAGAATAATTATTCATAAAATGCTTCCGGGTACACTTTGTGCAAAAGAAAGTTAATTCTACGGGTTCTTAATGGTTTCAAGATGCAGGATCTTTTCAACTTGAGTTCATTCAGACAGCTTCTTAGTCAGAGTAGGAAGAGCTTTTCAACTTAGCTCTTTTGGAGAAGTTATCTAGCTCTGAACAAGAGCCCAAAGCTGATGTGTATCCTCTTCGATGGTCAGCAGAAGTTCTCTCTCATTTGCCAAACGATGTTTTTTTTTTTTTTTTTATGGAACCCTAATTCCGACCACCATCACTTTGAGATCAGCATTTCCTCTTCTATCGTTTGGAGATTACTCCTTCCCTTCTATTGTCTTTCTCTTCTCTTTCCTTTCCTCTTCTGCATTTTTCTTTCTTTCTTTTTCTCTTAAACCATATCTCTCTTTAATTCTCTTTTTCCTTTTTCTTTCTTTCTTTCTATCCAGCTCCTTAGCTCCGAAGAAATGTTATTATCAACTATGCTTTTCCATCTATCAAGTTAATTCTTATCTGGGTGGGCTATCACTTTAACATAAAACATGTGGTCTACTGCCGATATCTTCATGGATGTCAGCTAGACTTCCTGTCTTCAGTTACTTTATTTGCCCACCATATCCACGATAAAAACATATTCCAGACTTTGGAGAAAAAAATGAATTTCTTAAACCTTGTGTCAAACACCCCGTCTAGCCTGTAAGCAAGGTGAATTGATATTACCCAGCACATGCAACAATGTTACATTAGTGGATATCCTTAACTTGAGAGATGGAAGGGTTGGTTCAGAAAACTGACATTAACTACAGAGCCCTAATGACACACACAAGCATGTACCCCTGATCAACAAGTCAAGATTGTATAATGCCTCTGTGTTGCTTTTATTATGTATATAAATTGTGTGAGCCATGCTTCACTCCCTGGCTATTAACAGCACTAGAATCAACACTGCCAGAATAATAAGAAGAGGAAGAAAAAGAAAACGATGACACAAACGTTGAGGTAGTTGTTTAGTTGGAGGTGCATGTATGGCCCCACACATAGTTGCAGCTTTCATGCAAGCATGGATTTCTAAAGCATATATAAATACTAGAAGAATACTCATTTATGAATATGAATGTTTATTTGCTGTGTGAATTATTTGGATCAGATTAATGTTCTCATGGATTTTATACTCCAACATTTTGGCTAATGTAACTTCTGACTTTCTTTGGGTTTGTCTTGTCAAACTCAGGAATCTTCATCAAACTTGGGATAGTTAGAACTATGTACAGAATTTCAAACACATTTCAAACTGAACCCGTTTTTTAATCTCTTAATGAGTGTAGAATGTTCTTGTTCAATCAGCTATGATCAAGTGAAAGTCTTAAGTAAAGGCCAGGGAAAACGTGGATTGGTGAATGATAAAAATGGACTTTAGAGAAAGAGGAATAAATAAAGACCTGGCAAAGATGGGTTAGTACGGAAGTCAGTTTTTTAAAGCTGTCCAACACATGCCAGCATGTAAAATAGGAGGTTAAGCTG
The DNA here is from genome assembly GCF_053919585.1 of Euprymna scolopes. Taxonomy (NCBI): domain Eukaryota; kingdom Metazoa; phylum Mollusca; class Cephalopoda; order Sepiida; family Sepiolidae; genus Euprymna; species Euprymna scolopes. Next base: position 113,982,129 of record NC_136491.1, read on the forward strand.
AATATGATGATGATGATAATCACCTGTACTGATAGATTGAAGTGTCAATCTCCAAAAGATGGTCATTTAGAACTCATTACTTTGCACTTTATTTGTTTCTGTATTTCTTTATATTTTGTCAAATAGACCACCGAATAACCCTGCTAACAATAAATGGTCAAACTTCACCAAAAGTCAACAGTTAATAATTCTGTGTTTATATGGTAATATTGTTATATAACCACTTAGTTTGGTATATGAATGAACAATGAAAATTACAAAGTGAGAAAACTGACTTCTAGTAAGGAATTCCATAACGGATTAATGAGGGGTGGGGGACATTGTCAACCTGTTTGTCGAGCGGCTAGGGTTGTCGAAAAAGGAGATCCATTCCCAGTTCTGAGCACCAGGTTCTAGTCATCTAACCAACTCTGACTTTTCCTTGACTTGGCGATTGGCTTGGAACGTGGTACCCCTCAATGTCATATTACACAGTTCTGGATTAGTTGACTTGCCTGGGTGTTCCAGTTGCAGGACCCCAGTGGAAGGAATGCCGGAACATGCTTTCTTCAAATGCAGTGAACATTCGGCAATACTAGGGGATATAATTCAATGAGGTGATCGCTTGTATCGAAACTGAGCATCCTCGCTTACTGAAGGTATCTTAATGTCATCTACAATGTTGGGCTGCCATGGGACAAAAAGAAATGGATGGTGTTTTTCGCGATCCTGAATGTAGCAAGAATGGTGGTGTGGAGGTCGTGTCTAAATGAGAACCGAGGGGTTGAATATTTTGCTGATCAAGATCTGATCACATTCTTTAAACACCAATTGAAAGTCAAGATCAGATGTGATAGAAAAAAGATTACATTCTGCAGTTTTTGAAAGAAGATGGACCTGTTAATTCACCCTTGTCAATTCATTTGTCTGCACTTTTCTCAATAACTATTTGCAAAGAACTTTGCAGCTAATTCTACCCTATGCGACGAAGGCCATCAACTCCCCATATTTCCTCCTATAACACAGAACAAACTGGGTAGCATACAAATATCCGTGCATGAGGTCGCCAAGCTAATAAAGAACCTAGATTCCAGTAAAGCAACTGGTCTTGATGGCATCCCAATTATAGTGTTAAAAAAGCTTCAACCAGAACTTGCTCCCATACTTACGAAACTATTTAAGCGCTGCCTTAAGGAGAAGTGCTTTCCGACTCCCTGGAAGACCTCATCAGTTTGCCCTGTATTTAAGAATTCAGGTGATAAGTCATCTCCCTCTCAGTACAGACCAATAAGTCTCCTGTGTGTTATGAGTAAGTTGCTGGAATCCATATTAAATAGAGAAATAGTCAACCACCTCAGCAGGAATAACCTTCTTAGTGACACACAATATGGTTTCCGCTCTGCAAGATCCACCGCAGATGTGCTGACGGTTATATCCCACAGGATAAGTGAATCTCTTGACAAAGGCTTTCTTTCTAGGGCAATTGCTCTTGACATATCAAAGGCCTTTGACAAGGTATGGCATAAGGGTCTACTTCACAAGATTTCCAGCTACGGTATAACGGGAAATGTTTTCGCAATCATTAAATCATTTCTCTCCGATAGGCTCATAAGAGTAGTGGTCGATGGACAAAAATCGGAGGCCTGCAATATAAATGCTGGAGTCCCCCAGGGGTCAATCCTGGGCCCAACTCTCTTCCTGATCTACATCAATGACCTCCCTAAACACATACTTAAATCATTCGTTGACATCTATGCTGATGACACAACCATCTACGGCAACACATCAAAGGCTGTAAATGACAAAGTTCTCTCTGATTCTCTCTCCTCTGATCTCGAGCGCGTGGTTCAGTGGGGGAAGATGTGGCTGGTTACCTTTAATGCATCCAAAACCAAACTCCTATCTTTACATCATCAACGCCCTGATCCCCAGCTGGCATCAATTGTGATGGATGGCTCTCGTCTGGGTGAGGCTCCGTGTTTTGACAAGCTTCTGGGTTTAACCTTTACTCCTGATCTGAAATGGAACACGTACATCAAGTCTGTTGCCAAGGTCGCTGGAAAGATGGTGGGATCCTTCTACCGCTCCAGAAGATATCTCACTACTGATGCAATTCTCTATCTATATAAAAGCCAAGTACGTCCAAGGATGGAATACTGTTGCCATATCTGGGCAGGAGCTGCTAAAAACAGCCTATCCTGCCTTGACAGAGTACAAAATAGACTTCGTGGCTTAGTGGGGGATGCCCTTTTCTCTACCCTGCAACCTCTCTTCCACAGAAGAGACGTTGCGAGCCTGTCCTTGTTTTATCGTTATTTCCATGGCAGATGCTCGTCTGAACTCCAATCTCTGGTCCCCCCTCGCCAATCTTTCACGAGAAACACCCGTCTAGCTGAATCCACTGTGAAAAATTTCCCCCACTCTATATCTGTGCCTAAATCAAAACGCGGATTCCATGAACAAAGCTTCTTTCTTAGAACTGCATGCCTGTGGAACTCTGTTCCGTCTGCCTGCTTCCCTCCAGACTACAATTTGGATGTCTTCAAGTCCAATGTTAACAAATTCCTAATGAACCGCCCCCTTAAGTAAACACTTCATCAAATCTCCACACTAACGTAATGTACTTGCAATAACCCTTATCCCTGAGTGGCTTCCGGGCCTTGATAAGTGGTGATCACTGTGTAAAAAAAAAAAAATTAAAAAAAAAAAATAAATAAAAATAACTACGCCTTGGAATTTTTAAAAATTTTGCACAAACATTAAACATGATATGAGTAAAAAAGTAACAGAACAGATTTTCCGGGAAAACTCTGGGTTAAAATGACTAAAATTGACACATTTGTGCTTATTAAAAAAAAAATTGAATGCCTGGGATTTTTGTAAAACTTTCTGAAAAGTTGTAACTAACTGATTTCTATATAATTTTGTTTGTCTATATTTCGCAATAACTCTTGGGGGTGCCCTAGGGGCTCTTTTAGGGCTAATAAAAACGCTCCATTTTTTGGACTATTTTACTATATTTGTCTAAAATTTTCTGTGTATGTCTATTTAGCAGTTTTGCATGGTGCTGAACTCAAATTTAAATATGTTAAGGCCTTGGGGACTTTTTGGGCTAAATGAGGGGCAGGGGAAGCAAATGATGAACTTAGTCATTACTTTTTTGCATGGTGCAGAACTCAAATTTACATATGTTTAGGCCTAAAACTGCACCGTTTGTTCATTTTCACCAGGATTTGATGTCCCCAGGGAACTTTTGAGGCTAAATGGGGGGGGGGGGGACTGCTGAACTTAGTCATTTTTTTTTTATGCCTCTTTCACTGTGTACTCAAGGGGGACCATGCATGCTTCACTTGTTCATTTTTTTGTTTTTTCCCCACTCCATGATAAAATGAAATTATCTATATATATAAAAGCGAAAATGTGTGCATGTGTGTTCACTTTTTGTGTATGTCCAAGAAAGGCTTTTTTCAGAGAAGCGTTCGGTCGGCTCACAACTTCTTAAAACTTTTTATATCACATAATAAATCATAATATCTCCGAGTTAACAACGAATCTCGCCTATTTATTTAATTTGCTTGACGTCGGGAAGATAAATATTCAACTGTTTTCGCTCGCCGCATGTGGATTAGGCTTTTTCCTATAATAAAAGCGACACTAATTCTGCCAGTATTTTTCCGGTCGCCATCGCCGGAAATGTCCGAAAGCAATCAGATTTGATCAATGTGGAAATATTTTCCTTATATCAGACAATTGCTATTCAAATTGGACAAGGGGAGCTGCAGCCCCCCCCCCAACATCTTGGGAAAATAAAAATAAAAACCCCGCAATCAAAATTGACCTCATTAAGTCATTAAAACGTGCACCTGTCAATTCTAAGTAGTTAAATAAATTCAAACATGTTTCCGTTAGTATGTCGCGGTGGCCCAATGGTTAACCTCGCATGTTTTTTTTTTTTCACACTTTAATTTCCAACTTTGCCTCAAGGGTTCGGGTTCGATCCTCATATTCACCTACCAAAACTTTTTTTTTTATTTTAACCCCCCCCCCTCTCTCAGAGTTTTGATTTACCTCCAAACACCCGGGCAACGCCGGGTACCCCCCGCTAGTTTTTAATAAAAATCATTCATTTATGTATATATTTATTTTAAAACAAAACAAAAAAACTATTTGGGAATTATTATATTGGAGTGAATGACATATTATGGTGATTGAGAATTCTAGTTAGGAAAATGTTAGACAAATATTATCTATAGTGACCCCCCCCCTTTCTCCACACTTTTGAATGACGTTGTGCCTAATTTGTTTCAATAAATGTTACATTTTTTTAAATGAATAACTTTTTCAAAATGTATCTATTCCATCCTCAATCACAGAACGAGAAGTACTTACTGTGGCAATTTGTTTATTGTGTCCCATTCAAAATGCTCATTATTTTAGTGAGCTGAATATACTTCACATCAAAAAAACTTGTACCTAACTTTACTGATGTAGCAAATAATAAATCGGGAAACATACAAAATTTGAGCCCAAGATTTTGAAAAGTTTGAATCCTGTAGGCGTCTAACTTTTCACCTTTTCTTTGTTTATTCCCAGTCCCTTGGACAAAATTAACCATTTATTTAATGGTATGACCTATGCAAACATAAGTATCAACTGAAAAGAAGCATGATATATATATATATATATATGAGGATTGACTACTGGACTGACTGCAGTCAAAGTTGACTTTGTGACTGGGTTCAAGGATTGACTACTGGACTGACTGCAGTCAAAGTTAACTTTGTGACTGGGTTCAAGGGTTCAAATTCTTTGATTGGTAGTAATTATCACTTCCTACACTTATGATTGCATAGGCATTAAACATTAGTATTTGTAGGTATAAAAATAAGTAATATATATATATATATATATATATATATATATATATATATATATGATAGTATTTGTAAGTATAAAAATAAGTAATATACATATATAGATATTATGACGTCCTGATTTTCTATGCTTTGAAAATCAAGCTATTTTTATTTTACATCTTATATTCTTTCTCGGCTCTGTTTGGATCTAACTTAATCTTTAATATTCTGTTTTTTGTTTAGTGTCTTGTCAATCTAATTCAGTCGCATCTCGCATTCACACATGCATACACGTTTCTGGATCTTCAATATGTCATTGATTAAAATGTCACAGTGACTCACTACCTCCCAGCTTAATACTGTTTGCTTGTATATATGTCAAGCCAAGTTACACCGATTTATGCTTTCCGTTATAATAATAAGAATATTATATAATAATACGCTGACGCAATTTCATATAAGTATGTACGTTATCACCCTCCCCCTTTTTTTTTGAAAGACGGGATTACCTGATCACTAAAGATACAATGCAAAAGAAGTAATTTAAAAAATTTCAGCTGATGTCGCTGTCATATCAAACGTGAAACTCAAACTAAAATACAGTTTCTTGGCTTTTGTTCTAGGACCAAAGTGTAGTATCTGTTCTCTCTAAAAATGTTAGGATAATATCGGGGGGGGGTCTGTTTATATCGAACGTCCATGTAATGTCACAAACTCCTACAAGTTTTTTTTTAAATAACCTGGATAATGTTATATTTTTAAATAAGCAGCAAAATCCTACCCCTTCACCGTAGAGATGCCTAGTTACCGGAAAGCTTTCTGCTCTAATAGTTTCTTACCTCAAACTGCTATACTTTGGAAATTTCCCTCCTCTTTCCTGTTTCTCTGACTGTGCTTACATGCAGAAATTTAAATATAATGTGAATAGATATCTCACTGCTCAACTTCCTATATAGTGCCCCTATTGCCATGGCCCCAGTTAGTAGCATTGTATGTGGGAGAACACACCTTGTTGCAAGTACTTCAATATTATCTGCTAAAACTACATGGCAGAGTCTGTTCTCAAATATGCAACAACGCTTTCTTGCATATGGATGGATATATATATATATATATATATATATATATATATATATATATATATATATATATAGTTGTTGTCAAAACTTGAAGTATACATTTTGCTGAATAGGATTGAGCCAGCCCCAGCTACAAAGTGTTTTAGGTGATCCACTAGGCACAGCTTGGTGTCGTACACTTCAGATGTCATCATTCACTGCAGCAAGCATGTACTTGACATGCAGGTTCAGGAAGGCATCTTGCAACAGGTTGCCAATATACCATTACGTGGAGTACCGTCTTGTTGCTTACCTACCAGGCGAATTTATTTGGGGGTGCATCTTTCCCCTGTGAATTAAACGCACCCACAGATACCAACTTGAAAATTTCTATGATTTTTATATATATATATATATATATATATATATATATATATATATATATATATATATATAGATGATGACTATTGGAATCATTGATTATAAGAAATAAATCCAATTCAAAATGTCATAGGTCATTTGTACTATTTCATAGGCAATTCTTTAAAACCATAAAATTGCTTGTTGTAAACAGCTGGATTCTCATTAACACATTGTCAGTAGTCAGCTGAATGTGTTGTGGCATCTCTCTTTCTTTCTTTTTTCTGTTGTTGTTGTTGTTGTTAACAGTCGTAGTCATTGTAAAGATATAACAGTAGAAGTCTCTGTTTTCTGCTTTCTTTTGGTTCTCTAATAGATAAAAAAAAAAAAAAAATCAAAGCCAAAATTCTTGCTCTATGGCGTTATGTGCTTTCGTTGCTTTATTCTTTTACAGCCCTGCAATGTTGCATATTACATAAGCTCTTCACTCTCTTCCCAAAGGTGCTGGGAATAGAGCTTCCCAAAAAGACGTCTGAATATTTTCAATTCAATTATTAAAGAGGAAGGGATCTTGCTAGTTTTTCTTTACATGTCACTTGAGACTTTCTATTCATGATGATATATCCTAATGCATAGCTCTAATTCTAATCTTAAACTTCTAATGGAATTTGTCACTTTTCTGCTTTATTTAACATTATATGGAAAATTTTCTTTTTAACACACCGTTGGCTGAATATTGTTACAATATAGGCATCTCTCTGTGTAAGTGGCAATGCTGATCGTTGTAGCGAAGATATAACAGTAGAATTTTCTGTCTTCCACTTTTTCTTGTACTCTAATAGCGTAACAATAAAAAAATATAGACAAAATTCTTGCTTTATGGTGTAATATTCTTTTATTGCTTTATTCTTTTACAGCATAACAACGTTAAGTTTCTTCTTGTCTACTCTGAAGGGGGGGGGGGTGAGAACATTAGTTAAAGTGGTCTGAATCCAATCAGCTCACCAGTCAAAGAGAAAGATTTGAAGTTCCAAAAAAAACAAAAAAAAAACAAAGACTATATGATAATAATTACAAGCACAATCCCAAAGCTTCTTCCTTTTTCTTTAAAAAAAAAAGAAAAGAAATCATTATTGAGTTTTATATGTTCTTGCGATTAATTATTATTTATGCGATATTATTTCACTTTGCTGCTGAATTGTGTAGTTATCCTTGCATGTGTGTTGCTCTTACATTTTACTTATATTTTTATGCAAATTGTATGACCACTTTTGTTTCTCATCTTTGTTATAAAAATATGTTCCATGTCTGTAAACATGTTTGGTCAGTCAATGTGTTTGGTACCAAGGCAACAAAATGATTTGCAGGAAAAAGATGCTGCTGTTAAATATCAATATTACTGTTGTTAAAAAATGCTTTTATTGTTATCATTTATTATTATTATTGAGAGTCTATTCATGAGTTTTTATTTCTCTGATTTTTTTTGTCTTTTGTCTACACACATTATTCTGCATATGAATTCATCTTCTGATTGTCATCGTACCTATCCTTAAAGATGTATTTGTAAAATAAGTTATCAATTGATGCCTACGAAATATGTATATAGTTTTTTCTTCACTGTGTAATGATGCTAGCAGTTTAGTGGGCCTAATTAGCATAAGCGTAGGAAAGAGCCTATATATAATTCTCTAAGAAGAATGTTAGTGAAAGCTTGAGAAAATAGCAAATGACTTCCTGATAAAGGTGGCCTCCTATGACTGATTGACTATCCAGTCATAGGTTTGCATAGGTCTGCCCTTTGGCCACTAATTCGACATCTGATTACTATTTAGTTTGATTCATGGTATTTCTTTCATGAAGTTGCCAAGCTTTCAAATCCTCCTTGTTGCAGTACAGATCTTGCGTGGACAGTCAATACCAAACACGACATGAACTTCCATGACACAGGCTGTATTTATCCACTAACCATTGTGTTTGACCTGACTAAACCATGCTACATCCATATAAAATAAAATTGCAATAAAGCCACAAACATAACTTTTTTAGTAATAAAAATATAGTAATGGCAAATCAGTATGCCTGACAAGCATAGAAGGAAAGAGCCTGCCTCTCTCTCTCTCTCTCTCTATATATATATATATATATATATATATATATATATATATATATATATATTCTCTCTAAGAAAAGTGTTGTAACAAATTTGACTGGCCACTAACGAGGCTAATCTTTCACTTTACAACACAATGATTTCTTTGATAATGTGATCCAACTTTTCTTAAAGATATTAAAAGTGGATCTGATTAGCTAAGATTTTTTTTTTTATCATTCTCATATTAGAACATTCTACTGTGAACAAATATAAGAAAGACAAAATTTTGATATATAATATTTATTTTTATATATCTCAGTCTTTATCCCACTCTTTGTTTTGATCAAATTCTATTAAATGATTCTGATGCTAGAAAATTTTGGTGCAAGTCTGTATCTGCCCCCCTCCCATGAAAAACAAAACTAACAAAAATAAAGAAAAATCTGTATGATGTATGTACTTGTGACAGAAAGAAAATATCATACACTAAAAATTAGGTAAATTGATCAAGTGGTTTTATTTTAAAAAAAGAAAACCAAATTTTATGGAGATAATTTCAACTAATTCGAACTTTTGCAAGATTTTAGAAAGCCATTCTTAACATGGGGAGGGAGGAGCAATAGAAAAACTCAAGTTTGCTTCAAAATGGTTTTCTTTATAAAAATAAAATTACTTAATCAATTTACCTGATTTTTGGTGTACAATATTTTCTTTTTGTCAGTTATATAACTCAAAATTTTTCTTTAATTTTGTTTTTTTCTTAAGGAGGTGGATTATGGACTAGCACCAAAATATTTTTTCTAAGGTTTAAGCTTAAGAAGAAATTGAAATTCATGGAATCTTGTTTAATTAGAATCTAATATCTATGGATCAAAATTAATGCCAATTAGAAATATTTAAATTTAAAAATTGTGCCCATATTAAGCCTAATCCATATCCTAACAAACTTTTACAATATCTCAAAGACTGTTTTCCCAGAGATGACAAATCTAGTATAGATTCCAGCAATTCAAATTTCCTTTACTTTATAGATATATTTTTAAAAATTTTCAGAAATTTGGTAAACATCTTTTAAGCACATTCTATTTGCAAATCACTTCACACCCTCTCATCTATTACTTTTTCTTCCTCTCTCGATATTGATTTTTTTAAGATACATTTGAAAATGAAAAACAACAACAACAAAAAAACGTCACCTAATTAAATTATCTTGAAGAAAAAAGATTTGAGGATAAACCTGTAACCTGATTGCCATTTCTTTCTCCTGAAGTTAAATGCCAGAACCCTTTTTCTTTAAAAAAGAAACTTAATTGAAATCCTATCTATTATGATTTATCTTTTATATGACAGATGCGCGTACAGTTGGTGCCAATAATTCTTCTGACCTTCAAGGTAAAGACTTTTTAATTAAGAAAGAGAAGAAGCTGGTTGACACCTACATCATAAAATCTGGCATGCTGAGATTCTCCTTTTTATTGGAGTGTTGTACTCCAGGTTCCCTGCCAGACCCACAATTGGTTGCCGGAATGTTAGTACTTGTAAGTATTTATGTATATACTTTTAAATATATATTAATACATGTTAATACTTTTAAATATATATTAATACATGTTAATACTTTTAAATATATATTAATACATGTTAATACTTTTATATGTATGTTTACATGTTAGAGCTTGTAAGTATGCACATATATATATGTTAATCCTTGTATCTATATATTTATACATGCCAGTACTTATATGTATAATTGATGCATGTTAGGACAAACAGGCAATGAATAACTGTTACTAAATCAATAAAAATTACTTTGGGCTGAACTACCTGCCTGTCTAATTTTGGGATGTTTTAAAGTCTTTGCAAGCGTTTTTTTTTTTTTTCAATTAAAACATTCAATTAAATATATTATGTTAGACTCAACATCAAAGATGGTGGCCAAATGCTTAGCCAAAAATACCCAAAGTCTGATAATTTTTTTCTTCTTTGTCATCATCCCCTTTCAATTAGGTAGCAAAGTAATTTTTATTGCGTTTGGAGCAATTGTATATTTGTTGTTTTCTTTTTTTTTTTCACCCAAAAAGATGAAACAGCCGTCAAACTTTAGGGATATTCACTATGTGGCCTATTCGGCCATCTTAAAAATGTAACTGTAATGTGATTGTATTGACCAAAATATTAAAATTCAATAAAAACTCTTTGAAATACTTTAAAACACAGAAAAAGATCCAGGTAGGTAGAAAAGTAATATTTATTACCTTTAGTAACAGTTATTTGTTGACTATTTGTTTTTGTAACTTCTTTTCTGTTACCTATTCTAGACAATCGCCTCAACATGGGAGAGAGAGCTTACGTCTATTGTGGCACACTTAGCATCTTTTATGTACTTATTTCACTTCCACTTGTTATAAATAAAATAATACATATCTGCCCCGATTTACAGATAAAAATGTAAGTTAGTAATGGCAGCACCGAAAAAGGAATTGTGTTGTTGGAATGACTGTATATAACTAACTGGTGTGAAGATGTTGGTGACTGATTTTTTTCTCCATATTGTTGTTGTAGGACTGTAGTTTAAGAAAAATCAAAGAAGGGTTTGTTCGACTTAATTATCTTAAGTTTGAATGGGGGTTATGATTTTGACAGACCGGCAGGACAAAATGACTTGGGAATGTATTTGTGATTGAAGACTGCAAATGTGTTACGATTGGTCTAGGATGATCAAGTAAATTTTTTTTATTTGAAGAAATAACACCTCACTAAATGATAAATATATGGAGGAGAACATGTGATATTGAACAATCGCCATTCCCTCATCATTGCATCAGATCTATCATGTGTCTATAACTACATCTGTGTGTTCTATATAAATAGAAACGCCTGGTTCACCACTGGATTTCCAGTTCACAGCGTAAAACCAAACACACTCGGCCCAACAGTCAGCAGCACGGCCAACAGATCGGACTGCTAACCTCCCACCAAACCAAGAATAAAAAATATAAATTTAATCCCTTTGTTTGTATTTTTCTTGCGGCCATACACTTATTTATAACATACTGAGAATGTACAATCAAGGAGTCTAAACATTGGACTCTTCGGATGGGTGATAGCAGTCATGAAAATCGATGGTTGGAAAGGTTTCTTATGATTGTTAAAGGAAAGGAGCTTTAACTTAGTAGCATTAAATATGAGCATTCATATTTAGCTCCAGTCTACTCCGGACTGTAGGTGATCTTTTAAGGATTTAGCCATTGTCTTGCTTGTGCGGACACTTGATTTGCACTCATGTCAGGAATACAGCATGGTATCATCAGCAAATACACCTGCCTCAAATGTAATTTGCCCATTGAATATAATTAGAATCATTATGGGAAAGATAAGAGAAAATGACATCAGTCACCATCAGTAGCAGCAGCAAGGTACAGCATGACCCAAATTTAATTCTGTCCACCCATGGAATAGTTAATAAAATTCACACTCTTTTCTTTAATCTAATTAGTTGCTATATAATATTTTGCTTGTTCCTTCCCTAGTTATTTCATACATTTCGATAAAAATAAGTATGAATCTAGTAGATGATATTGCTGAAACAATTATTTTTAAATCAGTAACGCCAAAAAAAAACTAACTATATTTGAAAAAAACAAAAGTAAATATGTTTGAAAAAATATAATAACAAAATTTTTTTTTAATTTATAAAAATATACATAAACTTTTTATCGATTATTTAAAAAAAATTTTTTAATCGTATATTTTTTCAAATAACTATGTTTAATTAACTTAATATATATATATATATATATATATATATATATATATATATATATATATATATATATGCACTTAAAAAATTGAAAAAATAATTGATAAAAAGAGTTTACATATTTTTATATATTTTTATTATAAGGGCATGAAAAAATTAAACATAAAATATATTTGAAAATTGCATCGATTCTGTGTTTCCATACCTCAATTGAGAGACGCAGGTGCCAACTCCCGGTATGTTTGAAAATAAGTGTCTCCTTTTATGCAATATTACCTGAGACACTCACCAAATTGCCTCACATAATCATTGAACAGCAATGAAACAAAGATTGTTGGACATTCATGACTGAAACTTGGTGTACAAGTTGGGTACAGACTGAGGTTTATTTGTACCAAAAATGGTTGAATTGCGTGAAAGATAACGATTCCATTTTAATTGCTCTCGGATTTGATCAACTTTTTTTTTTCAGTAACTTACTACATCTTCCCCTTCTAACTCCTTGAAAACAGAATTGATCCTCTTTAATGCTGAACACTAAAGAGGCAGGATTCTCTAGCTTCTCTGCCATGTACTTCCCACCCTGATGTAACTTCCTATGCACGTAGCTCTAACTTCTAATGGAAATTTTAATTTTCTTACTTAAAATAACTTTAAATGGAATTTTCTATTCTAAATCTTAGTTTTACAAACCTAACATCTACTCTTGCTTTATAAACACAAGGTGTAATTTTACCCAAAGCTTGAGAGTGCACGTTCATACCTTTTTTTTTCCAATGGTATTATAGAGCAAGTCAATTTGATCGATCTGATTGGATTTGATCTTAGCAATCTTCTTCCTATGACTACAATTCCTGTATACATAACCATAACTCTAACTTCTATTAGAAAATTCCATTTTCTCACTCAATTTAATCTTGCGTGGAATTTTCTGTTTTTAATCTTACCTTACAAACACAACATCTAACCATGCAAAACATCATGATTTTGATGGTGCTATTAAGATTTTTGCATTTTTTTTTTTTTTTTTTTTTTGTATAGAAGTGAAACCTGGCTAGTGAGGGTTGAGGATATGTGCTGCATGGAGAGAAATGATATGAAGGATGTGTGCTGAAGCAGCGCACTTCTATTGGCATTCTCTGTGACTGCAAGATCAGCAGCCATTTCATGTCAAAGATTTATCGGACTCTTTTGAGATCGTGCATTTTGTACAGCTCCAAATGCCTACTGAAAATGAGGAAGCCAGAGTGAATATTCGTTGTTATGGAAACCAAAATGCTCTACTAGATATCTGGAATTACACTGCTCAACCATGTCTGAAGCGAGGATATCCTAAGGCACTACAGCATAGCACCAATTGAGGGAAAGATGATGGAATGGTGACTCAGAGAGTTCGAACATATGCTGAGGGCCAACAATGACACTGTAGCAAAACTTGCTTTTGTATTAGAAATCATTGGGAAGCCACCAAGAGGAAGGCCGATCTCCTACTCAAAGATCTCTGTAAAATTGACCTTCTTCCAGACAAAGCTTGTCATTGTGCCAAGTAGACAACAATCCTAACATAGATCTGGATTAATGCATCAGAAAAAGATGATGATGCATGTGTACTGTAAGACTTGGTCACAAATTTGGATCTGATGACCACAGATAAAAGATGTAATCAAGACAGTGTACAGAAAAGGAGAGTTCATTTATTTGGCCACTTTGCAAGAATTGATGAGAGTGCTTTCATTAACAGATGTAGAACAGTTGAGGTATCAAGGATAGTTTGACAAGGAAGGCTAAAGAAAACATGGGAGGAAGTGATAAGGATGGATTTGAGTAAAGGAGGTGTTCATAAAAACTTGGTTAGAGAAAGAGGGATAAATAAAGACCTGGTCAGAGATAGGTTAGTTTGAAATTCAGTTTCTAAAAGCCATCCAACATAGGTCATCATGTAAAATAGACATTAAATTGAATGTGATGATCATTATGATATTATTTTGTCTTTGACATTTAAAGATTTTCTTTTTTTTTTTTCAGGACGCACCAGTTGTGGCTCGAGCAGCTTTGCTGCTTGAGTGCGGTCATTTCATCCATAGATGTAACCGTGGAGATTGGCCAAATTGGATGAAATTGAATTTGCCAACTTTTCGCCAATCAACAGCTGCTTTGCATAGTCGTGGACAACCGTCAGGTTATCGGCGCAGCTTGATACTGCAAAGAGCTGCTGGGCGAATGTTCTATCAGTGGGCCGAGGTGAGTTCATTTCTCCACTATCTTTACCTACATGTTTAGCATTCTTTGTTATTACAGGTTCCACCATATATATGGCTATTGTAACATTTCAAATGTTAAACAAACTGCATATCATTATTTACATAAATGCACACTTTTACATGTGTACGATTTTACTCATGAGTGATTAAGTAACAAATCAAACAAAATAAAGTTTTTTTTGTACATATATGCACAGTTGTGGTCTTCCATACTTTTGATCGTCACTTTTCCATGCAAGGGCTGTGATCTTGTGGTTGTTGAACTTCCGTTTAACTGAAGATGAATCTACTCATTCATGGAAACACAATAGAGACTTGCTAGCTTTCAATAATTTTATTTAGAGAGTTTGTTCAGGGGAGGGGGGGGCTACCTAGGCTAAAATTAACTTATTTTTCTTCTACTTGGGAATTGCAATGCAGATGGCAGATATCAAGGTGACAGTTGCTTAGATTCTCTGTACATTGTTGGATGCATCTTGCCTGTCCCACTTCCTAACTCAAACTGACTAGAAACTCTGTTCTTCCTTGAACATGTTTATATGTCAGCAGATGAGAAATTGGATCAATATTGGAAGAGAAGAAAAAAAATTCACCATTTTTTACATGCAAGTCAGTCAGGAAGAGAAGAGCAAAACATGAATTTGACCATCTTGGGCCAACAATAGCTACAGCCACTGGATGTCATAATTGACTATTGTCAACAGCTACAGCCACTGGATGCCATAATTGACTATTGTCAACAGCTACAGCCACTGGATGTCATAATTGACTATTGTCAACAGCTACAGCCACTGGATGCCATAATTGACTATTGTCAACAGCTACAGCCACTGGATGCCATAATTGACTATTGTCAACAGCTACAGCCACTGGATGCCATAATTGACTATTGTCAACAGCTACAGCCACTGGATGCCATAATTGACTATTGTCAACAGCTACAGCCACTGGATGCCATAATTGACTATTGTCAACAGCTACAGCCACTGGATGCCATAATTGACTATTGTCAACAGCTACAGCCACTGGATGCCGTAATTGACTATTGTCAACAGCTACAGCCACTGGATGCCATAATTGACTATTGTCAACAGCTACAGCCACTGGATGCCATAATTGACTATTGTCAACAGCTACAGCCACTGGATGCCATAATTGACTATTGTCAACAGCTACAGCCACTGGATGCCATAATTGACTATTGTCAACAGCTACAGCCACTGGATGCCATAATTGACTATTGTCAACAGCTACAGCCACTGGATGCCGTAATTGACTATTGTCAACAGCTACAGCCACTGGATGCCATAATTGACTATTGTCAACAGCTACAGCCACTGGATGCCATAATTGACTATTGTCAACAGCTACAGCCACTGGATGCCATAATTGACTATTGTCAACAGCTACAGCCACTGGATGCCATAATTGACTATTGTCAACAGCTACAGCCACTGGATGCCATAATTGACTATTGTCAACAGCTACAGCCACTGGATGCCATAATTGACTATTGTCAACAGCTACAGCCACTGGATGCCATAATTGACTATTGTCAACAGCTACAGCCACTGGATGCCATAATTGACTATTGTCAACAGCTACAGCCACTGGATGCCATAATTGACTATTGTCAACAGCTACAGCCACTGGATGCCATAATTGACTATTGTCAACAGCTACAGCCACTGGATGCCATAATTGACTATTGTCAACAGCTATTACTCCTCCAAAATGTGCAAAAAACACAAAAGCACAACTTTGGGTATTAGTGCATCCTTTGAATCAGACATAACTTGGCGTTCGCTCACCTTTCTCCGGAACATGACGTCAACAGCTCAGGTTTAGCTCAATCACAACGCCACGTGGTTAGTTTCAACTCGATACATATGAGAAATTGGATCAATATTGGAAGAGAAGAAAAAAAATTCACCATTTTTTACATGCAAGTCAGTCAGGAAGAGAAGAGCAAAACATGAATTTGACCATCTTGGGCCAACAGCTACAGCCACTGGATGCCATAATTGACTATTGTCAACAGCTACAGCCACTGGATGCCGTAATTGACTATTGTCAACAGCTACAGCCACTGGATGCCATAATTGACTATTGTCAACAGCTACAGCCACTGGATGCCATAATTGACTATTGTCAACAGCTACAGCCACTGGATGCCATAATTGACTATTGTCAACAGCTACAGCCACTGGATGCCATAATTGACTATTGTCAACAGCTACAGCCACTGGATGCCATAATTGACTATTGTCAACAGCTACAGCCACTGGATGCCATAATTGACTATTGTCAACAGCTACAGCCACTGGATGCAATAATTGACTATTGTCAACAGCTACAGCCACTGGATGCCATAATTGACTATTGTCAACAGCTACAGCCACTGGATGCCATAATTGACTATTGTCAACAGCTACAGCCACTGGATGCCATAATTGACTATTGTCAACAGCTACAGCCACTGGATGCCATAATTGACTATTGTCAACAGCTACAGCCACTGGATGCCATAATTGACTATTGTCAACAGCTACAGCCACTGGATGCCATAATTGACTATTGTCAACAGCTACAGCCACTGGATGCCGTAATTGACTATTGTCAACAGCTACAGCCACTGGATGCCATAATTGACTATTGTCAACAGCTACAGCCACTGGATGCCATAATTGACTATTGTCAACAGCTACAGCCACTGGATGCCATAATTGACTATTGTCAACAGCTACAGCCACTGGATGCCGTAATTGACTATTGTCAACAGCTACAGCCACTGGATGCCATAATTGACTATTGTCAACAGCTACAGCCACTGGATGCCATAATTGACTATTGTCAACAGCTACAGCCACTGGATGCCATAATTGACTATTGCCAACAGCTACAGCCACTGGATGCCATAATTGACTATTGTCAACAGCTACAGCCACTGGATGCCATAATTGACTATTGTCAACAGCTACAGCCACTGGATGCCATAATTGACTATTGTCAACAGCTACAGCCACTGGATGCCATAATTGACTATTGTCAACAGCTACAGCCACTGGATGCCATAATTGACTATTGTCAACAGCTACAGCCACTGGATGCCATAATTGACTATTGTCAACAGCTACAGCCACTGGATGCCATAATTGACTATTGTCAACAGCTACAGCCACTGGATGCCATAATTGACTATTGTCAACAGTGGAAACTACTGGCAAAAACAATACAATGTGCAACATGTGGCCACAAGTGGAACCTTGCAAAAAGAGGGGCATTACCAACGGCTATGGTCAGAGATGTGTGAATCTGAAGTGTCGACAGTAGACAGCAATCCAAACTAGGACCTTCTTCACTAAATCTCGGGAAAAAAAAACACTAACCCACCCACTTTTGTTTTTTATTTTTTTACCAAAAAATACTTGAAAAAATTGTGAAAAAAAATACCCTAACCCTAACCCGAATACCACTAAGTGGGGCTTAAAAAAAAAGAAAGTTTGTTCCAATTTTCCTTCATGAACAAACAAAACAAAAAACTTGAAAACAAAAGGAAGTAATTTTCCAATTTTCCTTCTTAAAAAAAATTAAATTATCACATTTTCAAACAAACTTAAGAAAAAAAAACTTATTCCATTGAACATTTTCTTGAAAACATTTGGTTAAAATGATTTATTTGAGAAAAAACAAACACTCATAACCTTTTCTTCACACATTTAATAAAAATTAAAAATTGCAGTAGTTTTTTTTTGTTTCTACATTTAGCATTTTGCTATTTTCTTTTGTGTTGCATTATGGTTTCATCGGCGATGCGCAGCATAATCCAGCTGTCAATGTCATGTTACAGGGAATGATGAGTGAATGCTGAGTTATGTATTCAAAGGATGCACTAGTACCTATGTCTATATATAGAGAAATATTTTGTAACAATATTTGGTTTTCTAATACAGGGTGTTCCAGAAGTCTTGGACAAATTTTAAGACTTTATATCTATATATTGGCATGTTTTTTATATCCTTAATAGTTTTTGAGATATTTAATGTCCAAATGTGTTCATGACTTGTGGAGCACCCTGTATTTTCAAATTAACTTTACAAAATAATGTTTTCAAAGACGTAACCAAACTCCTTTTATCATGCTGTGCTTGTGCAAGACTGGCTGGACAACAATCTGCCTAGTTGATGGATTGGCAGATGTGAATCTTTTAATCACTAGATTTTTCTTGTGTGACATTCTCAAGTGTCGTTGGAGTTGTGTGTTAAAGTATGCTGTTAAGTCACTGAAAGATTAGTAAATTGTATTGAGCTTTATGGTGAGTGGAAGGAATGTCGGTGAATGCTTTAATAAATATAATTTTTTATTTTGCAGAAAACTTAAGTGTACCCTTTGTTAGTTTCTATATTGCAATTACATATTTATTTCATATTACATTTATTATCTATATAAATAAAGCAGTAGATGTATGTGTGTGTGTGTGTGTGTGTGTACATGTGAAAATATTTAACCAATAAACTCTTAAACTACTGGTCACATAACACTGAAATTAACAGAAAATAGTAATCATACCCCAAGGATGATTTATAAAGAATAACATCTTTGTTTGGATGGATTAATTATGCGTACAGAAATATGTTGACAGGTTGAAATGCAAAATGTTCATTTCAACTTGCCGACATATTTCTATTACTTTTGCGCAAACTCATTCATAGTTTGAAGTGGTTTAATTTTAAATCTTGATTATCTATCTGTCGATAGCTTATGCGGAAGGGAATGCAGCTGGAGTGCTAAATGTTTTGGTTTTGATATTAGCTGATGGGACTCCAGTCCTTTTTTTTTTTTTTTTTTCAACTTTTGAAATCAGTACTATATATTAGGTACAATATATATTTAATAGGGAATTGGCTCTGTAATAATAAATATGAAATCTGCATGAATTAAAATATATTTAAGTGCATTTTACGACTGAGTAAGGCAGGCCCCTCCCCCTGCTAGTGTTGAAATAAAATATATAGTTACTGTGGCGGACACTGTATATATATATAGCTAAAGGTTTTAGTTAAGTTCATTATGAACATTCATATCTCAATCCATTGAGAATTTTTTCAAAATTAATTTCTTCTGGGAACTTATATAAGTGCAATAAAATTCTGATTCATCATCTTTTTCTGCACATGCATGTGTATATATATATATATATATATATATATATATATATATATATATATAGATAGATCCTATCAGCCAGAGAATGAGTCAGCCAAAACATGATGAAACAACAAAACAACAATTATGAAGATGGAGATAACAGTCCACAAAAAAAAAGAATGTTATTGTTTAACTTTCCCTTATCAAAACTCAATCATGTTCTGCAAAGCCAAAAACAAAAACAGCAATTTTCCTCTTACTAATCAATCAAACCAAACACCGTGAATATTTGAAGATACAAAGAACTTGAAACATAAAAGCTTTTACTAAAATGACTGATTTTAACATTGAATAACCCGAAAAAGTTTGATATGCAGTAAAAAAAAAAATGCAATCAAATGTGCATCTTTTACATTCTCTGCCTTAAACCTCATATTACCATTTTTATTAATTTTGAATTTCTATAATTTATAATTTTAAATTATAAATAAAATACTCTTGTAATTGTTTATGAATGCGGCCACAATATTATTATTTGTAAATTTATCCAATATTTTTGTTTTTATATAATTAAATAAAATTACTAAACGATTTTTAGATTTGTTAAAGAGCTGTTAAAGATTAGTAAACGATTTTTAGCCAGTATTATTATGATGACTGTGTATTGGTATTGTGTTGTGTAGCTGTTAACGTTAATGTAAGCAGAAAATGGCAGACGAGACATTTTGCTCTTAAAATGTATTTTTTCTTGTTAAAATTAATACTATCATTGGATTTCTTCATAAAACTGTATTTGAGGAATGTATGTTTGATCTTGACATAGGGCTTTCTTTTGAATTGCATCACTGGACAGAGAGACCGAGTGTTGTTTAAATCATATTTATTTTGTTTGTCTTTTACCTAATAGAACCTTGGTAGCCAACTGGAATATATAATGGCAAAAGAACACACGGACAGACTGGCTGTTATTGATGAAATCAAAGATGAAGTTCGCAAGAGAGAACTGCGAACAGAAGATGAAAATGAAAACTTTTTAGATGAAGGTATTTATGAATTCCAACTTTTTTACGTTTTTGAATATTTGAGATGAGGATTGATTAATCATACAAGGTAGCTTCAATAAGTTTCCAAACTTTTTTCCACAGGCATTTAAAATTGTCATAGACTCTTGAAAATTCAGTATGTTATGAGCAATTTTTATGATTTAAGGTTCAAATAAACAGCTACAGTAGGAATTAGAATACACCCTACTAAAGCCTCATTGTCACAGCTAGTGATTTCAAAAATGCAATCTGGACATGAAAACATTTTAAAAGAATGATATGCAATAAAATTCTGATTTAAACTTGGAAAAAATGCCACAGAGACCTATAGAATGCTTCAGACTGCTTTTGGACCATCTTGCATGAATCGAGTATCAATTCTTGAGTGGCATAAAAGATTCAAGGAAGGCAGGGAGTCTGTGAAGAATGATGAGAGGTGCGGGAAGAGTAAGGAAGTCAGAACACCAGAGTTGATTGGCCAAATAAAGAATTTCATGGATACAGACTGTTATGTGTTGATAGAGATAATAAATGCAGTTTGATATCAGTGTGGGAACTGTATACACAATTATTTACAAGTAACTGAAGATGCGAAAGATTTGCGTGAAGTTTGTCTCAAGAGTGCTCAGAGAAGATAAGAAAAAAAGACGTGATGGCAGCAGACAGATGGTCAAGCTGGTCAATTCAGATCTTGCAGTTTTTGATGCTTTGGTGACCTGCTATGACTCAGAGACTAAGAGACAGAGTGAACAATGGAAGCCTGCTGGTTCTCTCAAATCAAGAAAGCCAGACCGAGCAAATCCACCAGAAACTTATAATGATCTCTTTTTTTGACAGCACAGCATGAGTTACATGCACTGAGTTCCCACTGGACAGACAAGTAACAAGAAATACTATGTTGAGGTTTTAAGGGAGTTCAGGAAGAGATTCCATCGGAAGAGGCTAGCACTCTTCAAATCGGGTCAGTGGCATTTCCACCAGGACAATGCACCAATTCACAACTCCATCCTTGTCACAGACTATTTGAACCAAGATGGGTTCCTTATTCTCCCTATAGTCCACACCTTACTCCCTGTTACTTGGTTATTCCTTAAGCTCAAGGAAAACCTTAGTGGCTGTCGTTATAAGACAAGTGAAGAGATGAAAGGGGCTGTGACAAGGATCATTGACATGCTCACACTCCTATTTATTGGAACGATACAACAACTGTATTGCAGTTGGAGGAGATTACTTTGAAGGGGCCTAGAGTTTCATGTGTGTATTATCAATAAAAGTGCTCATATGAAAAAAGTTTGGAAACTTATGGAAGGCACCTCATATCATTTGGATTCTTCAGACTATTGTTCTCATCTTGAGTGTTAGGACCTGTGGCATAGTGGTTACAGTACTTGGTAAAATACAGTTATAAAGTTGTACTCTTTTAGAGGTTGAAGGTTCAATCCTCAGTACAGGTGTTACATATTCGCTCAGAAACCTGCACAGATATGGGTAGGGAAGTCCACCAGCAAAAATGCCCCACCCATCTCTATCCCATTAAATAAAAACCTATGGGTGAAAATCTCCACATGATACCTAGCTGTGTATAGGCTGATGATCCTTATATTCCTTGAGTAGTGACTGGAAGTGTTAGTGGCAGATTAATACAAGCATGCATATCGACAGCAGAGACAAATGAAACGAAAACAAGGATTCAAAACAAAAATATATTTCTTATATGTGTATTCTTTTTTTTTTTTTTTTGCCTGTTTTTCTTTTTTCTTTTCATAAAAATCAACCAAATAACGAAGGAGAGAAAAAAGAAATGGATAATAGAAATCACAGAAATGATGAGGAGAAATGAGAGTCACTCAAAGTTCCTGATTATGGGATGCAATATCGAGATGCAAAGTTCTCGTTGTTGATGACAAAATGAAATATAGGGTACCATATTACGTCTTCAAAGAAGGAAAAAGAAAGAAAAAAGGGACAATCAATAATGATGAGGAGTAACGAAAGTCACTCAAACTTCCCGATTGCAGGACACAATATTTAGATGCAAAGTTTTCATAGACGTAAAAGAAATATGAGTCACCATGAGGGCTGATGAGCACCATCTATAAAATCATTCAAAGTTCAAATTACGATTTCAGAAGAAAAGAACAGTCCAACAAGTTCTTCAAGTAACTAATAAAAATATCCCGATTAAACTAAAAAGAAAGATAATTTCTTGACCAACCTTTTCTCTGATTGTATATTGAGTCTGTGTTTTATCGCTAATGACGAAATGATTTTTACGTCTCATTAAGATAATAAAACAAGTTCATTGGTTTTCTCCCTTCATCAATCAGAGCATGTTAATAGAAATAAAAACTCTCATCTTCATTTTTTTTTTTTTTACATCTATCAGTGGTTGGACAAAATCTATACAGCCCTCTCCTGTCAAAAGTTGACTCAAGACTGATTTTTAATTTCTTCAATCTTCTACATGTGGTCCTAATTAACACATGCACGCCTACGTATCCAATACAAGAGGGTTAATTTGATTGGATGGTGTCTTGTTGCCATGCTGAAATTCTAAAAATACCTCAGACTCATGCGCCACAAGTTTAGACATTGTGATTGTCTCCAGATTGTCAGCTTATTTACGGTCGCTTGGGAGAGGAACGTCACAACAGGTGACATCCAAAATACAATTGCAAATTGTGTAGGACTTTTACCCAGTTATAGATGATGGAATGAAAGCATGCTTCCTCCGTGAATAAAATGAAGGGTTCTATTATAAAATTCTGTGCTGATTCCCGAGTTTGACAAGATATACTTGAAGGTCGGAAATTACATCGACCAAAACATGAAAATAACACTCAAGATGAGAAGAGTAGTTTTATGAATCCTAATAATACATGCATCTGTTTTCTCTGTAGACTTTATAAAAAAGAATGAAATGTTTTCTAAATTTATTGTATGAAATAAAACAAAGTAACAAATATATATGCGTTTTACCTACAATAAATCAAATATTTTGAGTAGGCTTTCCAATTAAACTGTGCCTCGAATGGATACTATAATACTTAGTTTGTTGTACATTATCATAACAAAAGGCTGTACAAAATTTTGGCCAGATTGGACAGTAGTATTCGAGAAATAGTGAAAGAGATGAAGAGAAATATAATATAAATGGAATATGTATTATTTTGATCCTGAGAGCTTTGTATTTTTAGCCCCTTTATTTTTTCATTTTTCAGCAACTGTGAATTTTAATGGTTCCGATTGTCCACATGCTTTGAAGATGATCGCCTGCTTGGTTTTGTTGGAAATCACCACATTTATGCGAGAAACATACCAGTACTTGCCAAAATCTCGCACTGGCAAGAGAGAAGCCGTGTGGGAAAGATCTGCTAGTACCAGTCGTAGGTGGAGCAGTGGTGTAGGCAGCCCAGGACACTCAGAAAAAAGCATTGAATCAACCATTGGAGATTTACCACAATCCATTCAATCAGCTTCAACAAGTAAGTTTGATTACATTAAGGGGAGGTCTTTGTTTTCTTGTAACTTACAAAACAAAATACATGATTGTTCATAAACTTAGCTTGTTACTGAACACAAATCAAAGCAAATCTTACCTTTCTGAATTTTTGAGATGAGGATAGGTTATTCATATTATTTAGATTCGTTGGACTACTACATTGTGAAAATGGCACTCAAGATAAGACCAGTTGTTCAAAGAATCCAAATGATGGGAAAATCCTACCTCATGCCCACCTCTCTTCCCGTTACTGAGGTACCTGGAATTAGTTTCTCAACAGCATGAAGAAACAAAGAATACTCTCAAATTCGAAGAAAACCATTGAAAATAAGTTAACAATGAAATTAGTCGTACAGGTACAACTATTCATGAGGTGTTAGGAGTCTGGGTGTGTTTAGTTCGTTTTAACAAGTAATTTATGACTTTAAAATCAGCATTTGTAGTCATGGGATGTTCCAAGATTAATTCTGCTTGATGATAAATTGATGGATGAAATCAAAAGTATTTGTGAATAAAGTTTGAAAAATAAAACAGGAAACCCATGGGACTTGTATAAAACAATTCGACTAAAATATTAAATGGACTATTCAAAGAGTTTTAAAAAAAAGTCTTTATCAAACAAAAACACTCAGTGTTATTTAATTATTTTTATTCAAGCAAATATTTTCTGTTAATATATACTAGCATGGATACCCAATGTTGTCAGGGATTGAATGAGGATCAATAAATGTTCCACCCTCCTATACTTTTATTGTCATTGAATTCAGTGAAACCACCAATTTTTTAATCAAATTGCTTGATTGCCAGCTCTAGATAGAGGAACCGCTCCCGCAGTGTATTTGAAGGAAGCTTTACATACCTCTCCACAGCGACTTAGTTCACAATACATTGTAGTCTACATTGCAATGTAGAAAATCTGTTTGTTTTATATAATTATCTATAAATAATGGTTTCACTTAAAGTTTAAAATGCAAAAGTCAAGTATTATGGTTTAATTGTGCTCTTAACAGAAACATTCATTTTGAACGTGCCTCTATCTTATCAAAGAACGACCTGTTGATTTTATGAAATTAATTTTACATAATCACTTGAATCAAAATTAAAAGCACAAAAGTGAAGTATCATGATTCCATTGTGTGCTGAACAAAAGCATTCGTTTTGAACAGGTTCTTGTCTGATAAATGAATCTACAGTTGATTTTATAGTCTGGGCCTTTCTGCTTGTGCGATAATAAAACTTCTCAAATGCACTTGTGATGTTAGGTTGTATAATAGTGTTAACTTTCGTCAAAATCACACTTCCTCCTTCAAATTTTTTTTTCAGTTATCAATTTTCAATATTTATCAGACACATTCCGATACAAAATCTACGTAAGAATACTCCCAGACACATTAAATACCTTCATGTGAAATTTAAAAAACAATTGGCCCAGCCATTTCTGAGTGCACAAGGAACGAACTCACACACATACACAAAGTTCCTTTTACATAATAGTAGAGATAAAGATATTTATGTATATAACATAAATAGACCTTAATTCACGTCCTTTCACCATGGTTGTTACGTTGGTTACATGGTTTAGGTGTTCAGACAAAAGTAAAAATGTTGATGTTTCAAATTGTGTGACCAACAGAAAAATCATTCTCCATACTGATGATTGATGGCAAAGGATGAAACGTATGTTCACGTGAATAAGAATTGAAAAAAAAATTTAATGTTTATACATATCATAAACTTCAAAATCCCATGGTGTAAAGAGTTTTTCTTTTTTCCTTATTGATTGGATGATTGAATTAAATGTATTCAACTTTGAACTATCATCAGTTATTTCCGAGAGATATATATATATATAATAGTGTTTTAATTTACTATTTATAATTAATTTGTTTTATTATTTTGTTTTTACTCTGCAATTCAAATGTATTCCCATTTTGTATCTTTCAGCTGTTGGTAGTCCAACAGAAAGAAAAATAAGTTTTGCAGTCCAGGCTGAGCGATCAGATTCTATCCACAGTAGTAATACGTCTCTTTCTGTGATTGAGGGAACAGAAGAAAAAAAAGGTAGAACATATTTACTTTCTTCTGTGTGATTCCATTTACCTTTTATAAAGGAGTGATTTTTAGGGGGGGGGGGTAAACTTGTTTGCCTGATCCACGGTCAACTGCAATTGCAATCACCTGAAATGGAAGGAACACGTTTCTAGTTTGCTGTCAAACTCACTTTATATGTTCTTGATATTCTTCAATAAAATGCTTTTTTTTCTGATTTTAAAAGGGTTAACAAACTAATTATGATCAAAGCTGTTGACCTGGCTCAGTACCTTGAGGTTTTATATTGTAAAAAAAAAAAAAAAATGAAATAAAGAAGTACCATACAAATTAATTCAATTTTCAGAGATTTTTTTTTTTAATTTTGAAATAATTCCCAAAGAAAAGTAGAAAATTGTATTTTGACCTGGTTCAATCACATTTAAAAAAAATTATCTTCATTTTTAAAATTGCACCTAATCAATTATTATTCATCTTCATAACACTGTTCAATCAAGATTTCAATATTTTAATTTTCCAATTACAACTTTGTTTGATAAGATTTAATTATTTTTTTAAATTACAATAATAAAAATTAATGATATAATTAAATGAACATTTTAATTTTTTTTTAATTTTCAAACGACTATCAAACCAAATTAGAAAATTCTATTTTTATCTGGTTCAATCACACCATTCAATCAAAAATTAAAAAATTATCATTTATTTGATTTTCCAATTACAACTTTGTTTAAAGATTTTATTTCATATTTTTTTATTTTTCAAAATTATAATCATAAAAATTGATGTTATAGCTTAATTGAATTTATACTTATTTTTATTCATTAGCTATTCAACTTTTTTCATTGCCTTTTGAGTAGGAGCAGAGTGTAGTATCTGTTCTGATACTACACTTCATCTTTTCTGTCTTCATTCAATGAAGGAGAAACTTTGTACAATTTTTAATTTTTGTCCCAACCCAGTGTCTTCTTTTGGGGCTTAAATATCAATATCTTGTATTGAGCTCTGCACTCATGAGGAGACAAGTAAATAGGAACTATTGAATTTATAATATTTTTTTTTTTTAACTTTCGAAAAAATTCATGAGTTAATTTTTTTATATGATTCAATCAAATTTTTCTTTTAGGTTTAAAATATTAACTAATCAATTACAGAGTTTTTCAACAGGTCCAATAAATATAATTTTGAGATTAACTTATAGCAATTCTTGACATGATCAATTAAATTTATTTTCCTTTTTTTTAAAGAATGACTTAATCAATGACGTATTTCAACAGTCAATTAAATTTTTCTATTTTTATTTTTAAATAGTCAATAATAAAATTATTTTTGAATGCTGTTTTTAACTCATAAATTATAATCATGATATTTTCCTTCTAAAAAAACATGCTTTCACCATCTAGAAAGATGATTTACATGAAGACTATTTTTTTAAAAAACGGATTCTACATAAAAATATTTCATTAATTTCATAAAATTTTTCACCCATGCAAAATTAATTCTTTCATTAAGAAGTTAGTAATATGATAGATTTCCGTCATTCTGTTGTACAATTTCCATTATACTTATTAGCTGTATATAGTATGTGACTATTGTTTTAGAAGTTTTTGAGATGAGGATTGATAATTTGAAGTATCCGAACTACTATTCTCATCTTGGTTCAGCCAATGTAACCTCCAATCTTATTCAGGTGTATCTCTTTTTAATCAGACATTTATTACCGAATTTAAAACTGATGCTTTGTAAAGATATAGGCTGCTCTCTGGTGGGAGTAATTTTCTAACCCGGTTGAGGGAACCTATCTTTTTTGCAGCAATCTCAGTTCAGGGGTCAGTTTAAATTAGGTTTTTGAGTTAGAAAAGATGCATCTGAAAAAGATTGGATGTTGCATCAATGAAAACGTGAAAATAACAGGCAAGATGAGAATAGTAATCCAAGCAATCCTTATTTTATTCAGTTTTATCCACATCCTATACCATTGCACTTATAACCTATAATAATAAGGTTAAAAAAAACATGCCCTCTTTTAGCCTCTTCTTCTTCATCAAATTTGCTTTCTTACCATAAATAAATCTATTGACTTGTGTTCTTATTCTAACCAGGCAATATATAGTACTTGAGAAAGCAGTATTCACGGTCAGTTTGTTGGTAATGTATGTTGATGTACACATATTATTAAAACTTCCGTTAAGCAAACTTTCTCTGCATGTTTTTTTTTTTATCATAAGAAATTATTTACCAAAGCACAACTATCTTTTAAATTCTCTTTACACTTTTCCTTCCCCTCCAAAAAAAGTCAATCTCTTTCTTATGTTGTTTAATTTTTTTCATAATACATATCTACATTATCTAAAATTATTTTAGTCAGTTTTTTATATGCTTTATTTTATGCAAATTGTAGGTTACATTTTAGATTGCAAAAAAGTGTGTACACTGCGCATTTTAAAACCACTGTTACATTTTCTAATGTAGGATTTAAACAAAACAAAGTTTGTGGTAGCTTTTATTACTTATGAGTAAATGTACCTCCTCCAAAATGCCACAAATTGTTGAATTGTTAATAAAATCCACATTGCTTTTTTGCAATCCAACAATATTTGGTGCAGATAAAATTCTGTCTATGTCTGATTTATCCAGCAACGTGAAGTTATGAATGTCTAAGAGTCTTTGTTTTATCTTTGTTAAGTGATATTGGAGGACACTGCTGACATTTCTTCAGTATGGGATGTAATCCTTCATTGGCTTCACACTCACCGAATTTACCCCCCCCCCATATTTTTATCTGTTGGGGTTATCTCAATGATAATTTCTTTCAAAATAATCTCGAAGCTATTCCTGGCCCAATGAGAATCATCACATCCCTAAATCAGGGCAGTGTCCAGTAAGGAAGTATCAGTTGTTGACAATTTTGCACATTGTATCCAGGTGTGCTTATCATTGAAAGGTAATAAAATAAAGACTGTTGGACATTTCTGACTGAAAATTGGTGGACAAGCCAGACATAGATTTGAGTTTATTTATATCAAATATGATTGGATTACAGAAAGGATTATGAATGTTATTAAAAATTCCATGTGTGGTATTTTTGAGGGAGGACGAGTTCACTCTTTATAAAAAACTTTTTAAAATTTCAGTATTTGTTTAATTAATTTAATTACGTGCTGTATATTTTTGACCAAATTTATACTAAGAGACATTCAAATTGTTAAAACATGAAATAGTTTGTAATTTTCATATCTGTGTTACCTTTTTGAGCAGTGTTTAGTATACAAATTACCAGCAACATTTTAATCTATAATCTTTAGGTAGGATAGTGCTGGAAATGGGGTTAGGGTAATATGAACAACCAAATTTGTTGCTGACAAAACCTGTAACCAGAAATTAACAAATCACAAAACAAAACTAATATTTAAAATCATGAGAAATTTTATTTTTGAATAAATTGATAATTGATTGATTTTTAATCTTTTGATGTCAGCAAGAATATAATTTTTTTTACTGTAGAGAACATTTTTATGACATCATTGTTTACTAGTTTCTCCATTCCATCATGATGCTTGCTATTATATTTAAGTAATGAATAATAAAACTTAATTTAAAAAGCTTTTTCTTCTTTTTTTAGGCAAAAATATGAACCTTAGATACTATTTTGGTCCATGAAAATTAAAAATAAATGTTTTCAAAAGGAAGTTTTTTTCTTCAATAATAACTAACAGTTTAATTAAGTCAGTTTTAATTAATTTTCTTAACTAGTGATTAAAGTTCTGGGTATAGTGATTAAAGTTCCAGTTTTTCATTAATATAATCAGGGTTCTATGCAATACCCCCCCTCCCCACAAAAAATTAGTTAACAAATTCTTAGGTTTTTATTGATTGGGAATTAAAGCAATATGAAAATATGCAATTGTTATCATTTTATATATATATATATATATATATATATATATATATATATATATATATATATATATATTCGTTCCTTTTTTTTTTTTCCTTTCATCAACATTTTTTATTTTAAGTATTTTGACAAAATCTCCACTAATTTGCTGATTTCTGTCTAACAACCAATCCTTATTGAATTGACCTTTATCTTCAAAAGATGAGATATTTTTTCTTGATTTTTGAAGGCTGTCTATTTTAATGTTTATTTTGTTTCATTTTTCTCTTTCTTTTTGTTATTAGCACTTCTCTTGCTATCCATTTGCTATCTGTAATATCTCACACCATCTTTGTGATCACCCCTGTATCCCCAGATATATATACATTTTTTTGTTTACCATCTAAAAGGCCAACATATCATAAAATAAATACTTCTCTTCAAAACTAAATTGTATTCCCAGCAATTGATTGATTACTGATTAATATGCAATTGTTGAATAATAGTGATTTTATTAATTCTTATTTATGCAATGTTATTAATTTTCTTGTTATTAAATTCTCCTAAGATTATGATGACTTCTGTCATCATTCACTTGTTTTAATGATTGTTTTTACTGTGTTCAAATTTGTATTTATTTATAAAATTTACTTGGATTTTGTTGTTTTCGTTTCACATTTTTTAAATGTTTTTTGTTTTATATTTTAATTGGAAGGTAGGTACATTTACATACAACTTTCATTCAGTGTTTCTTATATTGCAGTCTAGCACCATTCTCGACACAATTCTCTAACTTGTGCACCCACACCAGCTGCAAAAAATATTTTTCAATGATTACAATTCAAAAGAAAAATTTTTTTTAAATATCACAAAAAAAAATTGTTACAATGATTGGACATTTGAAACCATTTTCTTTTAATTTATTTATTTTTTTTTGAACACATTGAAAAAGTTTTTTTAATGTAAAAACAGAAAGGAAATGTTTTTTAGTAAATTACAAAAAAGTGTATGTAATTCCAAAGAAAATTTTAAACCGATTTTTATATTTTTTTTTATTACATGCCAAAAATAAAAAGTGAAATGCTTTTTGTCTCTGTTACAAAATTATAACAACAATGATTTAAGTGATCTATTACAATTTTTGTTTGAATTTTATATAGTTCATTTTTTTCTATAGGAATATTTCAAAAGAAAATATATAAAATAAAAATAAATATATTTAAATGTATTATAAAAATGTATCTTCTGATTTTCAAATATTTTTTGTTAGTAAAATTTGAAAATGACAAATTGAAAAATAATAATGAAGAAATTGTTTAGGGGAAAAAAGTAAAGGAAATAATAGCATTTTTATACCTCTTAAAAACGTGAAAAACTTTCTTAATTTTGAATATATATATATATATATATATATATATATATATATATATATTAGTGGCCTTCCAAAGCCACAGGGGAGACAACCAAACAAAAAAAAAACTTAGACAAAATTCACCCCAAAGTAGCAAAACTAAAGCTGACACTATATATACAAATGTAGGCAAATTTGGGCATATTTTATTGGTTTGAAAATATAAGTTCTTTTTTTTTACCAATTGTCATAAGATTTTAACTATAGCATAGTATTATAATTTTCAAAAAGCCTGCAAATTTTCATGTAGTTTCGTCCCATAGAACCAAAGATATAAGCATTTCATTATTCAATTTGGCTACAAGTATATATATATATATATATATATATATATATATATATACCCCCAAAATCTCTGGCCTTGATGCAGAGGAGACTAAAACTTGCTGCTACGGTTTCAAATGATCTGAAATAACAGCAAGGGAAGACTTGATTCCAAATATTTCTCATATGTTGTATCTCCCCTGTTCGGTTTTCATACATAAAATAAATTTCACAGGGTATAAGGATTATTTAATACAGGAGATATTCATAATCATGCCCTATTTTCAAAAGAGGGGAGATGTAACATGAGAAATATTTGGAATCAAGTTTCTATTGCATTTATTTCAGATCATTTGAAATCATAGCAGCAAGTTTTAGTCTCCCCCTTCATCAAGGGCAGAGATTTGGGGGAAATATAGATATAGATACAAATCAAATTTTTAAATAAAGAAAATGAGTGATCTACTTGAAAAAGAATAGAACGTCTTAAGAATTTAAAAAATATATATATATTCTCTTGCAATTATTTATTTTTATATATTTTTTTTTTTTTGTATTTTTAAACTAAGAATTTTGAAAGGTAAAAACCAAAAAAATATACTTTTTTTCTAAAATACTTTCCAAATTTGTCAATAAAATGGAAAATACTTTCTACTAAAAATCTGCTGAAAAATCTAAAAAATATATTCCCTTGCAATTGTTGATTTGATATATTTTCTTTTTGTATTTTTTTAAACTAAGAATTTGGAAAAAGTGAAAACAACACACAAAAAAACATACTTGATTGTAAAAATACTTTTCAATTTTGTCATTGTCTGTGTGAGTGTGCGTATGTCTGAGTTTTGTATCACTGGTGAAAATTGTGTTTGCAAACGGCAACTTTCCATTTCATTCCAGAACTACTGGTGGATCAAAATGCTTCGGCTGCTCACTCAGCCTGTGAGTTCTCTTTTCTGCTGTCTTCTGCTTTTTACTCTACTTTACTGTCCGTCTTCATTCGACTTATCTTTGTAGGCTCACCATACATTGCACCAGATCGACAGTGCTCACTCGCTCACAAAACGTTGGATGTTACTTGATCATGTTTAGTTTGCACCTTAGTTTTTCAGCCAGTACGTGTCGTCGTGTTCAGATTCTTTATTATGACTGATGGTTCGAAACAGCCCAGTTCTTTACATGTATGGAAATATGCAGATCACACAAACAATTTCTTTATTTAGACCAAAAAAAAAAAAGAAAGAAAAAAGCTACCTGAAATAACAACAGCTGCAGTTTTTTTTTGTTCTTATTTTTATTATGACTTTCTCTTTTCTTTTTCTACTTCTAATCTTAATATTCTTTTCTTTTTCTTCTTTTTTAAATTTATTTTTGTTCTTTTTTGATAATTTTTTCTTTCTTTTTTTTTAATTTTGGGCCTCTTTGCTTTTAGAAGTTTTAAACTTTTTTTTCAAACTTGGGTACTACCACCTACAAATCAGAGGTTTAATTTCTTTTTTTTTTATACAAAATAATACTTTTAATTTTCTTTGAGGGATATTATTGGCATAATGGATATACTTTCGGACATTGTTATCAACTGAGCAAAGTTCAAATCTAATTAGATTTATTGAAGTAGACAACACTTGCCTATCTGTAGCATAAACATCAGAAATTGTAGGTTGCATCTGGACGGAAAATACCAAATTAAAAGCTCAAAATAAAAATCAAAACTACTCAACAAAATAAATTTGTAAGTGTTTAAATAAATATCTTCTGCTAGTTGAGCCGTGATACAAATGATAGAACTACAACTACAAACTTCATTAGCATGCATACAAACTCATAGAGCCACTAACACACATACACACAAGTTGAATTCAGATTATGTCAAAGAAATGAAGAAATTGAAATAAATGAGCAAATAAAAAAATGTATAACTTATTAAGTAATAAAATGAATAAATAATTGCCCAAATAATTAAGTAATTAGATAAATAAAATGTGATTTGAATCTATTGGGGGTCATTTATGCATTAGTATCGTCGGTAATAGTATGGATTTTCATTTTCCCCTGCAGTTACCCAATTTTTATTTGTTATTGTTCTACCATGTTCTTTATAATAAAATAATGTACTTCTCTCTCTGCTATAAATAAAATATCAACACAATAATATACATGGGGAGTAGATTATGGGTTTAACTTTGACAACCTCTTCACTCTCACATCCCCCTATTTTCTCCTTTAGTTTTCACATTCCGTAAGCAATGTTACTGTTTAGCATTTTTTAAGTGAGTGTTATGTAGATACTTTAAATTCTTTCATAACATTCAACTATGAATATATTAATCTCATTAACCCTTATCCTTGAGTGATTTTGATAAATGGTAATTAGTAAAAAGAAAAGCATAATCTTGCATGTTGCTACTAACATTAAGATAGCATCTGCCTGCAACATAAACACCTGGATTGTGCCTGGAGAAGATAAAAGTACAAGTCTAAACTACTCAATGAAATAAAAAATATGAATTCATAACTAAATGTAGACATTTATATAAATACCTTTCCTGCCACCTGAGAGCTGATTAATTATAGAACTTACAAATAAAGGCATGCAAACACTTAGAATTATCAACACAAATACACAAAGAATTATATTCTACAATTATTTTCATAATCATACATAATGATGCTGCCTACAAACTGGAAGCCATATATATATATATATATATATATATATATATATATATATATATATATGTTGGTGTTGGGACAATTAATTGAAATCGAAAAATGTAGCCTAATTTCTGATTCCAAAAACAATTCTTGTAATATTTTTTAAATTTAATTTTCCATTACTATAACTAATTGTGAACATTTTTTTAAAACTACAATCTACAGATTCTTCTAACAATCAAAATATAATATACATTTATTTTACTTGCATAAAAATAAAAATTGAAACTTTACATAAATCCGTTAAAAATGAAAATTTAAAAAGAATGCGGAGAAGGTACCATGCGTTTATCTTTTCTTTTTTTTTTTAATAGAATTTTCAAGTTGAATTCAAGTTTTACTATATCCTTTATTTAGGTGAAAGTACAGAATAGTTACAAAACACCCTTCCTCATGTTAAGAATGGATTTCTAAATAATGTTATTATTTCAGTACAGTACAAAATCTGTGATAAAAAACCTGAGACATTTTCACACCTCTGTGCCAGAAAAGCCTTTTGAGACAGTTCTGTGATCTGGATTGTCTATGTTTGTATTATTTACTTGCAATACTTAAAAATTCCCTGACAACAGGAAGTCAAATAAACCCCTCCTCTGCCATGTTTTTATACTGATTGTAAAACATAATTTTAAACATAGAAAATGTTGTTTGGGATGGAGATAGAAGGTAATAAAATCACAGACTAATAAAAAAAATGATTCTTTGATATTAATATTATTAAAATCATTTAGTGGTATCTCTTTCACTGAGAGACACTTGAAAGACAGTGAAATTTGTCAACATTAAAATGAGTGTATTTTCAAAACTAAAAACATTTTAGATGTGTCTTCTGAATTACATTCAATTAATAACATATTTTATTAATTTTTGTTTCATATTTGAACTTATATTTTAATTTATCTTTGCAAAAATTAAGTATATTTTTTTACTATATAAAAATTTTAAAGTAAAATTATTGTAAATTAATATCCTCTGCTAAATCACTTCTCCAGATTAAAATAAGATTGTACTCTTAAGAGATTGCATATGAATACTCTGAAAACTTATCGGGAAGAAAAACAACAAAAAAGATCAATTATTTAGAATTGGAACCAATTTTACATATTAATTTAATGTAAAATGAGCTTCCATTTCCAAGACATTCTAACATTTTAAAGCAGTTAACCAAAAATTGTTATTTTTTTTTTTATGGAAGATAA
The DNA here is from genome assembly GCF_053919585.1 of Euprymna scolopes. NCBI lineage: Eukaryota > Metazoa > Mollusca > Cephalopoda > Sepiida > Sepiolidae > Euprymna > Euprymna scolopes. Next base: position 114,017,700 of record NC_136491.1, read on the forward strand.
ATTTTGTGCATTTATATTTTTTTTTGTGTTACAGGATTATACTTTTTTGAGTGATCACACATAGTTTTACCACCTTGCCAGTCGGGCATAGAATTAGTACTAAAAATAATTAATGAATTAGAATAGTCCAAAAATGATGATCCTTTGACATTAAAGTTATATACAAAATTTATCTCTCACTCTAAATTCTAAAATTATAGTTGTTTTTGTTGCTAAGTTTTCAAGTTGTCCACACATACTCAGCTAAAAAAGTAGAATCTCCTTTTTGTGGTTGTTTAAGTTGAGGACGTTATTCTACAAATTTACCATTATTAGTAGTAGTGGTATTTCTGTTATTATCATTACTTTTTTTTCACATTAAAGCAAATCAATCTACTATATATTTTATATTGACAGTAGCATAACCAAATAAATCGTTATAATAAAGGTAAAAACTATGCACATTAGCCTAGTTCTTATGTTAAGAATGATTTTTTTTAATAGTAATTATATTACTTAGAAATTTGTTCTTAAAATTGGAAGGTGTCTTTGTAAACTATTCTGTTCCTATGTCATCTTCTTGCATATCAATCGTCAATTATTTTCAAATTGCATTTTGTCAATTAATGACAAATTAATGCAACTTCACTATTTTAAATCAATTATAAGGAAAACAATTCAGAAAAAAATATTTTACACAATGGTTTCACAATAGTTTGAAAAAAGCAACAAATCTTTATTCAGAATTTTTTTAAAAATTAGAATCAGTAATTTATTTGAATATGTAATTGTATTGGGACTGGGAAAAATTTTGGAATTGTTCCATCACGAAGAAAATAAAATTTTAAAAATCTGCATATAAGGAAAACAGAAATTTTATTTGAATTATATATAATGGAACTCACACACTTCACAGAAATTTTATTATCCAACAAGGAATATTAAATTAAAAATGAAGAAATCCTTAATACAGTATATTTATATATTAGTTACACTGATGAGTCTTTTAAAGATGAAACAAGTGGTTGTCTGTGTATATAAATATTTAATTATTAAGTTATATATATTTAATTATATATATCTAATAAAATAATACAACAATATATATTTACTGATGTTACCTGTGGAGATTTCACACCAGACTCTTTCATATGTAATATATATATATATATATATATATATATATATATGTTGGCATTCTGTGGGTGTTCAAAAGCAATGGAGACACCCTGATATTATTGTAACTCATTTGTTAAAACTTCAGAAGTATTTATCTAAGCTATCAGGGACACCTGGTATAGCCCGGTTGTAAAATATGCTTAAATATATTTTAATTCATGCAGATTCGTATATATTATTATAGAGTCAATTTTCTATTGATTTTTATATATTATAAAATTGTGATTTCAAAAATTAAAAAATATATCCATATGATATGTATTAGCTTGAATCGAAACTGAAACCAAAACTTATGAAGAAAAAAAAAAAAATTATATATATATATATATATATATATAGTTTGAGTTCCTTCAGTTATAATTGAAACCAAAACTTATGGAGAATTCTTGGTAAAATTATTTATAAAAAAGTAGATGATTTGAGTGCCATCAGCTATAACCGAAACCAAAACTTCTAAAAAATACTTGGTAAAATTATTTATTACAAAAAATGGAAGGTCTTAAAATTAAACTACAGTCACTCAGAAGAAAAAAGATGTAAGCTTGACACACAAAATAACACACACGCTATAGTATTAATATATAGATTAATAATTATCCACATACAGTACTGCTTCGCTATATATATATATATATATATATATATATATATATATATATATATTAAATCCCCGAAACAGTGGTAAGCAACTGATAATCCCTTAAAAAAATAGATTATTAGTGCTATAGTAAATTCGAGAGTGAGTTGATGCAGTGATTGCAGGTGATTAAATGACTTACTGACTGGATGGTTTTCTAATGAACGATAAAAAATATTTTTTTGTATAGTTTTAAAGGTTAAAAACTTCAAAGACTATATATATATATATATATATATATAATTATTTTGAGACACAACAAAAGTCAAATTGGAACTGCAAAGTGCTGCATAAATTATCAGAACAAAACCAGTTTCAAAGTTCTAAAAGTGGAGAGGTAACCATTTTATCAACTCAAGAACATTTCTTGGAGAAACATTAATCAATTTATTTTTATTTGTGCTCTTCTTTTTTTATTTTTTATTTTCGTTGTTTTCTATTTGGTATGTGTAATAACATGTAGAAATAAGATATAATGCAAAAATAAAGGTGCTTCTGCTGGTATGCACACAAGTGAAATATTTGAAAAATAAAATAACAGGAAAACTTAGGAAAATGATTTATTTATGAATTAAAAATATTAGTGTACGCCAAATTTTATGGAAAATATAGTGAAATTATGTATAAGATGAACGATTTTACGATAGATTCACACCATTTTTGTTCTGCACTATTGTGTGGAAGAGTGAAAAGCTTGAATTATCTCCTTTTAATGACTAGTAATGGTGGCAGTTTTAACCTCTGAATAAAAGTTGAATTTTTTAATTAAAAATAATGGATTATTTTTCATAAATATCAATGTACACTAATATTTTTCCATCACAAGTATTTCCTTAAGTTTTCCTGTTATCTTGTTTTTAATTGCCATATTTACCTTGTGTATCTACCAATAGAAGAACCAAAATAAAACTTTCATGAATATATTAAGATGAAATAAACATCTTTTTTTTATTCCAACATAGAGATATTCTTCTTCTAAGACAGGAATATATGATATCTATCTTTTCTTTTTGACAATAATAGACAGATTGGTGCTACAACTCCACACTTTTTTATTATATTCTGTACACAGAGGAAGGTGTATTTTTATTTTCAAAAACTATTCATTTTTCTATTTGATTTTATAAAAAAAAATTTTATTTGTTGTTTTTCTTTTTCTTATTTTTGATACGATTTAAAAGAAAAATATATAAAAATACAGAAGAACCTCTAAAAAAAAGAAAAAAAAAGAAACTTCATATTGAGATATAATTTTTTAATTTATTTTTATCCTATAAATTGATCACTATATTTGAAGCATAAACTCTATAATAAAGACCTTTCATGTCAATAACGACTGGTGTGTCAAAGACAATTATTTTTATTAAAGCTGTTGGATCAATTTATATTCATTATGATTAATTTCCTTTTTATTATATTTATTTACTTTTTATCATTCTTTCATTATTCTTATTTATGATTATATGTACAGATCTTATATATATATATATATATATATATATATATATATATATATATATATATATATATACATATATATATATATAGTACTTAAGTATTATTTTTATTTGTATTGATTTTGTATTATGTAAATTTTATTTTTATTATCATTAATATTATTACTACTTTATTTATTTCTGACATATATATCACGCTACTTTTTTGCTGACATCCATATTTGTGCAGGTAATACCATTAAATAAACGGTTAATTTAATCCATGGAATATAAAAATAAGGTTTCTTTTCAGATTTATGTACAAAATTAACTGTTTATTTTCTCATTATTGTTTCCCTGTTTATTCCCAGACCCATGGATTAAATTAACCGTTTATCTAATAGTACTACCTATGCAAACAAGGTGTCTGCAAAATACAGTATGATTACTTCAAAAAAAAAAAAATTTATTATTATTATTATTATTATCAATTTTTAATTTAACTTTCATTTGTTATTATAGATCTATTATTTTATATATGGTATAAATCTATCTATTAATATTATATACTTTTGTCATCGTAATTAACATTTTACAATGTTATTTTCTGTCAAAATTATTATGTTTATTATTAATAGGTTATGCTTAGTAAGTACTGACCATAATGTTAAACACTATGTCTAATATTTTCAGTTCTGTGTTAATAGTTTTTGATATGTCAGCATTTTTTATTTTGTTATATCAGAGATTTTAAATTTATTCATCTAATTCAAATGGGTGTCCTTCTCTTGGTTGTTTATTTCAGTTACTGTAACATCTTTCTGCTGTTTTTCAATTTTTATCATACTTAGTAAACTTTTGAAAATTCCAAGTAGAACACATTTGACCTTCAGAGAAATTGCAAACTGAATCCTTTCAACTTTGTGGAAAATTTAAACTGAATCCTTTCAATCTTGTGGAAAATTTAAACTGAATCCTTTCAACTTTGTGGAAAATTTAAACTGAATCCTTTCAACCTTGTGGAAAATTTAAACTGAATCCTTTCAACCTTGTGGAAAATTTAAACTGAATCCTTTCAACTTTGTGGAAAATTTAAACTGAATCCTTTCAACCTTGTGGAAAATTTAAACTGAATCCTTTCAATTTTGTGGAAAATTTAAACTGAATCCTTTCAACTTTGTGGAAAATTTAAACTGAATCCTTTCAACCTTGTGGAAAATTTAAACTGAATCCTTTCAACCTTGTGGAAAATTTAAACTGAATCCTTTCAACTTTGTGGAAAATTTAAACTGAATCCTTTCAACTTTGTGGAAAATTTAAACTGAATCCTTTCAACTTTGTGGAAAATTTAAACTGAATCCTTTCAGTCTTGTGGAAAATTTAAACTGAATCCTTTCAAGCTTGTGGAAAATCCAAGCTGAATCCTTTCAAGCTTGTGGAAAATCCAAGCTGAATCCTTTCAACCTTGTGGAAAATCCAAGCTGAATGCTTTCAACCTTGTGGAAAATCCAAGCTGAATGCTTTCAACCTTGTGGAAAATCCAAGCTGAATCCTTTCAACCTTGTGGAAAATCCAAGCTGAATCCTTTCAAGCTTGTGGAAAATCCAAGCTGAATCCTTTCAAGCTTGTGGAAAATCCAAGCTGAATCCTTTCAAGCTTGTGGAAAATCCAAGCTGAATCCTTTCAAGCTTGTGGAAAATCCAAGCTGAATCCTTTCAACCTTGTGGAAAATCCAAGCTGAATCCTTTCAACCTTGTGGAAAATCCAAGCTGAATGCTTTCAACCTTGTGGAAAATCCAAGCTGAATGCTTTCAACCTTGTGGAAAATCCAAGCTGAATGCTTTCAACCTTGTGGAAAATCCAAGCTGAATCCTTTCAACCTTGTGGAAATTCCAAGCTGAATCCTTTCAAGCTTGTGGAAAATCCAAGCTGAATCCTTTCAGTCTTGTGGAAAATCCAAGCTGAATCCTTTCAAGCTTGTGGAAAATCCAAGCTGAATCCTTTCAAGCTTGTGGAAAATCCAAGCTGAATCCTTTCAAGCTTGTGGAAAATCCAAGCTGAATCCTTTCAAGCTTGTGGAAAATCCAAGCTGAATCCTTTCAACCTTGTGGAAAATCCAAGCTGAATCCTTTCAACCTTGTGGAAAATCCAAGCTGAATCCTTTCAACCTTGTGGAAAATCCAAGCTGAATGCTTTCAACCTTGTAGAAAATCCAAGCTGAATCCTTTCAACCTTGTGGAAAATCCAAGCTTAATCCTTTCAACCTTGTGGAAAATCCAAGCTGAATCCTTTCAACCTTGTGGAAAATCCAAGCTGAATCCTTTCAACCTTGTGGAAAATCCAAGCTGAATGCTTTCAACCTTGTAGAAAATCCAAGCTGAATGCTTTCAACCTTGTGGAAAATCCAAGCTGAATGCTTTCAACCTTGTGGAAAATCCAAGCTGAATCCTTTCAACCTTGTGGAAAATCCAAGCTGAATCCTTTCAACCTTGTGGAAAATCCAAGCTGAATCCTTTCAACCTTGTAGAAAATCCAAGCTGAATCCTTTCAACCTTGTGGAAAATCCAAGCTGAATCCTTTCAACCTTGTGGAAAATCCAAGCTGAATGCTTTCAACCTTGTAGAAAATCCAAGCTGAATCCTTTCAACCTTGTGGAAAATCTAAGCTGAATGCTTTCAACCTTGTAGAAAATCTAAGCTGAATGCTTTCAACCTTATGGAAAATCCAAGCTAAATGCTCTTAATGTTGTGGAAAATCCAAACTGAATCCTGTTAATGTTGTGGAAATTTGAAACTGAATCTTTTAAACCTTCTGGAAATTAAAAATTTTGTCCTTTTTAACTTTCTAGAAGATCCAAACTTTATCCTTTTAAACATATTAAATAATCCAAACTGAATCCTTTCAACCTCATGGAAAATCCAAGCTAAATCCTTTCAGTCTTGTGGAAAAGCCAAGCTGAATCCTTTCAACCTTGTGGAAAATCCAAGCTGAATCCTTTCAAGCTTGTGGAAAATCCAAGCTGAATGCTTTCAACCTTGTAGAAAATCCAAGCTGAATCCTTTCAACCTTGTGGAAAATCCAAGCTGAATGCTTTCAACCTTGTGGAAAATCCAAGCTGAATCCTTTCAACCTTGTGGAAAATCCAAGCTGAATCCTTTCAACCTTGTGGAAAATCCAAGCTGAATCCTTTCAACCTTGTGGAAAATCCAAGCTGAATGCTTTCAACCTTGTAGAAAATCCAAGCTGAATCCTTTCAACCTTGTGGAAAATCCAAGCTGAATCCTTTCAACCTTGTGGAAAATCCAAGCTGAATGCTTTCAACCTTGTAGAAAATCCAAGCTGAATCCTTTCAACCTTGTGGAAAATCTAAGCTGAATGCTTTCAATCTTGTAGAAAATCTAAGCTGAATGCTTTCAACCTTATGGAAAATCCAAGCTAAATGCTCTTAATGTTGTGGAAAATCCAAACTGAATCCTGTTAATGTTGTGGAAATTTGAAACTGAATCTTTTAAACCTTCTGGAAATTAAAAATTTTGTCCTTTTTAACTTTCTAGAAGATCCAAACTTTATCCTTTTAAACATATTAAATAATCCAAACTGAATCCTTTCAACCTCATGGAAAATCCAAGCTAAATCCTTTCAATCTTGTGGAAAATACAAGCTGAATCTTTTAAAACTTTTCAGAAATTTCAATCTGCAACTTTTTAACTTAACTGCCAATAAGATGAACACATTTGTTATTATCTTATTTCAGCACTCATCTATACCAGGTAATAGATTATAAATATCTCAAAAACATGACTGGCAATCATACAATATGCTTAACAGAGCAGAAATCAGGGAATAAAATACAAAATACACAATGAATAACTGTTACTGAACATATTAAAATTTACATTTCTATTGGCATATATAATTTTAAAGTTCTGAAACTGTAAGTTTTGTCATTTCAAACTTTGGTTTGTTACTTTCATTTGGTCGAATGCAAATCCATCAAAAATGCCAATCGATTTTTTTTTTTTTTAGAGATTAGTAATTTCAGATTTAAGAGATAGTAAAAAAAGTGGGGGGAGGGTGCTTACAATACCCAATACCACTAAGTTTAAGTCTAGAAAGGGTGGGTTTGCCAGTTAGATTAGTGTAAGCCTTTTATATATATTTTTTAAGCCTAAAATTTGCAACTATCTCCCCCCCAAAAGTTGACTGCCGTTTTTTATTTACTTGTATTTGGCTACATAAAAGTTACAATAACAAATTCAGAGATAATAATTCTATAATTATTACAATCAGTTTTCACATTTTAACATTATAGAAGTTGTTGGAAAATTAAATTTTCTAGTCTTTGATAAAAGTTATTTGTTGTGTGTGTGTGTAGGTTTTCAAGACCTCATACATTGAAATCGACGGGAGAGTACACAGTATATATATATATATATATATATATATATATATATATATTGTGTATATTTAGGCTGCATCTTCTCATTTAGACAAATATTATTGAATAGCACGGAGTTATATTTCTACAATACACCCGAGGATGATAGAAGCACTTCTGTCGAAAGTGCTCGCGATTATGGATCCAACTTATACAATTTCGAGAAGAACACAAAAAAAGAACTACTCGGAGATTGGAGAAGATAAAAAGGAAAATTGTAAAACAGAATAACTCTGTGCTATTCAATAATATTTGTCTAAATGAGAAGATACTGCCTAAATATACACAATTTAAATTACACGACGCAGCTGCTCAAAATGAAACCAACACTTGGAATTTCAGAGTCAACTTAATTTAGTGGCAAATTGCCATTGCCCATGAACTTATCAACAACTATAACTCTGAAGTCCTCGATCTAGAAAACCAACTAAAAATATGGTTACCACAGATCAATTTACCTATAGCCAACAAAATCTCTCGGAAATTCTTAATCAATTTGAACTCTCACATAGAACAGCTTTACAAAAGAAACTGAACATGTTGTACAAAGGCAATATATTACTCCCCCAGCAAACGCAAAGTAATATTAATCTTTCCAACCAAGAACTAACGGAACATCAAAAAGAATTTCTAGCACTCGGACCTAATTTTCATTCATTTAGCACTTACAGCCACCAAAATAAAAAGGCCGAAATAGAACTCCTATATGAAAATCTTGTTAATCTAGAAAACAAACAGAAAATTACTACGCATCCAGGTATTAAAGATATGCTTAGGGCTGAGGCTATGAAAAATAGATTTAAAAAATCTAAAACTATTTTAACCAATAATTTAAAAAAGGCTGCCAATGAACTAAGAAACCACCCAAACTTAATTGTTAGAAAAGGAGATAAAACCAATATGTATGTATTACTTTATAGAACTGAATATTTTTGTAAACTTCAATCAATTTAAGATGATCCTAGAAAATTTAAGAAAGTTAAAAAAGCTCTGTTAATGATCTAAAAATTCAAGTAAATAAACTTATCACCGCGAATAATGCTGTAATAGATAATCTAAAACTCCCCCTAATAATTGGAGATTATAAACCCGGATATTTATATGACAACATAAAAACCCATAAACCTAATTTCCCACTTCGTCCCAAAATCTCACAGGTGACAACCCCAATATATAACTCAACTAAAAAAATCAATGAACTCATCACACCGTATTTACCTTGTAAATTCAGTGTAAAATCTACGGAAGAACTTATGCAGATTCTACAAGCCACTAAAATCAACAATAAAATCACCGCCGCTCTAGATGTTGAAAATTTTTTTACAAATGTACCAGTAAATGAAACCATTGACATTATCATAGAGAACATATATAACAAATCGACCCTTCCTCCACTTAAAATGAGTTCAGCAATCCTAAAGAAGTTATTAATAATGTGTACAACTAAAGTTCCATTTTATGATCATCTGGGAAATATACACACACAGGTGGATGGTGTAGCTATGGGTTCCGTATTGGGACCAACATTTAGTAACTTTTATATGGCTAATCTAGAAAACAAAGTATTTAATTTAATAGAGAAACCTTCTATTTATGTTCGATATGTGGACGATATATTAATTCTTGTCAATAACACAGAGGAAATAGAATATTTAAAGGGTGTATTTCAGAATAATTCCGTTCTTAACTTCACATACGAACTAAGTACTAATAATAAAATCACGTTTTTAGACGTTCTCATTGCCTCTAGTATCGATGAATTTATCACCTCCGTTTTTAAAAAACTACATCCGTTAATTCCTGTATTTAAAATTTTAAAAGCGAATGTCCATTCCGTTATAAAACAAATATAATAAGGAATCTTATAAATTGTGCAAAGGTGATTTCCTCAAACAAAAAAATATTCTTTAATGAATTAAAAAATATAAAACAAGTGTTAGTAAATAATCAATTCCCAAACTCTCTTGTAGATAAAGAAATAAAACTAGCCATTAGCAATTTGAATCAAATTAGTAATATCCAAGAAAATTATCAACCTGTTAATATATATTACCGTAACCAGCTACACAAAAACTAAAAAATCGATGAAAGTATTCTTAAAAATATAATCCGTAGATAATAATAATAAAAAAGTAAAATTTATTATATATTATAAAAAAATACAGACAACAAGCCTTGTAATGAAAAACAACATTTCGCAGGCAAGTGACATGTTGGAAAGGACCAATGTAGTTTACAAATTCAGCTGCTCAATAGGAGAGTGTATCTCCAATACTAGTAGCTACATTGGTTCAACAACTAAGACATTGTCGCAAAGATTGACTCTCCACCTCTCTGACTCTAGCTCCATATCACATTTGAAGGGACATGGCTGCCATCATTCGGAATTTCGAAGAATTATAGTAGAAAATACAAGAGTATTGCAGAGTGAGAGAAATGGAAATAGGCTAAGAATACTCGAGGCGTTGTACATTAAAACAAAGAAGCTTCAGATAAATAATATTAATTATGAGTGCAGCCGAAACGTTTTGAAATGTTTGGGATGAATTTCGAATATATATGTGTGTGTGTATATGTATATAAATATATTTAATATTTAAAAAAAAAAAAAAAGTCTGCTCCCCTAACTTGTAACAAGCTACCACGTGACCATGAAAAAATGTATATATATATAATTTAAAAAAAGAACTTCTACATTTATTTCTATAATATGTCCGAGGATGATAGAAGCACTTCTGTCGAAAGCGCTCGCGATTATGAATCCAACTTATACAATCCCGAGAAGAACACAAAAAGGACTATTCGGAGATTGGAGAAGATAAAAAGGAAAATTGTAGAACAGAATAACTCTGTGCTATTCAATAATATTTGTCTAAATATATATATATAGTTAAATAGAATTGTAGAAGGCAGTACAATGCAGAAGTAACGGAAAGACACAAGCTGAAGCAGGTGAGAAATTTATTAATACAACTTATAAATACATGTGTACATATTCATATTTCATATACGCAGTATATTTATATTTGCATATATATATATATATATATATATTCAATTTCCCGGCTGTTAACTATACTGCATGAATGCCACATAATTATTTTTAAAACATCCAATGAATGGAATGATATATTAAAATCCACCAAGCAAGACCATGTGATTTTTTTGATAGACTGCCCATTATCTGAAAGTCTTCCCCTTCTGCCAATCTTAAAATGGACTTCTAGGATCACAAGACTGGAATCTGTCTTGCTCTACAGCTTGTACACAGATGGAACAGTAAGAAGCATCACTTGATGAACTTTGCTCGGGATATCAACTGGAAGAAAAACCCAACCAATAAACATCTATATGGACACTTTTCTTGTATCTCTGTCAGTCTAAGATAAGCTTTTTATTTACTGTTCACTCCTGGAAAACTAAATCAGAACTTGTTAGTGACACCTGCCTATGGAATCTATTATACAGCAAAAGATCTATTGAAAAACTTGGTACTACCTGGAAGATCTGCAGACAACAGAGTTTGATAGAGATACTTGGAAGGAATAAGAATTGTAGACTGGTTAATTGAATTTTTTTTATGGAAATGACTCTAACATGGCGCATGAAACGATTTGATATAAGGAACTAAAAGTATATATATATTACTTCAAAGTAAAATACTAGCCAATGATAAGTGTTTGATACATAGATTCTGACCTAGAAAACATCAATTCTTCCTCCTTTGTCAGAAACATTGCTTATGGAATGTGAGAACTAAAGGACAAAATACTCCTAACCCAGCAAAATCGCACTTTGTCACTGTAGAAGTTCCTAGATGCCAGAAGATTTTCTACTCTGATAGCTTCTTTTCTCGAACTGCTTATCTTTGGAAATGCCTTCCTGTTTATTGTTTCTCCACCATAGCAAAATACAGAAATTTAAATATAATATGAAGAAATATTTTACTAACTCGCTATCCAGATTTTCCTCCTATAAATCTGGCCCCTATCTCAGTGACCCCTAAATTTATGTTGTGTTTATAGCACACTCTATATAAGCCATTGTTTCAAATTGATATTTGTAGATAGTTGCGATAGAGTACACTTGATGATATCTAATCATCGAAGCAATAACAACCAAGATGAGAATACCTGTTTAGTATTAAATTATGTAAATTATTTTACTTTGAAATAAAAAAACAAAACAACCAAGAGTAAATTTACAAAAATTAATACTTTTAAAATGCATGTCTTCTAAGCTATTTTAAAGGACTAAAAATTGCGTATTTAATACTAGCATTTTATTTTGGACAGGTTTTAAACATATAGTACTGATACAAATTCTGATTTTTTCCAGTAATTTTCATTTCAATGTCTCACTGGATTAATCATTTTGCAAGACTATCTGATTTCAATTTAATAATAATCAACCAAAACAACCTAATGCACTAATTATCCATCTACCATGTCTCTAAACCGCCAGGGATAGTTAAAAACTTAAACAAGCATTAAATGTAATTAAATAAAGAAAGTGAATATATAGATGTATATGTTTAAGACAATGGCTGCTACATGAATTCATCCGTTAAGTCATAACTATGGTTCAATTTAAGCAAATAATTTGAGACTACCACCAGCAGGTGCAATTGAAAGAAACAAATTGATGGCACACTACAAACAATGCAGTTTGTTGGCTGTCCAGTCTAGTTTGTCTTCTTGTGATTTTGTATGGATAAAAAGAGGCAACAGACTATCAGTTGCAAGAAAACTGTTGTATTTATATTAAAAACAACATACATTTTCTATCAGTTCAACTTTTAATATATTTTTCAAGTTGGTGTGTAATCTTATATACAACTCATAACTACAACTCTCTCTATTAGTTATATTTATTGATATTTTTTATGGAAATCGTTCCAGACAAGGCATGAAGTCACTTGGTGTAAGGCTATATATATATATATATATATATATATATATATATATATATATATATATAAGAGAATATATATATATATATATGAGAATATATATATATATATATAAGAGAATATATATATATATAAGAGAATATATATATATATAAGAGAATATATATATATATAAGAGAATATATATATATATATAAGAGAATATATATATATATATAAGAGAATATATATATATATAAGAGAATATATATATATATAATAAGAGAATATATATATATAATAAGAGAATATATATATATATATATATATATATATATATATATATATATATATAATTTAAAGGAGATTAGAACAATAGTCTAAAGAGCTGAGTGTATTTTAATGTAATAGTGAAATTACTAGTTTAATTAAAATACAGGAAAGAAAAAGTGCTTGTTGTAATTTAGATATATAATATCTATTATCAATCACATTACTAAATATATATATATATATATATATATATATATATATATATATATATAAGAAAGAAAATTAAAACTGTAAGTTCAACTTTACAATCAAAATTTATTGTTTGACTAAATACTCCAAAAAACAATTTACAAAGTCCTTATTCCGCGGAGTTTCTAAGAATGCTATTCTTATTATTCTTCTAATCAGAGGACATAAAGAAATCAGCAAATTATATTTGTAGCAATGCTAGAATTTGGTAGTTAAGGCATTAAGTGAAACCACAATTTATTGTAGCTATAAATTGCCAAATAAAAAAAATGAAAAAATATTGGATATGTAAAAAACTAATATAAAAACAAATTACGCATAATATTTCAGCTTGAATGCAACTCCTCTAGAGTTGATCCAAAATTCAAAATAGTTCTTTAGATAGAATGTATTCCAAGATAAATCCAGCGTGATGATGCATATAATCCGATTAGAAAGTTTTCAAAAATCCGATTGGAAAGTATACAAAACAGCTGAAATAATGAAAATTGTTTTTTTCCGGGCAGTGCAGTAGTCCAAAGAGAAGTCTATCCCTAGTCAAATGGGATCTAATAGTAAGAAGAGAGAAATCCAAAATGAGAACCTTCATCCTGGGCTTAAAAAGAAAAAGTGATTTCAAGCGGGTTGGGGGTGGGGCGTGAAAGCTCGTATTACTGTGACCGGAAATTGTCTAGACAGAATGAAACAGATCTTTCTATAAAGGAATTCGATGTCATTATTAAAAGCAAAAGTGTAGGATTGATGATTATAATTTTTTAAGTGTTAAAGAATCATAGTTTATTAAGGCTGTCAAAATGTCATGATAATAACAAAATAATAATAATAATAAATGCAAAATAATTCTAATAATAGTATAGTCAAGGATCATGGGTAATAATAATAATAATAATAATTTAGTAATTATAGTAACAAATTTAGTAACAAGTATAAAAAAAAACCTAGATGTTGATAATAATAATGTTTATAATAGCAGCAACAGGGATAGTGGCACAAATGATCATGTCATCTCTACTCTCTATTGCGTATTGAGCTTTTTTAATTCTATTGGGATTACATTTTCTATATATAAATACTGTTATTTATATTAATTTGAAGTTTACCATTGTGTATATCAGGTAAACACTACATCCCTTTGTTTTCATTAATATATATATATACATATATATATATACACCAAATGACTTAATGCCTTGTCTGGAAAAAAATAACAACAGATCTTATATATATATATATATATATATATATATATATATATATATATATATATATATAACTACTTCAAGATAAAAAAAAACAGTCTATGGTAAGTGTAATATGGATAGATCCCGACATAGAAAACAAAAATTCTTCTCCTTTTGCTAGAAGCATCACCTCATAGAATGTGAGGACTAAAGGATAAAATAAAGGAAGCGAGAGTTACGAAGCTGCCAAAAATAGGACTCAAGGTCTACTTTCTACTCTCCACACTCAGATAAACAGCATTCAATTCAGTAACATTTTATTCAAAAAGCCCATTTACTTTATGAATATCAAACAGATAATACTAAAATCCGTTTTTTTTTTTTTTCTTTTTAGCAAATGTGAAATATAATGCAAATTATATGACAAACTCTGAGCACTTGTGTCCCTCTTGATGTAAATAACATTGATTAATGCAACAAACAGCAAAATTCACCACCCCGTCACTGTAGAGGTCTCTAGATGCTGGAAGACCTTCTGTCTAATACTTTCTTCCCACAAATTGCTAGACTTTGGAATTCCCTCTCTGTCTCTTTCTTCTCTGATTTTACTAACATGCAGAAATTTAAATGTAATGTGAACAGACATCTCACTGCTCAACTCCTTACATAATGTCCTTGTAAATATGGTCCCAAAATAGTAACCTCTCACATCCAAGCGGCAAAATGCTTTGTTTGGGGTGAATAATAAGAGTAATAAAAAAAATTCTGAATTTTTTTAGATGAGGATTGATAATTTGAATCATTTGGATTAATCAGACTACTATTCTCACCATCTCAAAACTTCTGAATTAGAATTGAAATTTTTTTTTTTAATAAATATAACTTCTAAAATTTGCCTTTTTTTGTGTTTTGCAATAGTCTTTTAAAAAAGATTTCAGTATGACAAAAATCTGTCTAATATTCAAGTAAATGGGCTAAAACTAATTTTCTAATAATTTTTAAAAAATTAATTTTCTCATGCAAATTGGGATCGCACATTCTAAAGTGACTGATATGTTGCCTTATATTCCCTTAAGGGCATCTATAAATTTATATATATATTTTTTTAAATCTACATCATCATTTCTGATCGTGTTGGATACTAACTGTTTTATTTATTCCTGAAAGCTTGGATCTGGAAATAAGATTATATGTTAATTTAAAACATTTATTTAAAAGTTCAACTCTTGTTGTTTTTAACTACATGTTTAAATGGACATTGTTACCAAACTGCTTTCATTTTATACACACACACACACACACACACACATACACAGACATGACAGATGTAAATAGACACCCTTATAGATTGCTATCAGAGCATCCTAATCGACCTAAGCGAGATGATATTGACTATTTTCTCTTTCTGGTGAATTGGAAAATCACTTTGTGAATGGTGGAAAGTATAATCTTAAGATTTGCCACAATTTGGTGCTGATTAAGTCTTGCTTTATCATATCGTTTTTCTGAAACTCTGGGAACTTTAACACTTCTTTGGTCAGTACTGTATGATATCCGATATACTAAAAATATCAAATAGTATTACATATTGATGCTTCAAACTTTTACTGCTGCTTGTATTATGTTTTCATTAATGAGCAATCAATATACCAAATAAAAGTCTTTAGACACACATTCAGGTGTTTTATGTGCTGTTTTTTTATCCACTTCATTGTTGCTTTTTCGTCATCGCTGTTTCATGAGTGGTCATTTCATCTAGTGGGTGACGATCATCTGTTTAACTTAGATGAACAAAACTTATGTAAGAAAGACACAAAGAGAAGTTCACTGAGTTTCTTCAAGGTTTTATTGGCGAGAATGGACTTCTGTGAGATACACTAAATAAGTGCATAATTATTTTCTTCTTAATTTACTTGATAACTTGATAATTGAGTGACATAGACGGTCAGACATGAATAACATTCGTCAAAATTATCAGTTTTCTACAATACTGCCATGTTTTATTCATATGGCTAATGTAAAAACATGCTTCCCTCATTCAGAAAATGTGATGTCATGCCATCAGTCAACTCCTGTTTTATCTACTGGGTTTGACTTCTTGCCCCTGACATGTCATCCATCTTTCATTAAACCCTGTGAATGATTCTGTTTTACAGATCTGGATTATTCTAACATGCACTAAGAGTGATCCTTGCCAAAATTCACACTAGCTAATTTAATCACTACTTACTGGTATAGAGTCCCTACTATGATGCCAAGTGCAACCCATTGACAAAAGGAAACAGAAAGAAGATATTTTTCATGGAGACAAAGATATTGCTTTTGACTTTCGATTTGGTCAGACTTAGCCATAATGTATATTATGCACATTGTAGGCAAAATGAGAGAAAGCTCTGATACACACATGTAATATATACTATTGCAAAAATGTACATCTTGGAAAAAGATGAAATGATGGCCAAAACAAAGATGGTTGGATATCTCAAGATGGCCAGACTTCATTCTCATCAAGACTGTGACTGTATATGCTGGAGTGAGAAAATGATGATCAATGTTTCTAACTTTAAACATTTATGAATTATCTTTTTGTCGGGTGTTTACTTACTTGTATCATGTCTATGCATATATTTAATATTGGTGACATAAATTTAAGAATCATGTGTACTAGTATACATGCTCTTTTTGTCTGAACTTACTTCCCTTATGAAAATCTTAAAAAAAGAATACTTATGCAGTATAAGATCCATACTATTGTTAGAATCGTCTTGATGGTTTATGGAAACGGTGGAAAGTTTTTGTGATTTTTATTTTTTTAATTTTTTTTACGCAAACAATGGCTAATTTTTTTTTCAATGAAAAATGTTATTTCTGTCAGTACAAAGCTAATTCAATGAAAAACATATTGAAAATTAGAAAAGAATATTCTTGAATAATTATTGGACAATGTTTATGAAACTTTTAGAAAATTAAAATTCAAATTAAGAGAAAAAAGTTCTTTGTAAGCAAATTTCCTGAATATATAGCAAACAAAAGATTTAAAAATAAAATTTTATGTTTTTTTTTATTTTTAGTTCAAATCTAAACTAAATATTTAGAATTTTATAAATAATAAACCAATAATAGCACACATGTTTCTTTATGATTTTTTATATTAAGCTTGAAGTGCTTAGTGTTTTGGAACCTTGCGACGTTTTCTGTAAACCGCCTGGATGACTCCAACGATAGTGCTGTCCTCATATTGCATTTACAAAAAAAAAAAAGAAAAACAAATGTTGATGTTTGTATGAAAGTGACAGACCAAACGTTTGCCAGTTCTACTGACTGTGCTTTTGCTAGGCTTGCTCTATGTTCCTCCCAAAATTTACACTTTTATTACCATTCCTTAAAAACTCCCCCCTTTCTATATCCTCTGTGCTTCATGTCTAACTATTAACAACAACTACACATTAAGTAAAACCCAGCAATTAGCACAAACCTTATACATAAGCTTTTAGGCATTATTGAGGGCTAGACATTTTTAATGGTTTTATTCATTTTAATGGTTTCACTCATTTTTTAATGGTTTCATTCAATTTTAATGGTTTTACTTTTTACTATTTTAATTCTATTTATTAACCATTTTTCTTTAACTGTTTATTTATTTTCATTTTAATTTTTATACTTTTATCACTTTTTAATGGTTTTATTCATTTTAATCATTTTTATTTTTTTTACTATTTTAATTCTATTTATTAATCATGTTTTTTTTTTAACTTTTTATCTATTTACATTTTATTTTTATAATTGTTTTATTTTAATTGATTTACTTTTTGTTTGTGTTTCTTCAATTTTTATTTATTGATTTTTCAAAATTTACCTTTTTTGTGGTTTTAATTGTTTCATTTTTTTAAACTGATTTTAATAATTTTGCTTTTCCTTTTGAAACATTTTATTTATCTATTTTTCAATAGTTGTATTTATTTATTTTTCTTTTTTTCTTTAGAATGTATTTAAGGATTAGGTTAAGTTCTAGGAAATATCGATATAAGAATAAGAACAAATATCTTTTCACTGTAATAACAGAGTTTTAAAAATTAATAATGGAAGTCTTGAACAAATAATTTATTTTTTGATTAATTTAAATTGCTTAAATTCTTAAAAAGATTGTTTAAAAAATTTGAATAAAAAATAAACAAATTTTCCTCAACAAGTCAAGTAATTAAACAAAAAACTGCGTACGAACCCATATATCTGTCAGAGTAGCTTTATAATCTAGACCATGGATTCCCATCTGGCGTTCACATGGACCCTTACTAAAACAGCTTTAAGGGGGTCTCGCAATTTTTTTTTTTTTTTATCTAACTTTTATTTATTTTATTTTGTTTATTAGGAGATGTGCATATGGCTATTGAAATTTTTAAGATTTGTAATTTTTTGGATTATTTCACCACTCTTCTCATCTTGAGGGTTATTTTCGCAACATTTTGATTAATGTAATCTCTGAACTTCTTCAGATGTATCTTTCTATCAAACTCTGAAATCTGCACTAAATTTTGAACAAAATCCTTTATTTAATCTATGGGGGTAACATTCTCTCGTTTTGTCAGTCATGACTGAGTAGAAGTCCTAAGTAATTTGCAATTGTATTTAGAGTGTCACTCGCACTGAGTATTGAACCTTCAACTTCCAGAAGAGTGTAACTTTTACAACTGAATTTTACAAAGTACTTTATCCACTACATTATGGTTCCTTGCCAAGTTTGACAAGATATATCTCAAGAAGATTGGAGATTACATTGGCCGAAATGTTGTGAAAATAACACTCAAGATGAGAATAGTAAAGCCTGTTTTTCTGAAGGAAATAAGATTGTATACAATTATAAACACTCCACCTGATTTTTTTTACAAATGCTTATAAAATCGAATATTTCTACAGAAAAGAAAGATTACAAAAATGATTGTTTTAATTTTACTTTTGGTTAGCATTAAATGACCTACTGAGTTTTATATGTCATAAAATAAAACAAACCCAAATTAGAGTTTATTTTTTTTAATTAAACTTTTTTTTATCTTGGTAAAAGTAAACTATTTCATAATACAGAATACAAATTTTTTAACCTGTATTAAATTAGATTTTTTAGCAATGCAAAATCAGAATTTTGATTTAATGTATCCAAAATTTATTCTATTTTTTTTTTTTTTTTTTTACCTACACAAATGTAGATTATTTTTGTACTTGCAATTTCAGTTTTTAAGCTATACTAAAGTAAGTTATTCTGAACTATATGAAATTCGATTTTTATTTTCCTATACAAAATTATGTTTTTTAAGCTATATAAAACTAGACTTTATTTTTATCTATGCACAATTAGACTATTTTTTTACCAAACAATATTTTTATACAAAATTAGTTTTTTTTAAATCTTTACTAAATTACATTTTTTAACCGATTCAAAATGTAACATTATTTTACAAATACAAAAGTTGACTTATATTTATGCAATATCTGACTGCTTACAAAGTAAAACTTATTTTACATAGAAAAAGTGAAATATATTTTGTGCAAAATTATGATTTTAGCCTACCGTACACTAAACATTTTTTTACCAATGCAAAACTTAAGATATTGATTTTTTTTTTATTCGTTGAGTTTTTCTGGTAACCATTCTAAATGTGATCTTTACTGTTTCTTACTTGAAGAACTGGCAACCTTGTGCGTAGCACATTTTTATACGTCCAACTTAGTTTTAGTCTTGGATGCCATTTTATTGTTTACCTTTTTTATGATTATGATTACTATTATTATTATTATTTTTTCCTATCATACAATTCTTCATTTTCAGTCTCATCCTTTGAAATGCACTTAGTTAGTATTCTTTCTCTTCCAGTATAAATCCTTTATAGTTTCATTCTTTTCTCTTTTCTCTTTCTTGCTCTTCCTCTTCCTGCTACCCTTTATCAATTCTGCTTGTTTTGCTTTTGATGTTCAGAGAAAGAGAGAAAGAGAGTTGCATTTTTCTTATGCCCTCCCCTACACACTTTCTTTTTTTTATTTGTTTTCTTCTTCTTACCTCACCCTTCTGTGCGTTCCTACTGCTCAAATGTTACCCCTCAATTTTTTCCCCCTTTTTAGTTTTCAGCATGTTCTGCATTTTAAAACATACTGCTTTTCAGTGTCTCTCTTGCCAAATTTGCTTTTTGTATGTACATATTTGATGACTTTTTGCAGTGCGTATAAAAGAAATATGTATGTGTACCTTGTCCATGAGCATCTGTATGTGTATATATGTAAGAGTTAATGAAACTTTGATTTTAAATGTTGACACAGGTGTTCATGAAAAAATGTCTTCACCACAGCTATCTTAGCCAACGTTAGGTTTATATGTATGGGTAAGAATATATGTGATAAAGTATTTGCATTTAATGATTTTGTTATGTGATTTGGACTATAACTGTTGAGAAAAGCAACCAAAATACAAATGGTGAAGAGTTTGTTAAAGGGGGACTATTATGTTTCTGAATTTTTGAGATGAGGATTAATTATTCATATTATTTGGATTCTTCAAACTACTGTTCTCATCCTGAGTGTTATTTGCACAATGTTTTGGTCGATGTAACCTTTGACCTTCAGGTGTATCTTGTCAAATTCAGGAATCTCTCTCCGTCTAACTCAAGAATCTCCATGGAATTTAAAAATTTTCATCTTCAAAGATAGCATGTTCTCATTTCATCAGCCATGACGAGATAGAAATCCTAAGTAATTCGTTATTGTATTTGGAATGTTGGTCACACTGAGTATTGAACCTCCAACCTTTAGAAGAGTGCAATTTACAACTAAATTTTACTAAGTACTTTATCCACTATGTGGAGAATTTTAGTATTCAGTGTATTCACATACAATTGCGAATTACTTGGAACTTTTACTCAGTCATGGCAAATGAAATTAGAGCAAGCTACTCTAGCAGTTTAAATAAAGGTTTCCATTTGAAATTCCATGTAGATTTCAAAGTTCGACAGAAAGATACCAGAGTTCAACAAGAAACACCAAAGAAGGTCGGAGGTTACATTGACCGAAAAGTTCTGAAAATAACTTTCAAGATGTGAACAGTAGTCTGAATAATCCTAATAATATGGATATTACTGTTTTTTACTTACATATATACAATTTTATAACTTGAAACTTAACACATTTTAACCAGATTTGACTTTTTTTACTAATGAATCATGATATATCAAAGCTAAAAAGCCACTTGAGGAGAAGGATTAATGAGATTAAATGATTTTTAGTTGTGAGATGAAGAACTTTATAAGCGACCAAGAATAATTGAAGGAATGGGTCAAATTAGAATGCTATAACAGGCATGCATGGAAATGTCCGACTATGGTGTATACATGCTTTCATCGGACACCTCTTGAAATACCAGAATGCACTCACCCAAGAGTTTATATAAAGATGATACCTGACTTATTTGAGAGTTATTTTGCAGGTTGCACTGTTCAGGTTCATGTTGGATTGTATCAATTTTGCTGTTGGGTTTGTATTGGCGAATTTTCTGGTCCAAGTCAAGAGTTCTCTTGCTTTTATTGACACAAATACTTATGGAATGAATCTGTTTATATTGAATTTGAAAACGACCATGTTATAATCTGCAGGAAACAGTCCTGTGGTAATGTGTTCCACAGATGGGAAGTCCTTGTGAAAATCTTTGTTGAAATTCCACCTGATGTTAAATTTTTTTGTTGGGATAGAAAAAGAGTTTTCATAGTCAATGCCTTACAAGGAGGAACCAGTAATTGGAGCAGTTAAGCACCTTCCATGAAAATAATAATAGAGTAGAGAGAGAGACTAGCAATGTTTTTTTTTTTTTGTGTGTGTGTAAAAGGGTTGTAAGGAGTAAAGGTGATCACCGTCCTAGTCACTTGATTTCAAAGTTAATTTGGTACTCTGCCAAGGCAGGAAAGAGAGCTTTGTGTGGTACCTTCCCAGATGTGTAAGGAATATTCTAGTTTTAGGACATACCTGACTCTTATATAGAAAGGTATATGACCAGAAGCAAATGCTAAAGAGTTCATCAAAGGGAGACTACTATGTTCTTTATTTACTGATAGATATACAATTTTATAACTTAAAACTTATTTTAACAAGGCTTTACTGTGTTTGCTTTATTCATGTTACAAAACACATATGCATAATAGTATGACGCATTTGCTCATAAAGTTTTTTTTTATTTCAAATTTCAATAAATATTTTAGAACAGCAATATGCTGCTCCTGGTTGCATATTTTTGCTAATATATATACATACGATAATGTAAGTGTTGAGTTTGCAAACGAACATCCAATGGAGACCATTTCACGTTGACATGCACTAGTGAGATAGTCAATGGAAAAGATACTACACTACTCCCACCCAGAAAGAGGTAATGCTTGGGAGGATCACATCATGATGAATGAACATATACCACTCCCCACCTGAAAGGAAGGGTAATACCTGGGAGGATAGTACTATGATAACAGGACTGATACTACACTACCATCTTTTGGGTCAAGTAAGTTTATTGCTTTCTGCCAGAGGTGCTCCTACTGATGGAGCTACCCAGGCAGTGCCCCTCCTTTAGGGGCACTGGCTGACTCTCCCCACTTTCCGACCTTGTGTCACATCTTTCTGCAGTTGGAACGAAGTAAATCCTTACTCCACTACCACAGTATTGAAAGATAATACATTGATCTGAAATAGTAAAGCAAACTGAATTGAGTACTACAAGTTAGTGCAATCAATAGAAATAATGGTATAGTTGTGGCTTCAGATAGACAAATGCCACATACAAATTTATTATATCTAAACTATTACCCACCATCTTATATAACTTTTGCATGCCGTTACATACACATTCAGTTGTGATATTAAAATGCTAGATTCCATTGGTCGAGAACCAACATCACAATCGCAACATTATAAGAAGAAGAAGTCCCTACTTTTCTCTCTATATATTTAGTCCTACCACTGCTACCAATTGTCACCAGGTACGATTCTGCATTTTTCTATTACAGTGCAATTACACCCTTCATAACTGCAAGATAACTTACATAGACATAACATATTCCTTCCTATTTTCATATTAAAATTATTAACTTCTTCCCGACAATGTTCCAGCTTTTTCGATGAATTCTCATTTCATATCGAATTACCACGAACATCCTCATATTCCAGAATGAAACGAAGTCCGACATTAACGAACACTTCTAAAATTTGATAAACATGGCGTCGCCCTGCACAGGAGACACTAACCTTAAAACGATCAACAGTTACCAATTATTAATCATTCAGAAACATTTACATATTACTAACCTCATATAATGCCACAGACATTTGCAGATAAAAACTTGCATGAATACAATCGGATTTTCCTATAACGATTATCAACACTTCTGTCGCTATCCACAGGACACACTAGTGAGTGCTAAAAAAAACAAAAAAACTATTAACCATTAATTAGCAGACAGTTAACTACTGATAGTCTTATTTCATGAAACTAATGTGCGAAAATAAAATAATTCATATACACACAGTCTTCTCTGTGCAACTATTAACAAACGATTAAAATTGCTTTGTTTACATAAAAGAAACAAAATAGACAAAGCCTTTAAACTGTTGAATAAAAATTTACGGCTTTAATATTCTTAGCGAATTCTCATTTCATACCGGATTACCATGGCCAAATCACCGCTAAAAATAATTGTCCACGTCCATAAAACATAAACATTGAATCGGAAATTCGAAAACAGAATGAAACAAACTTTATTTTTATTATGACAATTTGCTAAGAATTTTACAGTCAGAACTTTCTATTTGACAGTTGAAAGGCTTGTGAGAAGTCACAAAGTAACTTTTAACAAACGATTAAAATTGCTTTGTTTACAAAAGAATAAACAAAATAGGTAAAGCCTTTAAACTGTTAAATGACAATTCACAGCTTCAAAATTCTTAGCAAATTCTCAATTAATAAAAAAATTGAAAGTTTTAGAAGCTTTTCATTCCTTGGCCTTCGAGCCAAGATCAGATAATTGTTGTTTATTACTTATTTGTCATGCTATTTGACCAATAGCGTTGCGTTATTTATTTGTTACATTTTCTGTGATTTTATTCAAGTACATATGGAAAAAATAAAATAATTAATAATTTTATTTCATTTTAGTAAAAAAGATAATGAATTATTAATTCGTTCTTACTAAAATAATAACAGGAGAAAACATCTCTGGTAATAATCAAAATAAAGTTTGTTTCATTTTGTTTTCAAGTTTCCAATTCGATGTTTACGCTTGATGGACATGGACCATTTTTTTTTGCAGTGATTTAGCTAGGATATTTTGATGTCGACATTTACCAGTATCATCCCCACCTCTCAAATAAAAACCTGCTATGAAGCAAATATATGGTTACTTGTGCTCTTCTGCCCCCATGCTGAAATAATAACGTTATTATTTTAAAAGCCATTCTAAACAAGGGGAGGGGAAGGTGTTTGGTAACTATTCTGTGCTCCCACCTAACAATTTAAAATTAATAAAAAAAAAAGATATTGTGGTGCTAGTTTACTTTTATTATGTGAGGGGGGGGGGCTTCCACCGGGCAACACCGGTTAACAGGTCCTGCTAGTAATAGAATAAAAGCATGGTTCCATTTTTAAACAAATAATATGAATGACACAACTATATGATATTTATGAATATTATAGAAAGAGATAAGATTTAATGTTTAACCGATTTTTAGGAAAATGGAAATCTGAGCTTAAAGTTAGTATTAAAAAGTTGTTTTATCAGTGTAAGGTTTGATCTGACACAGGCAGTATGAAGTGCAGCATATAAATGAACAAAGCAAAAAAAAAATAATGCTGTCAATTATTGATTTTCAAACTTTCGGAGAAGATAGACGACTACGATTAGCATATATACATTGTCGCAAGCACTAGAATAAGGCAAAGAAACCTGAGTAAGGACTTGGGTGACACATTTTCATCACCAACACAAATAACTGAACTCAATACACACACACACAAACGCACACATATATAAATGAAGATAGTAAGTTATAAAATATATATATATATATATATATATATATATATATATATATATATATATATATATACACTGATGCAATTCTCTATCTATATAAAAGCCAAGTACATCCAAGGATGGAATACTGTTGCCATATTTTTTTTTTTTTTTTTTTTTTTTTACACAGTGATCACCACTTATCAAGGCCCGGAAGCCACTCAGGGATAAGGGTTATTGCAAGTACATCACGTTAGTGAGGAGATTTTATGAAGTGTTTAATTAGGGGGGTGGTTCATTAGGAATTTGTTAACATTAGACTTGAAGACATCCAAGTTGTAGTCCGGAGGGAAGCAGGCAGACGGAACAGAGTTCCACAGGCGTGCAGTTCTAAGAAAGAAGCTTTGCTCATGAAATCCGCGTTTTGATTTAGGCACAGATATAGAGTGGGGGAAATTTTTCACAGTGGATTCAGCTAGACGGGTGTTTTTCGTGAAAGTTTGGCGAGGGGGGACCAGGGATTGGAGTTCAGACGAGCATCTGCCATGAAAATAACGATAAAACAAGGATAGGCTCGCAACGTCTCTTCTGTGGGAGAGAGGTTGCAGGGTAGAGAAAAGGGCATCCCCCACTAAACCACGAAGTCTATTTTGTACTCTGTCAAGGCATGATAGGCTGTTTTTGGCAGCTCCTGCCCAGATATGGCAACAGTATTCCATCCTTGGCCGTACTTGGCTTTTATATAGATAGAGAATTGCATCAGTAGTGAGATATCTTCTGGAGCGGTAGAAGGATCCCATCATCTTTCCTGCGACCTTGGCAACAGACTTGATGTACGTGTTCCATTTCAGATCAGGAGTAAAGGTCAAACCCAAAAGCTTGTCAAAACACGGGGCCTCACCCAGACGAGAGCCATCCATCACAATTGATGCCAGCTGGGGATCAGAGCGTTGATGATGTAAGGATAGGAGTTTGGTTTTAGATGCATTAAAGGTAACTAGCCACATCTTCCCCCACTGAACCACGCGCTCGAGATCAGAGGAGAGAGAATCAGAGAGAACTTCGTCATTTACAGCCTTTGATGTGTTGCCGTAGATGGTCGTGTCATCAGCATAGATGTCAACGAATGATTTAAGTATGTGTTTAGGGAGGTCATTGATGTAGATCAGGAAGAGAGTTGGGCCGAGGATTGACCCCTGAGGGACTCCAGCATTTATATTGCAGGCCTCCGATTTTTGTCCATCTACCACTACTCTTATGAGCCTATCGGAGAGAAATGATTTAATGATTGAGAAAACATTTCCAGTTATACCGTAGCTGGAAATCTTGTGAAGTAGACCCTTATGCCATACTTTGTCAAAGGCCTTTGATATGTCAAGAGCAATTGCCCTAGAAAGGAAGCCTTTGTCAAGAGATTCACTAATCCTGTGGGATATAACCGTCAGCACATCTGCGGTAGATCTTGCAGAGCGGAAACCATATTGTGTGTCACTAAGAAGGTTGTTTCTGCTGAGGTGGTTGACTATTTCTCTATTTAATATTGATTCCAGTAACTTACTCATAACACAGAGAAGACTTATTGGTCTGTATTGAGAGGGAGATGACTTATCACCTGAATTCTTAAATACAGGGCAAACTGATGAGGTCTTCCAGGGGGTCGGAAAGCACTTCTCCTTAAGGCAGCGCTTAAATAGTTTCGTAAGTATGGGAGCAAGTTCTGGTTGAAGCTTTTTTAACACTATAATTGGGATGCCATCAGGGCCAGTTGCTTTACTGGAATCTAGGTTTTTTATTAGCTTGGCGACCTCATGCACGGATATTTGTATATTACCTAGCTTGTTCTGTGTTATAGGAGGAAATATGGGGAGTTGATGGCCTTCGTCGCATAGGGTAGAATTAGCTGCAAAGTTCTTTGCAAATAGTTTGGCCTTGTCTGACGCTGACGAGATAACCTCTGGTCCATTGATAATGGTTGGGATAGAACGCACACTTCTGTTCAGGATCCTATTTGTTATTTGCCAAAACTGGTGGGAACCAAGCCGTTGATCAGCTACCTTGGATTTAACAGACTGGGCATATAGCTCTCTTGCATTTTTTATTACTCTTTTACAGTGGTTGCTGGCAGTCCTGAAAGCAGCTTTAGTCTCAGTGCATCTATTACGTTGGTAGTTATGGAAAAAGTGATTTCTGTGCGCGATAGCAGCAGCACATTCTGGGGAGAACCATGGCTGGCTGTTAGGTTTTTGTTGGAATTTTTTTGATGGTATGAATTGGTCTATGCCTACAATTAACCATTCGGTCAGATCTGATACTATAGAGGACACTTCCTTTTTAAACATGGAGTGCAGAGGTAAATCAGATATGAATGTACGGAAGCTATCCCAGTCAGCCATAGAGTATTGGTATACAGTACGGTGGAGGGGTACGTCTGATGGCTTCTTACATTTTGTTTTTATCTTAACTGATACGACGGAGTGGTCGGAGGATCCTAAAGGAGAATGAACGGTACATGAACATAGCTCAGGGGAAGTTGAAAGAAAAAGGTCTAAGAGGCTTGCATATTGATTGGGTGTATCGGGCACACGGGTGGGTTCGCGAACAATCTGAGTGAGGTCATAAGCAATGGCAAAATCATGACAAAACCTCCCCTCATCATCTGTCTTATTTGAATGGGTCAGCCATTCCACGTTATGGACGTTGAAGTCACCACAGATGTGGATGTTAGCCGAGGGATGTGAAGACAGTATGTGGTCTATTTTCTCAGATATGCTCTTAAAGATAGTAACTCCGCTGTTGTGGGGCCTATAGAGGGCAAATATAAATGCAGTGGTGTTAGCAAGTGCAACCCTGAAGCACATATAGGGTAAATTAGGATCTTCTCTAGAGATATCCCTGCCACATGGGAAGCCATCCTTAATGTAGGCACATATTCCATGCCCATGGCGATCTTGGGAGTCAGATTTAGCTGTTAAATTGGAGTATCCATGCATTATGAACTCATCTAGGGAAGTGGTCGGCCCTATTCCAGTTTCACATAGAAATAATATGTCCGGTTTCGTCTCCTGTAATTGGGTTTCAACCTCTGGAAGGTTGGAACGTAGACCCCTGATATTGGAGAAGGAGACCTGGTAGTAGGGGTCTACGCTGGAAGATGGGGTTCTAGGTTTAATCGAGTTTTTATTCTGGAGATATTTCATGTTGAGGTTTGGGGATTTGTGGAATAGGTCGGCATACTTGGTTAGAGCAGTACAGAGAGGGAAAATGAGAGAAAAAGACAGGAAGATTTTTTTTTTTATTTGTAGCACACGAAAAGGTAAAGCCGTAACAATTACCCACTAGTATGGCATCGAGAGGCCCCACCAGAGACTACTGCATGGTCCAGATCCACTCACCAAATGGCAATACAGCAGTCCCAGTACTTTGCGCCTGCTGATAGGACAGCCTCCTTAGTGGTTAATCCAAGGTTCGGGTCCCTGACTATCAGGCGGATAACGTCAGCCCAGACAAAACGTTTACCTCCAGCACCCTTACTAGTGACATGGCAACAAGGACAGACAAAGACAGAAAAATATCCGACATCTCAGACTACTGGTCACCAAGTAATACCGACCTTTAAGCAGCTTTTTCTTCACCCTTTGTCAGAAACATCACTCATTGAATGAGGACTGAATGACAAAATAGGAGAAGCGAGAGTTACTGGAGCTGCCGATAACACATCCACTGTATTATCTACTCTCCATTTAAAAAAAAAAAAAAAAAAAAAAGGGGGGGGGAGAAAGGGGAATGGGTACAAGTGACTTATATCTAAGTAGTAAGTCCGGTGCGAACTTAATAATTCATGGCATTTTAGTGATAATCTCCCCTCCCATATTAATGGGTGGAAGTTTGTCGTAATCTATCTAGTTTGAATCATAAAAGTTTCATCTTATAATTAATTAAAATCCAATAATTAACTATTATCAATTTGTAAAGACTGCTTAATATTAATTTACATTAGAGTTTAAATAATTTTTCAAGGTTTTAATTTAGGAGGTCCGTTTTCATGAGTGACTTTCTTTGCGCTGTATTATATTTCGAATGTACTTGAACATAAGGCTAACTATATAAGGTAGGATTCGAAAACTAGAAGAAAATATTTTCAATACAGGCAAGCTTGCAGTAATAGTATATATTAAGTATACTACTTAAATAAAGTCCTAAGTTTATCTACTCTAGAGAATAATTTCCGGCATTTTTTTTTTTTTTTTTTTTTTTTTTTTTTATCGTTAGTTGCCGGCATTTTGTTTGTTTTAAAACGTTCAGCTTTGTAGCAGGAGGGCTGGACGGATAATACGGAATACAGACAAAAAGACAGGAGAAATACAGACAAAATACATAAAACACGAAAAGCAAATTTAAAACTATGTAACAAAACATTTAGGATTAGTTTAGAAAAAAAATAAAATAAAATAAATAAAAATACTTAACGTTTTTGCACTAGAGATTCCGCCAGCGGTTTTTTTATCAACTGTTAGCTAGCAAATATATCTGGGCAGGAGCTGCTAAAAACAGCCTATCCTGCCTTAACAGAGTACAAAATAGACTTCGTGGCTTAGTGGGGGATGCCCTTTTCTCTACCCTGCAACCTCTCTCCCACAGAAGAGACGTTGCGAGCCTATCCTTGTTTTATCGTTATTTCCATGGCAGGTGCTCGTCTGAACTCCAATCTCTGGTCCCCCCTTGCCAATCTTTTATGAAAAACACCCGTCTAGCTGAATCCACTGTGAAAAATTTTCCCCACTCTTTATCTGTGCTTAAATCAAAACGTAGATTCCATGAACAAAGCTTATTTCTTAGAAATGCACGCCTGTGGAACTCTGTTCCGTCTGCCTGCTTCCCACCTGACTACAACCTGGATGTCTTCAAGTGCAACATTAACAAATTCCTAATGAACCACCCCCTTAAGTAAACACTTCATCAAATCTCCACACTAACGTAATGTACTTGCAATAACCCTTATCCCTGAGTGGCTTCCGGGCCTTGATAAGTGGTGATCACTGTGTAAAAAAAAAAAAAAAAAAAAATATGGCGATTAAGCTATACTGAATATTCCGCGTTTCATCCACTCTAGGGCTCTTCAAATCTACAGATTTCTTATCAGGACTAGTATATTTCATTTTCACATGTTTTTTATCAGTGAATCACTTCTTACGGCAAAATTTAGAATGCAAATTTCATATTGGATTTTAAAATACAAAAATCTGGATATCAATCTTTTTTTGACTGTATCATATGCACATATGCATTTGACTTTCAAACTTTTTCTCTGGATTAATCTTCAAGCCTGCACCTTTTTTGGAATATCCTTTTAACTTTTCCTTTTGACATTTTGTCAATTTTCATACATGTATGATTTATCTCAAAATTTTAGTATTCAATTTATTTCCTAAATTAACACAATTCATAGACTACATTTGAATTTCATTTTGCTAAATATATTTGCTCTGATGTATTAGTCATTTATTGAAACTCCATGGAATAAGGAAAAATTTTATTTTCTTTGTGCTCCTTGTCCTAAAATAAATTGTTGTAAAATTTAATTTCCAGAATTTAAATCCTATTGTTCTTTATATATATATATATATATATATATATATATATATATATATATATATATATAATGTGTATGTATGTATTAGGTTTGTGCAAAAATACTGTCGTTTTTTTTATTTTCAACTTCAAAAGATCATAACTTCTTTCATAATAAACTTTGTTAATGGAAACACAAACCATTAGAATTGACACATTTTTGCCAACGAGAAACAAGTTTATTTATCTCATTAGCATAAATATCTGGCGTTCTGGAGTTATTGAAGGTTGATTTGGCATCATCTCAGTTTTTAAAGCATTTTTTGTGCAGGAAGTTGTCCAGATCCTTGAAAAAGTGATAATCGGTGGCCGAGAGCTCCAACAAATATGGCAAATGAGGCATAGCCCGATTCGTTCAGTTTCTGAAGGGTCAGTTGAGCAACATGCCGGTGAGTGTTGTCATGGAGGAGAATTGGTCCCTTCATATTGACCAATCTTGGGCACATATGTTGGTGCTTCTGGTGAATTTTGTCAATTTGTCAACAGTACTTCTCCACCATAATCATTTCACCTGGATTCAAGAAGCTGTGATGGATAAAACTGGCCGCAGACCACTAGACAGTCACCATAACCTTTTTCTGTTGCAATTTCAGCTTCAGGAAGTGTTGTGGAGCTTCTCCGGCATTCAACCACTGTGCCGAATGTTGCCAGTTGTTGTAGAGGATCCACTCGAGAAATGGGTCATTTTTGTTGCGCAGAAGGAGCATAGAAGACCCATCAAAACGATGATTTTTTTTGATTATCATTCAATTCATGCGGCACCCATTTATCCAGCTTTTTTGACTTCCCTATTTGCTTTAAATGTGATGCGTTCCCCAGCGCTCTCCGGCCAAAAACAGACGCGAACAACTTGTAGAAAAATAAAGGTCTTTATTCCTTTTTTCAATAAATGCTGCAATTACTGAAATCACTGTTCGCATATAGCACGAGAAAACTTAGTGACGATGTGGAACAGAAGGGGGTGGGGTTATGGTGGTCGAGACAATCCAGCGGCGTTTCAACAGCCGGGCGCGTGTCTTCCTGTTCTCCTTCTGCCTGACAAGCTACCCGCTTTTGTTTATATATCAGTCAAGTTTTCCGATGCACCTGCAATGTCAACGACTTTAACGTGTGACCCCATCAACAAGTACATCCGGCCTCTGCTATCATTGACAACTCAACACTTGTGTTTCTGCACAATGCACTCCCCCACAAGGTAAAAAAAATATATACATATATTTTTTTTCTTTTCTATCCCCGTCGCTACCGTTTCTCTCTCTATATGTTTTTTTTCTATTATACAACATTTATCAGAACAATTTATACATCAAAAATATCCGAAATAAAACAAAAAGCACTTTTACATGTATTTCCACATCAGAAAACAACAATGAACAATTGTCTTACATGTAAGAGAAGGAAAAAGAGGGAAAGAAAAAAAATGATTCCTCTCTTAATTTTTTTTCACCCAGTTTTTTATTTTTGTTTTTTTTTGTTTCTTTTTTAGATTCTGCACTCCGTAGCCACGTACAAAATAGTCAAATATACAGTTTTGTTTGTTACCGGTTTATCATCAGATCCTTCTAATTTTTTCTTTGTTTTTTTTTTTTGTCTGTTATTATTATATTGTCCTGCCGAAAACACCCAATGCATGGTGAAGACCATTCAATAGTAATCGCATCGTAATTAAAAAAAACATCAGTTGGTGACACTCGATGACCCCGTGCGTGCTCTGCTCGAACTAACAATGATAAAAAAAGGGGAAAAATGTGTGTATCCTTACATTTATATTTTTATTTTTATCTTTTCTCATTGTATGTAACTCAATCTTAATGTCTCGCATACTCTGTCGAAACGATAGCCACAGTCATCTTTCCAAGTGATACCCATGGAACAAACCCCAAGAGGAATATCTTATCATTAGTAACCTGCCTACAAGCAGAATATTGATTTAACCCAACCCAAACAATTTTTCCTCGCTGGTTCCTCTTCACTACTTCCAAATTCTTATCTTATTCTAGGCTTTTCCGAGAAAATCTTGCTTCTCTCCCCGACCTCCACAAGTGATGCAAATAGAGGATAGCTTGTGTCTGAGCTATTTTCCATTTTTGACGTCGTGCTACACGTCATGACTCTGTCCTCCATTAACGGTACACTTGACTTCTTAACCAGCCTCTCCTGTCAAGGTCCACCCCTCCATCTTGGGATAGTAGCTTCTTCTGTGGCTGACTCGTTATCCGACTCATTCTTCTCAACAGTTTCTCCGCTTTGGGAATTTCCCATTCTACAATTAACACTGCACGGAGTTGCTCTGCATGTGCCTTCGTCATGGAGCCGGTCAACTAGTCCTTAATTTTGTATGAGACGGGCCCCATTTTTTCTATCACTACATAATAGGGTTTCCAAAGCATATCTAGCTTACTCCATCTCTGGTGATTCCTATAACTAAATCTCCTTTAAAAGTCACAGATTTCGTCTTTTTATCAGAGATTTCTATCATCTTTTTCCTAGCTTTCCTAACGTTATCCCTAAGCAAAGTAAAGGAATGATGCATCTCTTGTAGCGCGATCTCATGTTGTTCATCATCGTAGTATTTTCTACGAGGCAATAATATCTTGTCCATGGGCAGAATTACATCCCTGTTGTAGAGCAAATAGAATGGCGAGAATTTTGTAGTCTCGATCATGTGAAACCTAACAGCCGCTAACATTTGGTTTATGTACGCATCGCATGACTGTTCATAGTCCCTGATTTTCTTTGATAAAACGTCCTGCATCGTCCTATGCAGTCTCTTAATTTTGCCGTTACTTTGGGGGTGGTAACAAGATATGGTCACATGATGTATGTTGAGGTCCTCTAATGCCTTTTTCATCACTTTGTTAATGTTTTCGGGACCATTGTCCGTTAACAGCTGGAGTGATGCCCCAAATCTAGGGAAAATCTCATTCAACAACAGGTGCACCACGGTCTCCGTCTTCTTATCAGGGACCGCAAAAGCCACTATACATGTCAATAAACGTAGCTCTGTACTCGTTACCTGAACGTGTCTTTGGGTAGGGCCCGGAAATATGCAACGCTAATTTTGCGGAAGGAAAAGGAGGCAGATCGCATTCCTGCATTTGGGGCTGTTGCGTCCTTAAATTTCTGGTTTGGCAGGGAATACATTTACCCACGTGTTCATTTACTTCTTTAAATAAACATGACCAGAAATATTTGAATTTACCGCACGTGACAAGAGATCGACACACACATTGTCCTTTCCCTTCAGGTACCGTTATGATACAGTTATAGCCGGCCATACTCAAAGCCCACGTTTGCATTTTTCTATTTTGTAGAGGCGAGTTTAATAGGTATTCCAGGGGTTTATGATCAGTAAAGATGGTGAACTCAGCACTATGCAAATAGTGATTCAGTTTATTAAGAGCATAGTGTATTGCGTATGCCTCTTTTCTATAATAAACCATCTCATCTGCATATCGCTAAGTTTATGGGATAAGAAGTAAATTGGTTTTTCAACCTCTTTACCTTCGCTCTGATTGTAGATCATTTGCAACAGACATGCCCCAATCGCGTAATTGGAGGCATCCATGTACAGCCAGTAGCTCTTCTCAGGATCAGGATAAGCCAGTATAACTATATCTGCGAACTTTGTTTTCAGACTATCAAAGGCAGACTGACACGCATTGTCTCACTGGAACCTCGCATGTTTCCTTGTAAGACGAACCAGTGGCTCGGCGATCTCACAAAAATTCCTAAATCGCTGGTAATACGTCATACCAATGAAGGCGCTCATTTGTCTCATAGTGGTTGGAGTCAAAATCAATTTGATCGATTTCACCTTGTCCAAGTCTGGCTGTATACCCTGAGGTTGTGCTTACATAAACTGGCTAGAACCTTATGTATGTGATCTAAATGGCTTTCCATCGTATCCTAGAATATTAGGATATCATCCAGATACAGTAATGCATAGTCTTCTTGTCCCTGTAGAACTATGGACATCAACTCTTGGAAGAATCCAGGGGCATTCACAAGTCCGAACGGCATCACGTTAAAGTGAAATAAACCCCGGTGGCAGGCGAATGCAGTTTTCTCTCTATAGTTCCTATTCAGTTTAACCTGCCAGTAGCCCGACTTTAGATTCAATTTCGAGAAATATTTCGCCGATCTGAGCGAGGCTAATATATCTTCGATGACTGGTAACACTCTGGCATACTTCTTTATGACTTTATTTAACGCCCTAAAATCTGCGCAAAATCTTTTAGTACCATCTTTCCTTTCAACTAACACTATCGGAAAGCTCCACGGGCTATTCGACCTTTCAATTACTCCAGCCCGCATCATCTCGTCTAATGCTGAATCTACTACTTTCCTTTGCTTTAGCAGTGTTCAGTATGGACATTTACGTATGGGCTCCTGTGTACCGGTCTCGATATGCATCTCCACAGTATCGGTTCTGCCCAAGTCTTTATCATCCGTAACGAATAAATCCTTATTCCGCTTCAGCACCCTATCAACTTCTGACTTAAACTCTTCAGATACTTTTATTCCCTTCAGATTATTTTCCGAAGCTATGCTTCCATTTTCCTTCGGCGTGGTAATTTCTGTAATGCTACCAGCTGCACTACATGTGGCTATTTTGCAGCCTCTTTGTAGTGTGACAGTCTGGTTCGTGTCGTTCATTATCAATAACGGGAATCTACCAGACCTTTCCACTTTCACTACCGTATTAGCTACTGATATCCCGCTATGGGTGCTAACAAAACCACTACTTATTTGTTCTACCTCATATTCCGACCCTTTTCCGTGTTTAAAACCTGCATGAGCCATGCATGTATGCAGATGCTGAGGTTTTAATGTAAGCTTACATGTTAACCTAACTATCGATGAAATATGGGCATCATCCTCCAGAGCTATACACTCGTTGCCTATTCTTATCCCTCCCAAATCAAAGTACATTCCAACCCTATTTTTCTGAAGCCAGTCGTGTCCTAGTATTATGCTCCTGTTTAGATTTTCTGCGACAAAGAATTACTGGTGGTTAGACTGACTCCCTATCCCTACTCTTAATCGAGCAATCCCCTTTACAATTTATGGGGACCAATTTGCTGTTCTAAGACTAACCCTTTTATCGCGTAGTTCAGGTCCCTGCCTAAGTGCCTTAAAAACACTGCTGTGTATCACTGACATTTCTGTTCCTGTATCTACTAGGGCTCTATAATTTTTTCCTTCTATTCTAATTAAAACAGAATTTTATGTGCCCATATTACCGACTATGTGCGTTGGTATGTTCTTGTTCTACTCATCGGGCATTGCACAAACGGAGCGCCTCCGTTTCCCTGAGTGCGCCTGCTGCAAAATCTTGCTATGTGACCAACTTTGCCACAGCAGTAGCACCTAATGATTTGCTTGCCTTCCTCTTTCTTCCTAGTTTTATATATCGGACCCCTACTTTTTACTTGGTCCCCTCTGTTACGTTAGTCTCTATATCTTAGGGAACTGGCTGGACCCATAGCGTCAGCTGGAATCCGCCATCTCGTGTGACAAACCTCCATGGGCTCATCCTCATACTCCTGGTTTGCATAGAGCCGGATCTTCCATTTTACTTCAGCTAAGACTTTTTGATAAGCCGCTTGAAGATCATGTGGTTCATCTCTCATCACGGCCATTTTTACTTCCCTATCCCTGAGACTCTCTACAAAAAATCCAAGTACCTGCTTTCTAACTAGTTCACTACCTTGGTCTATCCCACTATACGCCCTTTCTGCTAATCCGACTATCCTTTGCATATAGTCCTGTATCCCTTCTAGCCTACCCTGCCTTAGGTTTGCTAATTCAACTATATGCCTGTTAGGGTTTGGGACGATCCCATAATAGTCCTCTAGGGACCTCTTCAACTCCACCCAGGCTAGGTTTTCATTGTTCAGCATGAGTTGGTTAACGAATCGTCCGACCGGGCCCTTTGTGGTCACGAGAGCTATCTGGCATTTTTCCTCGTCCGCTGCCCCGGTCACCCTAAAATACCGCTCTATGTCCTCCACCCACCTTCTATAGCCACCATCGCCTCTGTTTTCGAGTGACACTATTCTTCTCAAAAGTGTCTCCCCTTTTATGGAACTGGTAACCGACCCGACCGCCCGTTTTAATTCCAAGGTCAGTCCCTGAACGAAACTTGAAATCAACTGTTTGTTTTTTTTTCGAGCAGAACACGAAGGGAACTAAATGCCACCTACCTTATTGCTTTATCGGTGTATTCTTCTTCTGTCATGCGCAGAACGCTTGTTTTCAAATTTCTACTTTTTTTTTGTTTGTTCAGTTCTGAGTACTCTTGTTCTTTTTTTTTTTTCGTCCAGTTCTGAGTACTCTTGTTGTTTTGTTTTTTTTTCCGTTAGGACCCCTCCTTCAGTTGTGATTACGTTCTCCCACGTTCTCTTATTCTTTGCTAGAATAGCTGGTCATAAACGGCACCAATGATGTGTTCCACAGCGTTCTCCAGACAAAAACAGACGCAAACAACTTGTAGAAAAATAAATGTCTTTATTGCTTTTCTCAATAAATGCTGCAACTACTGAAATCACTGTTCGCGTATAGCACAAGAAAACTTAACGACAACGTGGAACAGAGGGGGTGGAGTTGATGGTGGTCGAGACAATCACGCGGGATTTCAACAGCTGGGCGCGTGTCTGCCTGTTCTCCTTCTGCCTGACAAGCTATCCACTTTTGTTTATATATCAGTCGAGTTTCCCGATGCACCTACAATGTCAACAACTTTAACCTGTGACCCCATCAACGAGTGCATCCGGCCTCTGCTACCATTGACAATTCAACACCTGCAAGTGTTTCCGCACAATGTACGACAAATGGTGAACGACTGTTGAGTGGTCGACCTTGAGTTTAACAGCAACTTCTTGTGTGGTTTTGTGAGGATCGGCTTCAATTAAGGCTTTCAAATGTTCGTTATCAACCACAGTCGGCTGGCCGTAACCATGTTCATCTTCGAGGCTCTTGTCACAATTGCAAAATTTCTTGAACCACAGTTGTGCCATACATTCATTAGTGATTCCTGGACCAAATGCATCATTGACATCACGAGCTGTCTCAGCAGCTTTTCGTCCTAGTTTGAACTGGAACAAGAAAATTGTGCAGATTTGAATTTTGTCCATGTTGTCAAAAAGCCTGCAAAAAAATGAATGAAGAGATTGAGAACGGTTACAAATAACACGATTCGATAGAGCGAAAAACGTGCTTCAAAATTATATATAGCATCGCTATATCAATGAATTGATAGGTTGTCCTATCAGCAGGTGTAATATGCCAGAGCTGTTGCATTGCCATTTGATGAATGTAGTCTGGACTATGCAGTAGCTTCTGGTGGGGCCTCTTGATGCCATATCTATGGGAAATGCTATGACTTTTCCTTTTCAATGATCTACAAAAATCTTCCGTCTTTACTTATTCTTTCATCCCTATTCTCTCTCGTTTCTCCTCTGCCATACTCTAAACAACTCTGCTGACCTTTTCTACAAACTCCCCAACCTAACTATGAAAAATTCCAACAAACAAATCAAGAGAAAATCCAGAATCACACCGTCCAATGTAGATCCCCACTACAAGGTCTAACATCGGAGGTTGAAATCCAATTACAGGAGATCAAACTTAATCTGTTGTTCTTGTGTGAAACTGGTATTAACTCAACTGCTTCCTCCATCAAAAACTATTCTAACTTCACATGACCTTAAGATCACCATGGACATGGAATATGTGCCTATATTAGGGATATCTTCCCCTGTGGCCGGGACCCAAAGACCCAAAACATATCTACATGTGCTTTAGAGTAGCACTTATTCACAGCACAGCATTTATATTTGCCCTCTACTGTCCCCACAATGATGGAGCAGCTATATTTGAAAGTATCGCTAAGCAAATTGA
The DNA here is from genome assembly GCF_053919585.1 of Euprymna scolopes. Lineage (NCBI taxonomy): Eukaryota > Metazoa > Mollusca > Cephalopoda > Sepiida > Sepiolidae > Euprymna > Euprymna scolopes. The sequence continues at coordinate 114,056,526 of NC_136491.1, forward strand.
TTATACCCTGTCTGCTCATCCCTAAGTCAACATTCACGACTTTGGAGATTTCCGTATTCACAATGTTGAATGGCTAATCCACTTAAACAAAACATATAACAAAGAGAGATTTTTTCATGATTTCTCTCTTGCTTATGGTCAAACACAGATTGTTAATGAACCCACTTGAGTATCCAATGCTGACGGATACAATTTACAAGTCTTCTATATCTTTTTCTAACAACATGCCCTGAATTGTGCTCATCCTCACTCAGTTGTCTCAATAAAGATAAGAACAAAGTATGACAAACCCCAAATATCCTTCACCATCAAACAGTGTATCGATACTCAATGACTGAATGGGACAGTTTCCAAATGTTCATATCGTAACCACCCCTATGGTCTATGTTTAAAAAGAATGCATCCATTACACCATCCAACTCAACTGATTGATTACAACTACATAATACCCTCCAAGAAATTCCAACAGAAACTGAAATGAATGTACTGCCAAAATCACTGCAAAAGGATTATAGAAAATGTGAGAGAGTCATATGCTCAGTCCCTCAAGTCTACAAGCAGCCATTTCAATCCACAATTTAGGCTTTTTAAAACGGTATTATCAATCTGAAATGTTAGTTGTTGTACTCTTTAGAATCTGGTGCTACAGATTAGCCACCTATAAATACTAAAAATGAGTGCCATTGTAGAATTTAACCATAGAATGTTTATTGCTGAATTGTTCTGTGCTGGGCATAATATTTCTGACATTATCAGAGATATTGGCTATGCTCCTAGGACTGTTTATCATGTTGTAGTGACTTAAGGGAAAGTAAAGACATCCAAAGTTCGATAAAATCTGCACAAGAAGTGGCTTGAAATGATTCATTGCAGCAAATACATCAGTGAATTGCTGAACTGGCAAAAAAGCGGAATGTGACGAAAATGACCATTTTTAATGCAATACGAAAAGATCTTGGGATTATATTGCAGACATCATAAGATTTTTACAATGAAATCTAAGACCATTCATAAAGAGAGAAGCTCCTTGCTACTCAATAACCTAAAATGCCATGATGGTACCATATGCATTTTTGTGGATGAGAAAAAATTTGTTGTAGACAAAGTCTTCTACTGCAGAAACTCGAGAGTTATCACTAATGACCATTCTGGTGTTCCTCCAGTCATGCAGAATAAACACCCTGCCTCTGTCATGGTGTTTAGAGATATTGCCAGTGATGGAAAAGTCATGGCCCCTCATTTCATGGAAGTGGATCTGTAGATCAGTTCTGTTACCCTAGATTAAGAAGAACTATGATCCTAAGAAAATGATGTTCATTTAGGAGTCTGTACCTGCTCGTGGGTCAAAAACAGTGCAGACTTTCTTGAAGAGAGAGTTGCCACTTTTTGTGCCCTCAAATGTCCGACCCTCTAGCTCATCAGATTTTAAGCCCTGCGACTATTTATTATAGGGTGATGTTGAGAAAGTCTCTAATGCTCGCCCCCATAACAGTGTGGCTTCCCTGAAGACCTCCACAAGGCGAGCTTTCCACGCTATGAAGAAAGAGTCAACTGTCAAGGTCTGTTGTGCTTTTAGGGCTCGCATTCAGCAAGTTGTGGATGCAGAAGGTGGACACATAGAATAAAATGTTTGTATTTGTTAAAACAGTTAAATAAAAATACAAATCTTTTACTGTCCCTTTTTTATCAAGGTTTAAAATTTGAGATCTCTAACTACCGATTTATCATTTACACCCTATAAAGTAGAAGAACAGAGGCTTACTTCCCATGAGTTTTGGCAAATAACAAACAAGTTACTGAACAGATGCGAGTCCTCTATCCCAGCCATGACCAACAGGCCTGAGGTAATTTTGTCAGCATCTAGCAAAGCCAAACTCTTTGCCAAGAACTTTGCATCACTCAACTTTATGCAATCAGGACCACCTACTCCCGGATTTTCTCCCAAGACCGAAAATAATCTGAGTTACATCCATATATGTTTGTATGATGGAACACTGATCAAGAATCTTGATGCCAGTAAAGTAACTGGTCTTGACAATATTCCAGTCATAGTGCTAAAAAAGCAGCAACTGGAATTAGCATGCTTCCCGACACCTTGGAAAAAGCCATTAATCTGACCAGTATTTAAAAATACTGTAGATCGGTTTTCTGTATGTCAGTGACAATGTTGATGGTTTTAAAATGTTGATATGCCGCAAAGACAAATGTCAAAATTCAGAAAAAAAGAAAAGAAAGGGCAGAAAAAGAAAAGAAAAAGTTTGAATTGTGTTAAATACTTGTAGAGGATCGTCTGTTTTTCTCACCAATAAATTAGATTTGATAATAAATTAACCTCCCCAAGGATTTGTGAAATAAAAATTGGCTGACGTTGATTAAAAAAAAAAAATAATGGCTCTCTGTTCGAATGTGTTAGGCATCTTCCAATGTGGAAGGTCTTGCCACAAAAATCTGCTATGAGCTGAGCTCAAGGGGGAGATTTGGCTATCTGTTTTTTTTTGTTTTTTTTTTATTACTATCATACTTTGTATTGGTAACTTGATACAATAATGTGTTACTGAAAATTATCAGTTAAATTCTATTGGCATAGAGATGGAGTTATCTCCCAGCAAATTCTCCATAAAAGTGAGCTTTAGAAACTGTTTTGCTCCCCACCGACTTCACACTATTAAAAAACTGACCCTTGGACTTTGGAATGAAATCACTAAACTCGAAAATAGCTCAGACTTTACCAAAGAGTGTGGTCCAGACACGAATATTAAGAGTCTAAGTTAAGACTTGTGAAGAATCAGTGTATAATTTTTCAACAGATAATTATTGTTACTTTATTCAAAAAGACTGGTTATTGAAATGCTATTCTTTCTTTTTTGCCATGAAATGACCTTTGCTCCCCAGTGATACAGACCTTGGTAACCAATGTTGGATCATTTGTCCTTTTAACCTTTTTACAATGTGAGGAAGTGGTAATTTGTTGGACAGGGCCTTTAACTGAGTGACCAACCAGGATCCAAAATGGTCAAATTTGGTGATGTCAATCACTGAACATTATGGTAAGGGAGTGAGGTATACTTAGTAAAGACCAATTAGTTTTCTGTGTCATGAGTAAGTTGCTTGAGTCTGTGTAAAATAGAGAAATAGTCAACCAGCTGATCAAAATAACCTTCCCTGTGACAAGCAATATGGTTTCCGTTCTTTGAGATCTACAGCTGATGTACTGACTGTAATTTTACATAGGATCAGTGAATATATCAATCTACTAAGAGCAATAGTTCTTGACATATCAAATGCATTTGATAGAATATAGCATAAAGGTCTACTTCACAAGATTTCCAACTATGGAATATCTGAAAATGTCTTCTCAACCATCAAATCTTTTCTCTCCGATAGGTTTATGTAAGTAATCGTTGATGGACTGAAGTCCAAAGCTCAAAATGTCAACACTGGCATGCTTCAAGGATGAATCCTGGGCCCAACTCTCTTCCTTATCTTCATCAATGATCTCCCAAATCACATTCTAAGTTCATTTGTCGACATATACGCAGACAACACTACCGTCTACGGTAACACTTCAAAAAATCAGCAATGACCAAGATCTGTTTGAGTTTCTCTCCTCCAACAATGAGCAAGTGTTGCAATGGGGAAAAAGGTGGCTGGTTAATTTTAATACATCCAAAACTAAGCTTTTATCTTTTCACTATAAACATTCTGATCCCCACTTGGTCCTAAATGATATGAATGGCTCTTGTCTCCAAGAAGTGCCCTGCTTTGACAAGCTTTTGAATCTGACTTTCATTCCTGATCTAAAATGGAAAACTTCAAATCTGTTGCACTGGAAAAATGGTTGTTATTCTACTACTCCAGAAGGCATTTCACTCCTGACACAATCCTTTACTTGCATAAGAGCCAAATACGTCCTAAAATGGAATGCTGTTACCACATCTTGGCAGGAGCTGCTCAGAGTTCCTATTCTGCTGTGACAGTTCAAAACTGGCTTTGAAACCTAGTAGGTGATGCCCTTTTCTCCTCCTTGCAACCTCTTTCCCACCGAAGAGACATTGCGAACCTGACTCTGCTCTATTATTATGCATTATTTTCATGGCAAGTGCTCGTCTGAGCTTCAATCTATGCCAGACTTTCACAAAAAACACTCAACAACTATCGACGATTTACACTTTATCTGTGCCTAAATCTAAATGCAAATTCCATGAACAAAGCTTCTTTCATAGAACTGCCTGCCTGTGGAACTCTGTTCCACTGGCTTTCTTTTCAGTAGACTACAATATGATCGTCTTCAAGTCCAATGTAAATAAATTTTTGTTGAGCCATTGCCTTAAATAATCAAATTCTACCCAATTATCATTACTAACCATCATTTTGCTACTGTCTCAGTGACCACTGTTTCATTCATTAACCCTTATCTTCAAATGGTCTTCAGGCCTTGATAAGTGGTGACTCTCTTGTAATAGAAATATATATATATATTTCTAAACAGCATTCTTTCTTTTAAGCATATTTCATTAAATATGACAAATACAGAGTGGAACAATAAAGTTGTCGCCATAAATAAAACAACACTACAGATTTATTTTGAAACTTTTATTGAAAAAATCAATTCAGGTAACTTGATTATGTTGTAGAGCTAACAACTATTCAGCCTCAGTCACCGCCTCGATACGGGTCCGGCGCATGTCTTTTCTACAAGCGCCAGCAGGAACTTGGTGAATACTCGGTGGATGGCGGCGATCATGCTTGCTTTCATGTTGTAGGAGGTCATAGTGGTGATGTTCTTGACGTATAACCAAACGAAGTAGTCGATCGGGGAAGGAGGGGAAGCCAGTGAGAGAAGGCTACAAAGTTGTAGCATTCCTTCTGAAGACAAAGGTGGGTCTCTTTGGACTTGTGGGCTGGCGCCGAGTCCTGCTGCCACACTCAGGATCTGCCAGCAGCCACCGGATTACACCAAGGGATCACCAGCCAAATACACTTTGGTGTTGACTTTCTACTTTGAAAATATGACATGGCATGATGTGCCCCTCACTTGAAACCACTCCAAAGACCATAACTGTGGCTGGAAACTTTGTTTTCATCACCCTGGGCATGTCCCTGTTATTTGTGGCCATCCAGCAATGCATTTTGAAGGTGCTGGCAATGGTCCTGTTGTTATAATTTGAATCAGTAGAGAGTGTGACTTGTATAGCGGCGCATCTCCGATCTCGCTCATTGAATATTGAAACATGATAGAAGGCTCCTATCGTCTTGGGATTTGTACACAACTGGCCAACTAGAAAACTAGTTTTTATCAAACAGAAATGGAATCCTGTTGTCTTTTCTACGGTGACAATATTATCGTTCCACCCTGTAATTTATGTTTGCATATTTTTGTTTATTAGAAAGAATCAAAACAAAAATCTGGAGATTTTTTTCCTTACTCTTTTTCACCCTAAACAATCACATGATAGGCCATTATTTGGGTTTGTGTCTTACAAAGGACCGTGGGGAGTTGAGCAGCAACGTGTCTGTTCACATTACATTTAAACTTCTGCATCTTGTTACAGCTAGGGAAGCAGGAAACAGATGAGGAATTCCAGAATCTAGCAGTCCCTGAGAAAAAACTATTATTTTTTCCTCATCTTTTTGTTACACATTTTATTTTTATCATTTAAAAATTTAAACTAAAATGACATTATTGAATCCTGGGCTATGCCAGGTAGGTACAGCTTTTAATTGATAAAATTAAAATCATCAAATATTTGATTTTAGTTTGAAAATTAATGGAGTATTGCTGTGATATATAAGGAAGTGCCACTTGGAGCAGTTTTATTTTTTGCCGTGACAGACTACAAAACCAACTTGACAATCTAGTGGGACATGATCTCCTCTCTTCATTACAGCCTACTTTGAACGGAACAGATATTGTTAGCCTCTATCTACTGTATCTTTATGTCCATGGTAGTTGTTCCTTAAAGCTCCAATTCCTGGTCCCCCCGCCTCCTCCAGAAAAACATTCACATCAAGAACTTGTCTAGTTACAACGACAGCAATGAATTTTCTTTACTCCCTCATTGTACTAAAAATCGAACAGAACTTCTGTGAACAAAGTTTCTTTCCCAGAACATCCCATCTGTTGAACAAAATAATGCAGGTTGCTTCCCAACCTACTATAACATGGTTGTTTTCAAGTCTAAGCAAATACTTGTTGAGTAGACATCCTTCATAAGTAATTTTTTCCTCATCCCACCCATTTGATTCCAGTCCTCTTGTGGCATTCAACATTCAAGTGAAAATCTCTTAACCTTTATCCTTAAGTGGCCATCAACCTTTATAAGTGGTGATCCATTAGTAAAAATATATATATAAACCTAAATTCCAGGTTTATAAGTCTGTTAATTAATATATTTAATATTCTTAATGAATTGAGATTGAGATTTTAATCTAGTAGTTAAATTACATAAGCATATAGATAGAATAGGATCATATGGAACCAGTCTTACTCGCAAATGGCAAAAACCTGCTATTGTGAGATAGGATAGTGTATATATATATATATATATATATATATATATATATATATATATGATGATGATTGCAACGTCTTGTCAGACGAGTGCCACTCCCTCAGACATTTAAAATCCATGAGCCCAAATGTCTGAGGGAGTATCTATACAAATATGATGTTACAGAGTCTTAGCTTTGTACGACAGCTAAGTCTCTCTCTCGGTTCAAAATGTTGATATCCAGCAACAAGCAAGAGCAAGATAGCCAGCAACAAATTAAACTGCAGACCAGCTTAATGCGGGTACTGGTCTTCCGCTTTATGGTTTTTTTAAAATCAGATATTTGCTTCTCCTAGAAAGGTTGCCTTCACCACGGCTTACGGGAGTCCTCTCTACCCCAATACACATATACACACACACAAATATACACGGTGCTAGTTGGCCGTTGACCCAGAAGAAGAGTTCATTCGCCCTTTGGAAGGTCTTGTTTTTAATCCTTCAGGGAGACTAGCCGCCCTCCTCACCCAAACAAGTCTGGTGGGGGAACCAGTTTAGTCGCCGGTGATCCGACCATGAGGCAGGTAGTACTGGGTTACATGGTATCAGTAGCATATGACATGACCTGACATACATATATATATATATATATATATATATATATACGTTAGGGATTAGAACAAGAGTCTAAAGAGCAGAGTATATTTTAATGTATTAGTACATTCATTAATACAATTAAAATAAAAGAAAGCAGTGCTCGTTGTAATGTAGATATATAATAAGCTCGATAGGCATATATATCCTAGAGCTATTTTAATATTAAGTAAGATGATTGATAATTTATAATTAAAATTAAAAATTAAAAATCGGTTTCATAAGGAAGAACAAACAAAATCAATAAATTGTACGATTGTTTCGGAAACAATGTTTTTATTGTGATAGACATTGAGTCTTGGACAATAATTTTATCATATAGTTTTTGGAAACAAAGTCTCCTCATCAGCAAAAATATTGAATGGGTTTTTTTTTAAAGACACCAAAAATAAACCTAGCATTTTTTAAGTAAGGCAGATATATCTTTTAATGGTTCGCCTACTAAAAGTCATACGTATCATTGTCAATGCATTCATTTTTGCTGATGAGGAGACTTTGTTTCCAAAATCTATATGATTGAATTATTGCCCAAGACTCAATGTCTATCACAATAAAAACATCATTTCCGAAACAATCGTACAATTTATTGATTTTGTTTGTGCTTCCTTATGAAACTGATTTTTAATTTTAATTATAAATTATCAATCATCTTACTTATATATATATATATATATATATATATATCTACTATTAAATAAAAGGAACCTTGTGTGAGTTTGTTCCCTATGGACTCCTAAACAGCTGGGCTGATTTTTATGAAATTTTACACAAATGTACTTTATGTATCTGGCAGTGTTCTTAGATAGGTTCTGTATAAGAATGTTTTTGATAAGTATAACAATCAATAATAGAAAAAATCCGATGAACCTAGGAACAAGTGATTTTAACTAAGGTTAATACCTAATATTACAAGTGCATTTGAGAAGTTTTATTCCCAAACAAGCAGAAAGGCCCGGCATATAATAAAATCAACAGTAGGTTCTTTTATATGATAGAGGTGCATTTGAAATGAATGTTTAGAGCACAATTGAACCATGATACTTTTGCATTTTAAACTTTAATTGAAGCTATTATATATACAAATAATTTTATAAAATCGACCTTAGGTTCTGTACAGTGCAATATAAACTACAATGTATTGTGGATTAAGTCATTGCAGGGAGGCATGTGAAACTTTCTTCAGATGCACCGCATTAATCGATTCGATTGTTAGTAACACAGATCCTCAGAAAGATATGTTTGATTGATTAATTAATTCCTACTTTAGTCACATAAATTATTTATAGTTAAAAGAACACACAGATTACCAGCCCACACATGGAGCTAAATTATTTGCTTTTCTTCTTGTTACCAATAACAAGGAAGACATTGACTCTCAATATCAGAAGCAGTAGTTCTTACTTCTTTTCACTGACAACAGCCCAAAAAACAAGAGATAAACTGACACCCATCCAAAACACATGCTGATGACGTAGCGTTCAAAAACAAATTGCTCCTCAAAAAAAAAAAAAAGCAAAAAACATCTATTTAATTATTTTGAATTTTGGGCTGACAGTGGCACCTATTTTGCATAACAAGACCCTTGCCTCGCATGCAGCCACTGGTTCCTCGCAGGAGGCACATGCTAGCTGTGGCTACTTATCTCTCAGAATCTCTTCACTGTCACCACAATCTCATTATAAATGTGACTCATCTACATAGATATACTAGCGAAACCTTGTGGAAATTCCAAAGTGCTTTTTACTTTAATCTGCATAATTCGCTGTTCATAATCATTTTCACTTTTGAAATAATAAATATCTGAAGGTTAATACTATTAAGAACAAAAGAATTACCTTTCGTTTTTCGTAAAAATAATTGTTATTGCTAGCTAAATATTCTTTGCAAAATAAAACTGATGTTTCTTTATTCATTTATTTAAAACGGTAGCAATTTAACCCTGTCTTCTTATTGTAAAAGTAATAATCGGCTAAATATTCTTTGAATCAATAAAACAATTGTCCAATTTTAAAAATCGTGCTGGATGATAGCATTCTATTTTGAAACTATTCATTTTAAAATTGATAAAATCGGAATTTTTTTTTTACTTTAGTGACATCAGTCATCATTTTTTGCTGATTGAGCAATTTATTTTTCTTTAAATATTTATAAAAGATGATATTATTTGTACAAACATGAAGTGTCTTAGCATATTATTAAATAGGCTAGCAGGATCCAGTGGAAATTTAACTGTTTTTTTTTTCATCTATTTACATAATTTACTGTTTATGATATTTCATTTGAAATAATACATTTATGTTTCTTTTTCTTTTTTCTTCTTTTTTTTTTGTGTGTGTACGGCATTTGCATTAGGTAGGTTGAATAAGTTTCCTGCAAAAAAAGGGATGTCAAAGAGAATATTAAATTCACAAGCGATTCCCAGTCGCATGTATATCCCCGTCAGGGGAGATGAAAATGATATATTTTTTTTTTGCAGTTCTTACAAGGAGGTGTCAAAGTCCTCCTATATACAGTGCCTGTTATACACCTGATATTCCCAAATTGTAAACCATGTGGTACTAACCAGACCCACTATTGCTTAACTTTGGTGATCTAATGAGAACCGTTGTGTCAACATGAGTATCTCATACGTTTATGTAAGGTTTAATGATAATAAACAAAGATTGTGTCTGTCTTCATCAGTAAAAATAATTGCCATCGTCAGTTAAATATTTAAATAAATAATTTATTGGAAATTGTAATGATTTAAATCTTTCTATTTTAAATAAATATTTTTATAAAAATAATTGTTAGTTAAATATTTAAATAAATTATTTATTAAAAATTGTAATGATTTAAATTTTTTTTTTTAATAAATATTTTTATCATAAAAATAATTGTCAGTTAAATATTTAAATAAATTATTTATTAGAAAGTAACGATTTAGATCTTTTTTTAATAAATATTTTTATCATAAAAATAATTATCGATTAAATATTTAAATAAATTATTTATTGGAAATTTTAACAGCTTAGTCATTTTTTTTTTAAATATTCTTCTTATAATAATTGTCAGCTAAATATTTAAAATAAATAATTCAACATTTTTAACTGTTTTATTTAATCAAATTGTTGTTAAAATTTAAGATCATTTGCCAAATAAATAAGTCATAAGAAATATTTGTTAGTTAAGCCTTTCATTTGAAATAAATATAACAAGTTTCAACCAATTTATTTTAAAATCGTTTCAAAATCAATAAATCATAAAAATGATTGTTAGCGAAGTATCCTTTAAATAAATCTTTGGCAATTGAACAATTTTATCTTTTAAAAAAGTCTGCTAGGTAATAACGTACATATGAAAATTCAATTGCCACAGCGCATTATTATATAGATGTGCGTGTGTGTCCGTATTGTGTATGAGTTTTGTAGATGTAGTTATATGTTATTTGTTTTTAGTATATTTGATTGCATATAAATCCATTTTTGAATGTGCACTTGTTTTGTCTTTGTGAGAATAAGTGTTTTTATCTGATTAATCAAAACAACCTTTTTTGTACTAAGTGTTAAATTTAATGACATTGATTCAATCTCCACTTATTGATTGTATTGTCCTTGTCCTCACTATTTTCAGAAAGTATCAACTTCATCATGGCTGCCGGATCTGAAATCAAAAATTGCAAACTATTGTTAATCTCCAAAAGATCCCCAATTATATTTTAGACCAATTTTTTCTTTTTCCAAAAAATAATTTGTTTTCAACAATTCGCTTAATTACTAACAAATAATAAAACAACTGTTTTTATAACTGGAAATTAAAAACAATTTGTTTTTTTTTAATTAAAATATTTTTTACAAAATTGGTTTTCAACAATTTGCTTGGTTATTAACAAATAATAAAACAAAACTGTTTTTTACAACTGGAAATTAAAAACAATTTTTTTTTAATTTTAAAAATATTTTTTCAACAAATAATTAAGTCAAAATTTTTTTTATAATTGACATTTCGTTTTATTTTAAAAAATATTTTAAAATAGTTTAATTATTAACAAAATATAATTATATTATAAATCGACAAACAATTATTAACAAATTATTAATTTAAATTGTTTTTTTTTATAAATTATAAGAATAAAAATTATGTTTTAAGCTGTGCAGGCTAAATAATTGGGGATTTTTTTTCCTTTTTTTAATTAACACTGGTTTATAATTTCTGATTTTAAATATGATGGCCATCATGAAGTAGATATCTTCTATTTTACTGTATAGTCATATGTGCAATATATTGTATTCATATGCATTACCATATTTTTCAGCCCATAAGGTACTCTTGCTTGCTTTACTTAAAGAAACAAAAATTTGGGGCTGTTACACTTTCACTTACAGATGGATGTCTAAACCGTTAATATATACCCATACCATCATTATAAACCCAAGTTCTTTTCTCTGCCGATAAGCTCACTTGGTCACTGATGTTTCTAACAAAAAAAAATAGTTTTTTTTTTTAAAATGGACATAGTCACAGAAAATCCTCAATAAGACAGGTTACTTGTGTACAAGAGAGAGACAAACAGATGGATAACTTGTCTCATTACACTCAGCCACACAGTACATACGGCCATCCATTGTCAGATTAACCTGGCATGAAAATGCTTTTTCCTGCAAGTAAACCCTGACTAAATATTACAAAATCACATAGTATTTGTTGTCTAAATAAGATCGCCTCAGTGTATATAACCCACAAAGAATGGTGCAACTTCTCCAAGAGATGTTACCTCAAGTAACAACACAAAACTGGATAATCCCCCAAACTAGATAAATTATTGTTTTGGAATCCAGTTAGACCAAAAAGAAAAATATACTATAACATTAAAATGGTCAATTGGGGAGAGGAAAATTATGTTCTGAACTTCTTGTGTTTGTGAGATGAAATATTCAAATATATATGTATCTCATATACACTTCAAGTGTTAGCCCCAGGTAAGGGGCCCTTGATTTCTGGTTACTTTGAGTGAAGGAAAACAAGATAGCACCCAGGTGCATTTTTTTCTGCTTGAAGTCTTGCCAGCAAAAAAAGGAAACCAGAAAGTCCCCAGCTGAAGATCACATGGTTTCATTGACTTCAATCAAACTTTTCCATTTAAACACAGCCTATGTTATATAACAGAGGCATCTTTTATGTAATAAATGCTGTTAGGCTCATTAGTTATCTCCCTTGCATAATCTGAACCAAATAACTGTCAAATAGTTTTTTTCACATTATCCTTTGTATAATTACTATATTGATTTTGGATAATTAGAATTACATCCCTTGTATCCATTTAAATTAAACAATAAGAATATGCATGTTAAAACTGGGCCCAAAGCCTCCAGCATCTAGTTCATGGTTGAAATGACCTTGACTGAGGTATGGCTGGCTTTGGTCCTGTGTAGTTCTAGGAGGTTGACCTTGAGGCTTTACCTCCTATCTTTCTAGTGGAGTAAATTGTAGCAGTTGGAGCAGATATACTCGTGGCTTAAGACTTTGAATATGATTGTCTTATAACCGCATTGCTGATTGGTTGTTCCACAGAAACGCTTTCACTTAGGATGTTGGCAACCTTCATGTAATTGCTCTTGAAAGTACTCAATGTCTTTCAAGAAAGAATTCTAACTAGAAAAATATTTGAGGAAACGAATGCCAACAACAGAATCACCTGATTTATACGAAATTAATAAATGAATGTACATAATTGCCACTTTGAAATAATATTAATGTCTTACTGTCTGAAATCTATTCAAATTTTCTATAAGAAACAAAGAAAATAAGTTTTTAAGTTTTCTTCTACTGAGCTTCCTTATATAAAAATGGAATCCTTTCACTTTCGTTGTTCCTCCTTAATTTGGTTTAACATCTGTTTTATATGCTGACATACATTGGATGGTTTTAAAAAACTGACTTCCAAACCAACCTATCTCTGGCCAGGTCTTTAATTATCCCTCAGTAGATAGTATTTATTACTTCCTTCCAGGTTTTTGTTGGCCTCTTCCTGCGAACTGAACCTACTACCTCAACTGTTGTACATCAACTAATCTTATAACTCTCATCTATTCTTTCAACAGGGCCATACTATCAACACATCTCATTATACTGTTCAGATTTAATTTTCCTCTGAGGTTATCAGAACAAAGCCTGTTTTTAGGACTTGCATTTCACATTCACTGTATCATTCTCATAGCAGTACTTATTTTTGTTGTGGAAACTGATAAACATTAGACAAAATGATTAGGTAATTGAGATGTCTAGCCAACGACATGATCTACATACATGTTTTTTTTTTTATTTATTTACTTTTCTACACATATTATCTTCAGATATTGGTCAGCATGTTATTCTAAGTGTTTTCAAATATAGTTGACTTAGTTTCCTTTTAAAAAATCTCTAGAAATCAAAGATTTTTCAATAGGCTTCCAATCATACTTTTCTGCTGTGTCAATTTGGTAAATTAAAAAAATGTTTGGTTAAGTCAGCTTGTGGCAATTGTTTGATGGCTCGGAGGTATGGGCTTAACAAATGGAGTCAAAGGTTGCTTCATGGATGGGTTCGAATCTCCCGACTGGCAGGAATTGTCATCCTATGCTGATGTATACACAAGCATGAAACACTAGTGTCTGTAGATCTAAAATAAAAGTTATTATTTAATTATAATTATCAAGCCCCTTTAAAAATATTTAAGGATGGGCACTGTCAGGGAAGCATAAACTAAGAGGCAGTCAACTAGCATTTATGTAATGTTCATGACTTCATGTCATTCAAACATTATGACTCGTCTAATATCCACACCTGAATTGAGCATTTATTAGTTCTTAATTCCCTTCATTCTTGTGGCAATTGTTTGGTGGCCCAGAGATAGAGGCTTAACAAATGGAGTCAAAGGTAGCTTCATGGCTGGGTTCGAATCTCTCGACCGGCAAGAATTGTAATTCTACACTGATGATTCCATAAGCAGGAAACACAAGTGTCTGTAGGTATAAAAACATTATTATTTAATTATATTGTTTGGTAGAAATAAATCTAGAAGAGTGCTCAATCAATACTGAAAACATAATTTTTATTTATTAATAATAGTACAACTAACAAATCCAATCAATATGGTACCATAAGTTTCAAACTGAAAGCAGGCCCAGATTGGGTTTATTTACATTTATGAACAAGCCATTCAGAATATCTTCAGCAATATTTAATTTTGGAGCATTATTAATAAATATTTTGTTCTTATTAAATAATTGAGTACTCGCACACACACACACACATATATATATATATATATATATATATATATATATATATATATATATATATACACACACACACATACACACAATGTTCATGTGCATACTCCGAGGAGAGTTTTGTCACATAACAAATTTTCCTCCTGGTTTGCTGTCATCACGTTTAGTTCAGCAGATAAGACTGAAGTACTTGCAAAATGCATTTTTAAGGCTGAATAAGTATACACTTTTATGATTGTCCATTCACCGAAGCAGTGCATCTTGTTATTCTTCAACTTTGGTCTTTTGTGAAGAGTCTTGCATAAAATACAACCTCTTTATAGTCATGACTGTCTATGCATTGTGAAGAGATGCGTCCTTTACGTGTTTGGTCTGTTAATGCACATCCACATAAAACAGAACACGATGGATGTAAAGGAATGAATTTTAAACAAAAACATCACTCTATTCTTTATGGGTAGTTGTAGAACACTGTCCCACTAGCCTGCTTCCCGGTTGAATACAACATGGTAGCCTTCAAATCCAATGTAAACAAATTCCTGTTAACCCGTCCCCATAAATAATCATATTCTACCCAATTCACACCATTAGTGGTTACTACACCACCACTTTACATTCATTAACCCTTTTTCTCGAATGCCCTTCGGGCCTTGATAAGTGATGACTCCCAAGTAAAAAAAAAAAAAAAAAAAGTTCCCATGACGACCATTGATAAATAGATGCTTCAGTAGAAAGAAACTCGTAATTTGATCCACTAATGCCATTGGAGAAAATAGAAATCTGCAATTCATCACCTCCACATTGTTATGAATGAGATAGCAACTTGTGTTTAATAAATCATATACAACAGGTGTGGTGGTTTGGCATTAAATAACCAAACCTATATAACCAGGCATTGCTAAGAAGCATCAGTCTTCTGCAAATTTACCAAATGGAGTATTGTTTCCACATCTGGACTTGTACATCCACCACTAGTCTCTCCATTTTAGAAAAGGTCCAATAAAGAATTTATAATCTAACAGGTTCTGCACTGTCTACCAAGCTCCACCTCCTGACCCATCGCCACAATATTGTATCTCTGTACTTAGTTTGCAAATACCAATGTAATGTACTCTGATGAACATATTGCATTGTGACCCCCTCAATGTAAATACTCTTGACCTGATTGACAATCGACAGAATTTCACTTCTAAATTGTGCATCGGTGTTGTGAGAAGAATGATTCGGGTGTTTTTTTTTGTTTTTTTTTTTTAACTTTTGACATTCTATATTCAAAAAAGAGAAAAAAAGCATACTTTTTATGCCATAGATGCATTACAAATTTTTTAATATTTACTTCTACATTTTTCTTCAAATTAGTCATCTTGGAAAAGTCTTGAAATAAAGACAATGTTACTGAATATATAAACAATTTTAAAGAATAGATAATGTTAGGACTTTATTTAAGTAGTATACTTAATATATACTTTTACTGCAAGCTTGCATATATTGTAAATGCCTTTCTTGCTGACAAATCAAACCATCTAATATAGTTAGCCTTATGTTCTAGTACATTCTGAATATAATACAGTGCAAAGAAACAGTTACTCATGTAAACGAACCACCTAAAGTAAAACCTTGAATAATTATCTAAACTCGAATGTAAATTAATATTAAGCCGACTTTACAAACTGATAATAGTTAATTATTGGATTTTAATTAATTATAAGATGAAACTCTAATAATTTAAACTCGATAGATAACGACAAACTTACACCTATTTATATGGGAGGGGAGATTATCATCAATAGTGTCCTAAATTTTTAACTTAGCACCGGACTTACTACTTAGATATTAAGTAAGTCCTGAATTTTTAACTTAGCACCGGACTTACTACTTAGATATTAAGTAAGTCACTTTTCCCCATTCCTCCCTTTTTTTTTTTTTTTTTTTTTTTTTTTTTTTTTTTAAATGGAGAGTAGATAATACAGTGGATGTGTTATCGGCAGCTCCAGTAACTCTCGCTTCTCCTATTTTGTCATCCAGTCCTCATTCAATGGGTGATTTTTCTGACAAAGGGTGAAGAAAAAGCTGCTTAAAGATCGGTAGTACTTGGTGACCAGTAGTCTGAGATGTCGGAAATTTTTCTGTCTCTATCTGTCCTTGTGGCCATGTCACTAGTAAGGGTGCTGGAGGTAAACGTTTGTCTGGGCTGACGTTATCCGCCTGATAGTCAGGGACCCGAACCTTGGATTAACCACTAAGGAGGCTGTCCTATCAGCAGGCGCAAAGTACTGGGACTGCTGTATTGCCATTTGGTGAGTGGATCTGGACCATGCAGTAGTCTCTGGTGGGGCCTCTCGATGCCATACTAGTGGGTAATTGTTACGGCTTTACCTTTTCGTGTGCTACAAAAAATAAATTTCCTGTCTTTTTCTCTCTTACTTTCCCTCTCTGTACTGCTCTAACCAAGTATGCCGACCTATTCCACAAATCCCCAAACCTCAACATGAAATATCTCCAGAATAAAAACTCGATTAAACCTAGAACCCCATCTTCCAACGTAGACCCCTACTACCAGGTCTCCTTCTCCAACATCAGGGGTCTACGTTCCAACCTTCCAGAGGTTGAAACCCAATTACAGGAGACGAAACCGGACATATTATTTCTAAGTGAAACTGGAATAGGGCCGACCACTTCCCTAGATGAGTTCATAATTAACAGATACTCAAATTTAACAGCTAAATCTGACCCCCAAGATCGCCATGGGCATGGAATATGTGCCTACATTAAGGATGGCTTCCCGTGTGGCAGGGATATCTCTAGAGAACATCCTAATTTACCCTATATGTGCTTCAGGGTTGCACTTGCTAACACCACTGCATTTATATTTGCCCTCTATAGGCCCCACAACAGCGGAGTTACTATCTTTAAGAGCATATCTGAGAAAATAGACCACATACTGTCTTCACATCCCTCGGCTAACATCCACATATGTGGTGACTTCAACGTCCATAACGTGGAATGGCTGACCCATTCAAATAAGACAGATGATGAGGGGAAGTTTTGTCATGATTTTGCCATTGCTTATGATCTCACTCAGATTGTTCGCGAACCCACCCGTGTGCCCGATACACCCGGGCAATATGCAAGCCTCTTAGACCTTTTTCTCTCAACTTCCCCTGAGCTATGTTCATATTCCGTTCATTCTCCTCTAGGATCCTCCGACCACTCCGTCGTATCAGTTAAGATAAAAACGAAATGTAAGAAGCCCCCAGACGTACCCCTCCACCGTACTGTATACCGATACTCTATGGCCGACTGGGATAGCTTCCGTACATTCATATCTGATTTACCTCTGCACTCCATGTTTAAAAAGGATGTGTCCTCTATAGTATCAGATCTGACCGAATGGTTAATTGCAGGCATAGACCAATTCATACCATCTAAAAAAAATTCCAACAAAAACCTAACAGCCAGCCATGGTTCTCCCCAGAATGTGCTGCTGCTATCGCGCACAGAAATCACTTTTTCCATAGCTACCAACGTAATAGATGCACTGAGACTAAAGCTGCTTTTAGGTCTGCCAGCAACCACTGTAAAAGAGTAATAAAAAATGCAAGAGAGCTATATGCCCAGTCTGTTAAATCCAAGGTAGCTGATCAGCGGCTTGGATCCCACCAGTTTTGGCAAATAACAAATAGGATCCTGAACAGAAATGTGCGTTCTATCCCAACCATTATCAATGGACCAGAGGTCATCTCATCAGCATCAGACAAGGCCAAACTATTTGCAAAGAACTTTGCAGCTAATTCTACCCTATGCGACGAAGGCCATCAACTCCCCATATTTCCTCCTATAACACAGAACAAGCTAGGTAACATACAAATATCCGTGCATGAGGTCGCCAAGCTAATAAAGAACCTAGATTCCAGTAAAGCAACTGGCCCTGATGGCATCCCAATTATAGTGTTAAAAAAGCTTCAACCAGAACTTGCTCCCATACTTACGAAACTATTTAAGCGCTGCCTTAAGGAGAAGTGCTTTCCGACTCCCTGGAAGACCTCATCAGTTTGCCCTGTATTTAAGAATTCAGGTGATAAGTCATCTCCCTCTCAATACAGACCAATAAGTCTCCTGTGTGTTATGAGTAAGTTGCTGGAATCCATATTAAATAGAGAAGTAGTCAACCACCTCAGCAGAAATAACCTTCTTAGTGACACACAATATGGTTTCCGCTCTTCAAGATCTACCGCAGATGTGCTGACGGTTATATCCCACAGGATTAGTGAATCTCTTGAAAAAGGCTTCCTTTCTAGGGCAATTGCTCTCGACATATCAAAGGCCTTCGACAAGGTATGGCATAAGGGTCTACTTCACAAGATTTCCAGCTACGGTATAACTGGAAATGTTTTCTCAATCATTAAATCATTTCTCTCCGATAGGCTCATAAGAGTAGTGGTAGATGGACAAAAATCGGAGGCCTGCAATATAAATGCTGGAGTCCCTCAGGGGTCAATCCTGGGCCCAACTCTCTTCCTGATCTACATCAATGACCTCCCTAAACACATACTTAAATCATTCGTTGACATCTATGCTGATGACACGACCATCTACGGCAACACATCAAACGCTGTAAATGACAAAGTTCTCTCTGATTCTCTCTCCTCTGATCTCGAGTGCGTGGTTCAGTGGGGGAAGAGGTGGCTGGTTACCTTTAATGCATCCAAAACCAAACTGCTATCCTTACATCATCAACGCTCTGATCCCCATCTGGCATCAATTGTGATGGATGGCTCTCGTCTGGGTGAGGCCCCGTGTTTTGACAAGCTTCTGGGTTTGACCTTTACTCCTGATCTGAAATGGAACACGTACATCAAGTCTGTTGCCAAGGTCGCTGGAAAGATGGTGGGATCCTTCTACCGCTCCAGAAGATATCTCACTACGGATGCAATTCTCTATCTATATAAAAGCCAAGTACGTCCAAGGATGGAATACTGTTGCCATATCTGGGCAGGAGCTGCTAAAAACAGCCTATCCTGCCTTGACAGAGTACAAAATAGACTTCGTGGCTTAGTGGGGGATGCCCTTTTCTCTACCCTGCAACCTCTCTCCCACAGAAGAGACGTTGCGAGCCTGTCCTTGTTTTATCGTTATTTCCATGGCAGATGCTCGTCTGAACTCCAATCTCTGGTCCCCCCTCGCCAATCTTTCACGAAAAACACCCGTCTAGCCGAATCCACTGTGAAAAATTTCCCCCACTCTATATCTGTGCCTAAATCAAAACGCAGATTCCATGAACAAAGCTTCTTTGTTAGAACTGCACGCCTGTGGAACTCTGTTCCGTCTGCCTGCTTCCCTCCGGACTACAACTTGGATGTCTTCAAGTCCAATGTTAACAAATTCCTAATGAACCGCCCCCTTAAGTAAACATTTCAGCAAATCTCCTCACTAACGTAATGTACTTGCAATAACCCTTATCCCTGAGTGGCTTCCGGGCCTTGATAAGTGGTGATCACTGTGTAAAAAAAAAAAAAAAAAAAAAAAAACTTTTCCTTCATTCATTTTCCATTGCATTGGATTATTATTTCCATAATTGTCAAATATATTATATATTTATATATCCCTTATAATATTGTCCAAATTGTTTCGAATCACAAGCTCAATGAAGAGCATATGTACTGGTTAGTTGCATCCCTCTGAGCAAAGAAAGACTAATCCAACAATTATGATTTTTAATTATTGTGTGGAAGATAACTGTTTTGCTATTTCTATATCTATTTTGACGAATGCCTGTATATATTTTTTATTCCTCTTTTGCCTTATGCACATTTCACAACTTGTAGCAAAAATATTGTCCTTGGTTTTATAGGTTGCTTTAAAACAGGCACACAATTTCAAGGCAAAGCAAAAAGGAAGAAAGGTAAATGTGAAAGATGAGAAGAATAGCATGTCAAAAATACAAAGAAGTCACTTCAAAGATGATAATCAGGAAAACAAATCTTATCCCCCCGCCCAAAAAAAGAAAAACATTTGACACAATATTAGAAGATTCTTAAGCTGCCATGTTTTTTGTTAATAAATCATCTTCTCTGAAGAGCAGTCTATAAAACCAAAAACAATATTTTTGTTATGGGTTGTGGAAAGAAAAGAAAATATCGACTTATGCCCAAATAAATAAAAATTATGATTGTGGATTGAGTCTTTCTTTGGTAATTGGTCATTGGCATATAACTAACAAATGTACATATATATATATATATATATATATATATATATATATATATATATATATATATATATATATATGTTGTGGTGGCACCCACTCATTTACATATGTGGATAATATTATACATAAATAGCAAGACTCGGTTAGTCTGAGTGTGTGTTAACCAAAAGCCACCGAAGGCCAAGCCGAGAGCAGATATGTTCTCCAGCCAAGACTCTCTTACTTGACAACCATTATGTAAATATACTGTAAATATACTTTCCCCAATACACTTCTTATTGATCTACCTTTTTTGAGTCTTCATTTGTATTGCCTTATACATTATTTGGTTCAACCTGCAAACATAACAGTTGGCGACAAAGATGAACATCAAACATAACAATATATATAAAGAAAAGATTAAAGACTGTAAAAATATATTTTATATTAATTTTTATCTATAAAATAGAAGTAGAAGGCAGCTTATTTTTAAATATTTTAATTTTTTTATTGGCCAAGCAACCTGTGCCAATTTTGGAGGTAATCTCTGATGTACGAGCTCACTTCTGCCTTTAACTCTCAAATTGTAAGAATTTTTTTTTTGTTTGTTTTAATAAACGAGTTTTCTTATGGTCTGAAATGATATGTAATCATCTTGCATTTGTGTATTTCTGCTTCAGGTTGAGTCCGTCCATTTCACATCCTTCCACATTTTCATTTACAGCTTGTATATTAATGATAACCTGTGATTCACATCTCCTACATGTCTATACTAGAATCATGAGATTAGTAAGCTTTTTAGATTTTTTCCTTTTTTTTATCACGTGAAATTAGTCAATCTTTCTACTTTTCGTTTTTTAATTACATTTTCTCGAGGAATTGAAGAAACTTCTTTTTGATGAATTTTCTTTGTCAAATTTTCATTGCATCTTTTACAGCTTTTTATTTCATTTTAAATATTTCCTATTAAGTTTTTTAGTAGCACAAAATATTCAAATTGCTATAATATGTGAATGCACCACAAAAGTTTATAAGAGAATTTTCTTTTTTCTCCATTTTCTCTAGGATAATTCATGGAGTATGGATCGAAAAGTTCTTATATATATCAAAGCAAACTTATTTGGCAAAAAATAGCAGGTGTAACATGTCCTATAATAAACAAATACACACACATGAACTATTGTTGAAGATAACTATGTCTAGGTCGATGTAACTTTTGTTATTTGGTTTTTATGTATATTCTTAGCGCTGATATAAGAATAATAAAAATCATATATACAGAGAAGTATATATAAAAATATAAGTAAAGAGCAAAAACAACTGTTTAGTAAATAAAATTGATTCTATTTTTTTTTTTTAGATGAGCATAAAAATTAGTATCTATTCCCAAAGTGATATATTATAAAAGTATTTATATATTGCAGTATTGAGTTGAGTGAACTTGGTTATTACTATCTATATTTGAGTACCAAATTGAAAAACATTATTTCCATAATATAAAAAAATAATATATTCACACACATACATAAACACCAAGTTATATGAGATGACTATTCAAGCAGATAGCTTTAAAATCCAAGCAGACAGTAGCTTTTACACTTATATATGCATGTATATATAAGTGTATATATGTGTGTGTGTGTGTATATATATATATGTTCCAGATAGAAAGATATCCAAAAATTGAGAATAACTGAATTTCAACGAGAGTCTTGATAGTTCTGAATCAAAGAGAGCAAAGAACATTAATCTTACTTCTCGCCAGTCATGGCAAAGTATATTTTCTCTCCGCTAAAATTGAAAATGGTCTTGAACCCTTTTTAATTTGTGAATTTTTAAATCTTCTGCCTGATGAGATCAATTATGATCGAAACGGTCTGCACATCATAGCAAGATCTGACTGTATTTACATAAAGAATAATATATTAGCAATGGTTATTCTGAGGAGGCACTTGATCAACACAAAGTACCTACCTTCAATAATGATAAATTTGCAATCCTTTTTAAGTGGCCTATTTATTTAAAGATGCCAGAAATGCTGAAAACTCATCAGGACTTTGCTGACAGGGTTTTTGCATTGTCTCTGGTTTGCTTGTTTGCAGCAAAATGACAAATAGACTACATTTCCCACTTTTTGTAAAGCTTGTATCCCCAATGTTTGCTTGTTTTTTTTTTGTTCTGTTTTTTTTTACTACTTTCATTCTCAGTGTGAAGCTGACTATGTAGGGTGTACCACTCAACAATTAGAGGTAAGAATTTCCTTGCACAACCCTAGCAATAGTCATAATTTCAAATTACACTCCCAGACTAATAGGGGAATATTTATTGGTGAACGAGTCACATACAAAGC